>NC_057796.1:322595401-322957281 GCF_018294505.1 Triticum aestivum | reverse complement strand
GGCGCGGGCGCGGTGGCGGGGCAGGCGAGGCGGCAGGGCAGGCGCGGCGCGGGCGGCAGGCGGCGGCGGCTGCGGGCTCGCGGGGGCCCAACGTGGGCTTCGCGGGCTTGGCGGCGGCGGCGTACGGCCCGCCATGTGGCAGCGCGGGAGAGGCCGGCTGCGGCGGCGGACGTGTCCGTCGGTGGGGGGATTTGTCCGACGGCGGCGGGGAGAATTTTTAGGGTTTCATATGCGATTGTATACGGGAGGGGATGCAAATATATAGGTGGAGGGAGCTAGGAGAGTCCAAATGAGGTGCGGTTTTCGCCCACACGATCGTGATCGAACGACCTACAGCATGGAAGAGAGTTTGGTGGGTTTTGGGCTGTTTAGAGAGGGGTTTTTTGCTGCAACACACAGAAGGCATCTGCGGTTACCCGGTTAACCGTTGGAGTACCAAACGACCTCCAAATGGAACGAAACTTGACCGGTGGTATACCAAGGCCACTTGACAAGCCTCGGTCCATTCCGAGAACGTTTGACACCCGCTCACGAAAGAAAACAAAAAGGGGCACCGGAGAAGATGGGAGCGCCGGATTGCAAAACGGACAACGGGGAAAATGCTCGGATGCATGAGACGAACACGTATGCAAATGCAATGCACATGATGACATGGTATGAGATGCATGACATGAACAAAAAGCAAAACGAAAGACAAAACCCGTCCATGAAGGGAATATCATAGCACATAACCGGAAATGGCAAGAGTTGGAGTTACAAATATGGAAAGTTACATCCGGGGTGTTACAACCCATGACTCTCGCATAACATCACAAATATCCAACAAGTTGGTATTCACGATACCACAGTGATCCTCTCACGATCACATAAATATCAACCAACTTCTTTCATCATCGAACCAGGGTTGTTGTTAAGCACATTATTATTACTGTTGACCCACAGTGTGACCGACACGAACTGGACCCTTATCCGTGGGCGCGGCTATCAATAGATTTAACACACACACTCTGCAGAGGTTAGCACACTGTACCCACACCACGGAACCCTGGCCTCGCACTCCCATTCGGGTGGACCAAAGCGTTCCGACAAAACCGTTCTACTGCCATGCCACGCTTCCGGCCACTCCGACCAACTCCCCTTTGGGCTAAGTCCTGGGTGGCCCCGTGCCTACCAAAGGCACCAACGGCCACCGTCGTGGCAAAACGGTCCCAAACGGGGACAAGGATCCATACTCAACAACGGGCACACAAGGCTTATGCCGTCCTACCTGGCCAAGGTAGCGCCCGCGCACAACCTTCCCTCGCGGGAGGCACCGGCGAGAGGCATGACAATAGACCCAGTTAGGACCCTCCCATAGGGTAAGCGTGGTGATAACCCACAAGTATAGGGGATCAATTGTAGCCTCTTTTGATAAGTAAGAGTGTCGAACCCAACGAGGAGCTAAAGGTAGAACAAATATTCCCTCAAGTTCTATCGACCACCGATACAACTCTACGCACTCTTGACGTTCGCTTTACCGGAAACAAGTATGAAACTAGAAGTACTTTGTAGGTGTTTTTGGATAGGTTTGCAAGATAGTAAGGAGAACGTAAATAAAAAGTAGGGGCTGTTTAGATAAAGACACAACTAAGTTAGTAAAGAGCTTTTTGTTACGAGAAAGTTATTTCTCCCTAGGCAATCGATAACTAGACCGGTATCATTATTGCAATTTTATTTGAGGGAGAGGCATAAGCTAACATACTTTCTCTACTTGGATCATATGCACTTATGATTGGAACTCTAGCAAGCATCCGCAACTACTAAAGATCATTAAGGTAAAACCCAACCATAGCATTAAAGCATCAAGTCCCCTTTATCCCATACGCAAACAACCTACTTACTCGGGTATGTGCTTCTGTCACTCACGCCACCCACCATAAGCAAATCATGAACATATTGCAAACCCTACAGCGGGAATCCCTCACGCTTGCGCGACACGGAGAGCACCATAGGACAGCACCAATAATAAAACATGCAACTCAAACCAATCTTGATCATCAAATAGCCCATAGGACAAAACGAATCTACTCAAACATCATAGGATAGCCATACATCATTGGGAAATAATATATAGCGTTGAGCACCATGTTTAAGTAGAGATTACAGCGGGTAAGAGAGAGGTTACACCGCTGCATAGAGGGGGGAAGAGTTGGTGATGATGGCGGTGAAGTTGTTGGTGAAGATTGCGGTGATGATGATGGCCACGGCGGCGTTTCGGCGCCACCGGAAGAGAAGGGGAGAGGGGGCCCCTTCGTCTTCTTCTTCCTTGACCTCCTCCCTAGATGGGAGAAGGGTTTCCCCTCTGGTCCTTGGCCTCCATGGCATGGGAGGGGCGAGAGCCCCTCCGAGATTGGATCTATCTCTCTGTTTCTCTCTGTTTCTGCGTTCTCGTCTGCTGCCCTTTCACCGTTTCGTATATATATGGAGATCCGTAACTCCGATTGGACTGAAACCTTCGCCGTGATTTTTTTTACCAAAAAATAGCTTTCTTGCGGCCGAAGAAGGGCATCAACCGCCTTACGGGTGGCCCACGAGGGTCGGGGGGCCCAGGGGGCAGGGGCGCCCCCTGCCTCGTGGCCACCTCGGGCACCGTCTCGCGTGGATTTTTCTTCCGGAATTTTCCAAATATTGCAAAAATAAGCTCCGTCCGTTTTTATCCCATTAGGATTCCGTTTGATATGGATATTCTGCGAAACATAAAACATGCAACAAATAGGAACTGGCACTGGGCACTGGATCAATATGTTAGTCCCAAAAATAGTATAAAAAGTTGCCAAAAAGTATATGAAAGTTGAATAATATTGGCATGGAACAATCAAAAATTATAGATACGATGGAGACGTATCAGCATCCCCAAGCTTAATTCCTGCTCGTTCTCGAGTAGGTAAATGATAAAAAGATAATTTTTGATCTGGAATGCTACCTAGCATAATCTTGATCATGTATCTAATCATGGCATGAATCTTAAGACACGAGTGGTTCAAAGCAATAGTCTATCATTTGACATAAAAACAATAATACTTCAAGCCTACTAATAAAGCAATCATGTCTTTTCAAAATAACATGGCCAAAGAAAGTTATCCCTACAAAATCATATAGTCTGGCTATGCTCCATCTTCACCACACAAAATATTCACATCATGCACAACCCCGATGACAAGCCAAGCAATTGTTTCATACTTTTGACGTTCTCAAACCTTTTCAACTTCCACGCAATACATGAGCGTGAGCCATGGACATAACACTATAGGTGGAATAGAATATGATGGTGGGGGTTATGTGGAGAAGACAAAAAAGGAGAAAGTCTCACATCAACTAGGCGTATCAACGGGCTATGTAGATGCCCATTAATAGATATCAATGTGAGTGAGTAGGGATTTCCATGCAACGGATGCACTAAGAGCTATAAGTGTATGAAAGCTCAAACTGGAAACTAAGTGGGTGTGCATCCAACTTGCTTGCTCATGAAGACCTCGGGCGTTTGAGGAAGCCCATCATCGGAATATACTGGCCAAGTTCTATAATGAAAATTCCCACTAGTATATGAAAGTGAAAGCATAGGATACTCTCTCTATGAAGAACATGGTGCTACTCTGAAGCACAAGTGTGGTAAAAGGATAGTAACATTGCCCCTTCTCTCTTTTCCTCTCATTTTTTCTTTTTTTTTGTTGGGCTTCTTTGGCCTCTTTTTTTATTTGGGCTTCTTTGGCCTCTTTTATTTCTCATAAAGTCTGGAGTCTCATCCCGACTTGTGGGGGAATCATAGTCTCCATCATCCTTTCCTCACTGGGGCAATGCTCTAATAATGATGATCATCACACTTTTATTTACTTACAACTCAATATTACAACTCGATATCTAGAACAAAGATATGACTCTATATGAATGCCTCCGGCGGTGTACCGGGATGTGCAATGATCTAGCGTAGCAATGACATCAAAAAACGGACAAGCCATGAAAACATCATGCTAGCTATCTTACGATCATGCAAAGCAATATGACAATAAATGCTCAAGTCATGTATATGATGATGATGGAAGTTGCATGGCAATATATCTCGGAATGGCTATGGAAATGCCATACTAGGTAGGTATGGTGGCTGTTTTGAGGAAGATATAATGAGGCTTATGTGTGACAGAGCGTATCATATCATGGGGTCTGGATGCACCGGCGAAGTTTGCACCAACTCTCGAGGTGAGAAAGGGCAATGCACGGTACCGAAGAGGCTAGCAATGATGGAAGGGTGAGAGTGCGTATAATCCATGGACTCAACATTAGTCATAAAGAACTCACATACTTATTGCAAAAATCTATTAGTCATCAAAACAAAGTACTACGCGCATGCTCCTAGGGGGATAGATTGGTAGGAAAAGACCATCGCTCGTCCCCGACCGCCACTCATAAGGAAGACAATCAATAAATAAATCATGCTCCGACTTCATCACATAACGGTTCACCATACGTGCATGCTACGGGAATCACAAACCTCAACACAAGTATTTCTACTAATCCACAACTACCCACTAGAATGACTCTAATATCACCATCTTTATATCGCAAAACTATTGCAAGGAATCAAACATATCATATTCAGTGACCTACAAGTTTTATGTAGGATTTTATGACTAACCATGTGAATGACCAGTTCCTGTCATCTCTCTAAATAGATATAAGTGAAGCAAGAGAGTTTAATTCTTTCTACAAAAGATATGCCCACGCTCTAACAAATATAAGTGAAGCAAAAGAGCATTCTACAAATGGCGGTTTTCTATGTGAAGAGAAACAGGCAATCCAAACTTCAAATGATATAAGTGAAGCACATGAAGCATTCTATAAAGCCATACTCAAAGAATATAAGTGAAGTGCAAAGAGCATTCTATAAATCAACCAAGGACTATCTCATACCAGCATGGTGCATAAAATAAAAATGAAAACTAATGCAAAAGACGCTCCAAGGTTGCACATATCGTATGAACGAAACGAATCCGAAAACATACCGATACTTGTTGAAGAAAGAGGGGATGCCTTCCGGGGCATACCCAAGCTTAGACGCTTGAGTCTCCTTGAATATTTACTTGGGTGCCTTGGGCATCCCCAAGCTTGAGCTCTTGCCTCTCTTCCTTCTTCTCACATCGAGACCTTCTCGATCATCGAACACTTCATCCACACAAAACTTCGACGGAACACTCGGTAAGATCCGTTAGTAAAATAAAGCAAAATCACTACTCTAAGTACTTTTGCAAATCAATTCATTTTTTTTTGCATTGTGTCTACTGTAATATAACTTTTTCATGGCTTAATCCACTGATATAAATCGATAGTTTCATCAAAACAAGCAAACTATGCATCAAAAACAGAATCTGTCTAAAACAGAACAGTCTGTAATAATCTGAACATTCACCATACTTATTATACTTCAAAACTTCTGCGAAAATTAGGAAAAATAAAAAATTTGTATATAAAGACAATGCAAAAAGAATCAGAACCATTTGACGTTCCAGTAAAAAATTAAAAATCATGCACTACAGCCAAAGTTTCTGTCCTGCACCGTACAAACCAACAAGCATTGTAAACATCCTAAAGGCAAACCTTAGCACATTATTTTTTATAATACAATGGAATTGTACAAGGGGATAATTATTTTTATTGAAAATTTTCTGTAATCAAGATTCACAAAGTTTCCGTGAGCATGAACAAAGTTCAAGGCTAGCTCCCACTTCAACAATGCTTGTCTCTCTCACTTTCACTTTCCTTTTTGAAAAAGTTTTGGGTTCCCCTCTTTATTTTTTTGTTTTTAAACTATATGAAAGCACTCAACAGAAATAAATGACTCTCTAAAACTTCCGGGTTGTCTCCCTCGCAGCACTTTCTTTAAAGCCATTAAGCTAGGCATATAGTGCTCAAGTAATGAATCCACCCGGATCCCAAGGTATATCAAAGCCAATTTTAATTAGCAATGATTTGTAATTTAGTAGTGAGCACAAAGTAACATATATCATGCAAAAACGAAGTCTAAATCTTTTCCTATGCATCGGCATGTCATAAAAGAACAATTCATGCACACATAGTAAAGGCCAATGCATAGTATAAACAGTTTCTTGCAATTTTATCATGTTGGAAACATAGAGAGGTGGAGATATAGTTCCTCTCTCATAATAATTGCAAGTAGGAGCAGCAAGCACATGCATATTATATCTATCAAAATCATCATGTCTAGAAGTAAGACGCAACCCATCAATATAATCCTTAATAAGTGCAAACTTCTCCGATATAGTATAATCGGGAGAATTCAAAAAGATAATAGGACTATCATGCGTGGGTGCAATAGCAACAATTTCATTCATAACATAAGGAACTATAGCAAGTTCATCTCCATAAGCATAATTCATATTGGCATCTTGGCCACAAGCATAGCAAGCATCATCCAAAAGGGATATTTCAAAAGAATCAACGGGATCATAGTAGTCATCATAGCAATCATCCTTCGATAAGCACGAAGGGACATTAAACAATGTATGAGTTGAAGAGTTACTCTCATTAGAAGGTGGGCATGGGTAGCTAATCCGCTCTTCCTCCTTTTGTTCTTCGCTCTCCTCATCAACTTTTTCATCCAATAAGCTCACAGTTTCAGTAATTTCTTCTTCCATAGACTCCTGCAAAATATTAGTCTCTTCTTGGACAGCGGAGACTTTCTCAATAAGTGCATTAATATCGTAATTGTATTCATAATTCTCATAACAATATTTAAGGATAGCTAAATTTTCAGGTCTATAAACCGAATCATCAAAATCTTCAAACTCTTTAAACATAGATTCAATTTCATAAGCACCCATAAAAGCAACAAATTCTTCTATTTGTTCCACATCATAGTAATCATAGATACCATTAGCATAAGAGGCTAAGGTTTTATTATCATTAAATTTGCATGAAAAGGGAAGGTGTGGAGCCTTCATCCTAGAGCAACAAGTATAATCATATCTCAAGCATAGTTGCCTAGCATACCACTTCAGCATATAAATTTGATCCCATAATAGTCACGTTGATCCAATGTTACTCCCATTACCAAATTGAATGAGGTTTTCTCAGGATTATCAAAGTGGTACATAATATTTTTCACATATTGATCATCAAGGGTTTTATGAGGTTCCTCATCTCCATGAGTAGCAAGTACACCTAATTTTTTTGGTATTTCGTGTTCCATATCCACAACTAAATATAGAGAACAACTAAGAACAGCAAATAAAAATTACTTAGTGATAAAGCAAACAAGCACACACAAGAATATTCACCCCACGCTATTGCTCCCCGGCAACAGCGCCAGAAAATGGTCTTGATAACTCACAAGTATAGGGGATCAATTGTAGCCTCTTTCGATAAGTAAGAGTGTCGAACCCAACAAGGAGCTAAAGGTAGAACAAATATTCCCTCAAGTTCTATCGACCACGATACAACTCTACGCACGCTTGATGTTCGCTTTACCGGAAACAAGTATGAAACTAGAAGTACTTTGTAGGTGTTTTTGGATAGGTTTGCAAGATAGTAAGGAGCACATAAATAAAAAGTAGGGGTTGTTTAGATAAAGACACAACTAAGTTAGTAAAGAGCTTTTTGTTACGAGAAAGTTATTTCTCCCTAGGCAATCGATAACTAGACCGGTAATCATTATTGCAATTTTATTTGAGGGAGAGGCATAAGCTAACATACTTTATATACTTGGATCATATGCACTTATGATTGGAACTCTAGCAAGCATCCGCAACTACTAAAGATCATTAAGGTAAAACCCAACCATAGCATTAAAGCATCAAATCCCCTTTATCCCATACGCAAACAACCTACTTACTCGGGTATGTGCTTCTGTCACTCACGCCACCCACCATAAGCAAATCATGAACATATTGAAACCCTACAGCGGGAATCCCTCACGCTTGCGCGACACGGAGAGCACCATAGGACAGCACCAATAATAAAACATGCAACTCAAACCAATCTTGATCATCAAATAGCCCATAGGACAAAACGAATCTACTCAAACATCATAGGATAGCCATACATCATTGGGAAATAATATATAGTGTTGAGCACCATGTTTAAGTAGAGATTACAGCGGGTAAGAGAGAGGTTACACCGCTGCATAGAGGGGGGAAGAGTTGGTGATGATGGCGGTGAAGTTGTTGGTGAAGATTGCGGTGATGATGATGGCCACGGCGGCGTTCCGGCGCCACCGGAAGAGAAGGGGAGAGGGGGGCCCTTCGTCTTCTTCTTCCTTGACCTCCTTACTAGATGGGAGAAGGGTTTCCCCTCTGGTCCTTGGCCTCCATGGCGTGGGAGGGGCGAGAGCCCCTCCGAGATTGGATCTATCTCTCTATTTCTCTTTGTTTCTGCGTTCTCGTCTGCTGCCCTTTCACCATTTCGTATATATATGGAGATCCGTAACTCTGATTGGACTGAAACCTTCGCCGTGATTTTTTACCAAAAATTAGCTTTCTTGCGGCCGAAGAAGGGCATCAACCGCCTTACGGGTGGCCCACGAGGGTCAGGGGCGCGCCCAGCGGGGGCAGGGGCGCCCCCTGCCTCGTGGCCACCTCGGGCACCGTCTCGCGTGGATTTTTCTTCCGGAATTTTCCAAATATTCCAAAAATAAGCTGCGTCCGTTTTTATCCCGTTTGTATTCCGTTTGATATGGATATTCTGCGAAACATAAAACATGCAACAAACAGGAACTGGCACTGGGCACTGGATCAATATGTTAGTCCCAAAAATAGTATAAAAAGTTGCCAAAAAGTATATGAAAGTTGAATAATATTGGCATGGAACAATCAAAAATTATAGATACGATGGAGACGTATCACGTGGTTGCACTGGTCAGATCGATATGGTGGCACCATGACTCAGCCAACAGTTGTTCAAGTTCAATTAAATCCGGTTAAACTTGAATGCAATATGCTGAGCCACGATAAAAATAACATGATGCAACTACAATGCATGAACATGATATCAAAATAAGCATGGGGGTGCATCATAATCAATGAGCATAACAACAACATTTAACCATTATCCAGATGAGCATGGCATACTGACGAGCATGAATATCAAAACTAGAACACTACTCATAGCATAACATGACATGGAGGGTCATGGGCGTCGTCTTCCTCATCTCCTTCCCGACGCCGCCCGACGGAGACAGAGGGAGGAGCGTGGCGCTGGCGCCCGTCCGGCCGGCTCCGGCCACCGTTCGGAGCGCTCGGACCACCCACGCGTAGACGAGACCGAGGTGAACCTGTCCCCGTAGGGCACGGATGCCGAGGAGGCTGGGGAGGAGCAGGACACCAGACGCGGAAGAGGAGGGCTTCGGGTGGAGTTGGGTTATGGGGCTGCGGGGCACTCCGGCGAGGGGCAAGTAGGTGGGGAGGATCAGGGGGTCGAGGGGACTCCCCTGGTGAAGGAATGAGGGAGGGAGGGGGCCGGATTCGAACTAATTTAGGAGGGAGGTCGCGGCGGACACGGCGGCCATGGGGGAGACAGAGTGCTCCTCAAGCTCGGGCTAGAGGCGGGGAGGGCCTAGAGGAGTGCGTTGGGGAGGCTGGTGTGCTCGGGAGGGGTCGGGGCTGGCTTAAATAGCCGTGGCAAGGCGGTTCGAGCTTGGGTGCCACCGCGGACGCGTGTGCTTGCGGCCAAGCTCGAACGGCGACGAGGGGGAAGTGGACGAGGGTCACGGAGACGAGAGGGGCTCGGGGACAAGAGAGGGAAGGAGCCATGACGCCATTAATGCCTTGTCGGCACTGTGCGCCCGTGGACGCGCGGCGACGAGCACCGACGGAGAAGCGAACAGAGGGGGAGCTGGCTCCAGGGGAACGGCGACGACGTGGGCTAGCTGTTGGACACGACGAGGCGCGCGATGACGACGAGAGGAGGAGGGGCCCGAAGCAAACGACGCTCAGCTCGCGTCCATTGCTGCCAGAGCGCGTGCAAACGACGCGGTCACCACTGTGACCAGCAAGGAGGGGACGCAAAGAGGCAAGGAAACGTTGTCTAGTGTTTAGTCCTTTCATACTAGAGGCCGAGGGAGGTGATAGATCGCGTAGAAGTGCCAAGGAGAGATGTGAGTGATCGCCTGAAGTTTGCTGTATCAGTTTTGGTTAAGTACTGCTGATCAACAGGAAGGAACTTGGAGCCAAATGGGTTGTATGGTGTGATTAGCTACGGAAGAACTATGATCCTGGAAATTTGGAGGTGATTTGGATCAAGAATTAATATAGTTGCTTCACAACTGCTTAACTTGGTCCAGAATAGAAATCAAGATGATGCACTCAAATGGTGAAGCCACTTGAGCTGAAATTTGACATGCCAGGATGATTTGGGCATGTGAGAGTGCCATACAAATTTCATACCATTTGGAAAAGCCAAAGTGGTACTTCCTTCATGATGGTATTCTCTGAACAGAAGCTTAGGAAAATTCCTAAGGGAAAATGGCCAAACAAAATATGCCCAAATTTGGTGGAGATGGGTTATATAGGTTGGAGAGGGTCTAGAAAAATTTACAGCCATAATGGAGCAAGATAAAATATACTTGCTTCACAAACTGAAATTTTGGACAGAATCAAAGAATTGAAGATGAGCTCACATGGAGGCATTACATGAGCTCAACTTTGGTGGAGGGCTATGATATGATGATATTGTGGCCATGCATAAATTGCAACTCATTTGGATATGCCTAGCTTGTACCTCCTTCACAAAATTTCTTTCTGGACAGAAACTTTGGAAAATCATAATTAAATGACTACTAGGCAAATGAGGTTGCATTTTGGCATGTGGCAATGATATGGACATGAAAAGGTGTCCAAGGAGTTTTAGGCCACTTGGGAAAAATAAAATAGCACTTGCTTCACAATGTGCCATTTAGGGTAGAATAGGAAATGAATTATTTGAGCATGATGATAAACATGGCAAATGAAATATTTTGCCATATTTGAGGAATATATGACCCAAACAATTTATGAGAATTATTTGGGAATTTTAGGAGTGATGGAAATATAGGTTGCTTCACAACCTAGGGCAATTAGGGTTATTCCTTTAATAGAAAAAGGAATATTCCCAATAAAAAGAATGTTGGGATTTGGGCTAGAATGAAAATGGAAAGGTCTAGGGAAGGATTTGAGGTTGACAAGCCACTCTGGAAGCAAAGAAGAGTTCATCTTCTTCAGTTTCCAGACCACAAAGCCACGGAAAAAGAAAACTTAAGCAAAAATCTTAGAAAAACAAAAGAAAAAGAAAGGGCCAAAAATCAGGCTGTGACATATTTTGTGAGAATCAACTCCACCTACTCAAGATTTCATGAGAGTCCAATAAGGGTCTTACGAGATTGTGCCAATGAAGAATAATCCCAAAATCCAGTGAGTAAGGGTACCCACCCGAAGAGAAAAGCTTTTATGGGTATAATTGGATCATATCATCAGCCTGGGTATCTAGGGACTTTCGAGACATGCGTCGCGCAGGAGTTTACACTCTTAAGGGATAAGAACATTAGCTCCATTTCAAAGACTTGGTTGTAGGAGATTTGTTCCCTCCAATTAGAAGATCGAATGGTTGTATCGTATCCCTTGAATACATGATAGGTAGGGGTGTAGGGCTATCAGCCATCTGGGTCCTGAACCTGGGTAAATCAACCGTGTCACCATCATCGTCGATGAGGCCCCTTCAGGCACGAGCCCCTCCCTACAATCTTCAAACGACATCTAGATGGAATGGACCTCCGTTTGTGATCCTTCACGACCAAGATGACCTACCGGGCATCCTCGATCCCAGTCACGACGATCGTCGGATTCTCCGGCATGAAGAAGGAAGTGGGGCCAAAGGGCCCCGTAACTGTGCAAGGAAAAGTGAGAGAGGTTGACCCCTGTCGATCGAGTCAGTTCGTAAGGATCGGGCGACTCTATAATCTTGTCGTGAACATGAGCTCCTAGCATGCCCTAGGTTAACCTGGATGTTTTCGCTGGGGGTGTTGATGGCATGATGTGATTAACACATCTATCATTTGCCGATTTTCTCATGTCACTCTAAAAATTGACATCGCACTTTTGCCACTCTTACCTTTTTAGTGTATCACAAAATTCATCCCGAGCGGCAAAATCAAAATTTCCAGGCAAATTAAGTTTGTTTATGCCACTATCTCTACTCCTAATGGAGGAGCTGGTAGCCTGGTATGGTCTTTTTTCGTCTGGTTTTATTTCGTCCACCTCTCACCACCCCTTACGCTGGTTTTTCTCCCTACAGTTAAAAAATGAAATCTCATTAAGGGGATCTTGTTTCGTGCTTGCCTTGGCAGGTACTAATTCAATTCAATTACATAAAAAATAGGTAATTAAGAATGCAGAAATTGCATCATATATGTGAGATCACCTTCCTAAAAGATCTCTACTCCTAATGGAGGAGTTGGTAGCCTGGTATGGTCTTTTTCGTCCGATTTTATTTCGTCCCACCTCTCACCACCCCTTCCGCTGGTTTTTCTCTCTCCCGTTAAAAAACCAAATCCCATTAAGGGGATCTTGTTTCATGCTTGCCTTGGCAGGTACTAATTCAATTCAATTACATAAATAACAGGTAATTAAGAATTCAGAAATTGCATCATATATGTGAGATCACCTTCCAAAAAGATAGACATAAGATATTTCTTGATAACTTTCCAAAACAAAATTAGATATTCCCACATAACAAATCACCACTCTGGCGCGCTATGCCACTTATAATCATCTCTACTATTAATTGGCAATCACAAGTTTCCCAATACAACAAAATAACATATATTTTTCTTATGGGCGTACGATCAACAGGCTCTCAGCGACATAGCCTAGGACCGCTACCAAGATGGACAACAACCACGATGAGCTCACGACATGGGCGATCTAGCGTTCACCATGATGGATGATGTCTATGCTCTACAGGATGTGCACACGCCGACTGTTTTTGAAACTTTCACGGGTGAGGACAACATGACACAACATTGGTCAGGTGGTTCATGCTATTGTAGAAAAGAGGGGTGTTCTAAGCATAAGAAGGAAAAAGAACTAAAGCCACCAAGTGGTCTACGGTGTTGGAGAAAGAAAGAGTGTTCCAAGAAATAAAACAAAAAGGAAAGAAATAATATTCTAGAAAACAATTCGGAATGAGAACTAAAGCTGGCAAGGAATGAGAAAGAAGAAGATGATGAGGCATTGATGACGAAAACACTAATGTTGACGTGATGTTGGTTCACGAAGAGGCTAGAATTAGAAGATGCAGGTAAGGATGAGAAAGAGAAGAACGACAATTATCCCTTGTAGCAATGAATGGTACGTGGGCTGAAGATGGAGCTGTTGGGAAACGTAGCATGCAATTTCAAAAAAAAAATCCTATGCTCACGCAAGATCTATCTAGGAGATGCATAGCAACGAGAGGGGTGCTACCTCTTGAGCACTGCGTTGGTTTTCCCTTGAAGAGGAAAGGGTGATGCAGTAAAGTAGCGTAAGTATTTCCCTCAGTTTTTGAGAACCGAGGTATCAATCCAGTAGGAGACCACGCTCAAGTCCCTCGTACATACACAACCAAATAAGGACCTTGCAACCAACGCGATAAAGGGGTTGTCAATCCCTTCACGGCCACTTGCAAAAGTGAGATCTGATAGAGATGATAAAATAATATTTTTGGTATTGATAAAGACTAGAAGTAAAGAAAGCAAAATAAACAGTACTAGAAATAACGGTAGATTAATATGATAGAGAATAGACCCGGGGGCCATAGGTTTCACTAGTGGCTTCTCTCAAGATAGCATAAGTATTACGGTGGGTAAACAAATTACTGTCGAGCAATTGATAGAACTGATCATAGTTATGAGAATATCTAGGTATGATCATGTATATAGGCATCACGTCCGTGACAAGTAGACCGACTCCTGCCTGCATCTACTACTATTACTCCACACATCGACCGCTATCCAGCATGCATCTATAGTATTAAGTTCATAAGAACGGAGTAACGCTTTAAGTAAGATGACATGATGTAGAGGGATAAACTCATGCAATATGATATAAACCCCATCTTTTTATCCTCGATGGCAACAATACAATACGTGTCGTTTCCCCTACTGTCACTGGGATTGAGCACCGCAAGATTGAACCCAAAGCTAAGCACTTATCCCATTGCAAGAAAGATCAATCTAGTAGGCCAAACCAAACTGATAATTCGAAGAGACTTGCAAAGATAACCAATCATACATAAAAGAATTCAGAGAAGATTCAAATATTGTTCATAGATAATCTTGATCATAAACCCACAATTCATCGGATCTCGACAAACACACCGCAAAAGAAGATTACATCAAATAGATCTCCAAGAGAATCGAGGAGAACTTTGTATTGAGATCCAAAGAGAGAGAAGAAGCCATCTAGCTAATAACTATGGACCCAAAGGTCTGGGGTAAACTACTCACACATCATCGGAGAGGCTATGGTGTTGATGTAGAAGCCCTCCGTGATCAATGCCCCCTCCGGCGGAGCGCCGGAAAAGGCCCCAAGATGGGATCTCACGGGTACAGAAGGTTGCGGAGGTGGAAATAGGGTTTTGGCTCCTCTGCTGATGGTTTGGGGGTACGTAGGTATATATAGGAGGAAGAAGTAGGTCGGTGGAGCCACGAGGGGCCCACGAGGGTGGAGGGCGCACCCAGGGGGTAGGCGCGCCCCCTGCCTCATGGCCTCCTCGTTGCTTGCTTGACGTCCACTCCAAGTCCTCTGGATCACGTTTGTTCCGAAAATCACGTTCTCGAAGGTTTCATTCCGTTTGGACTCCTTTTGATATTCTTTTTCTGCAAAACACTGAAATAGGCAAAAAAAACAGCAATTTGGACTGGGCCTTCGGTTAATAGGTTAGTCCCAAAGATAATGTAAAAGTGTATAATAAAGCCCATTAATCATCCAAAACAGAATATATAATAGCATGGAACAATAAAAAATTATAGATACGTTGGAGACGTATCAAGCATCCCCAAGCTTAATTCCTGCTCGTCCTTGAGTAGGTAAATGATAAAAACAGAATTTTTGATGTGGAATGCTTCTTAGCATATTTCTCAATGTAATTTTCTTTATTGTGGCATTAATGTTCAGATCCGAAAGATTCAAGATAAAAGTTTAATATTGACATAAAAATAATAATACTTCAAGCATACTAACTAAGCAATTATGTCTTCTCAAAATAACATGGCCAAAGAAAGTTCATCCCTACAAAATCATATAGTTTGGTCATGCTCCATTTTCGTAACACAAGAATGCTCTCATCATGCACAACCCCGATGACAAGCCAAGCAATTGTTTCATACTTTAGTAATCTCAAAAAAATTTCAACTTTCACGCAATACATGAGCGTGAGCCATGGATATAGCACTATGGGTGGAATAGAATATAATGATGGGGGTTGTCTGGAGAAGACAAAAAAGGAGAAAGTATCACATTGACGCAGCTAATCAATGGGCTAGGGAGATGCCCATCAATTGATGTCAATGCAAGGAGTAGGGATTGCCATGCAACGGATGCACTAGAGCTATAAATGTATGAAAGCTCAACAAAAGAAACTAAGTGGGTGTGCATCCAACTTGCTTGCTCACGAAGACCTAGGGCATTTGAGGAAGCCCATCGTTGGAATATACAAGCCAAGTTCTATTATGAAAAATTCCCACTAGTATATAAAACTGACAAAACAAGAGACTCTCTATCATAAAGATCACAGTGCTACTTTGAAGCACAAGTGTGGAAAAAGGATAGTAGCATTGCCCCTTTTTTTTTGGGCCTTCATTTTTATTTGGCCTTTCTCTTTTTTTGGGACAATGCTCTATGGATGATGATCATCACACTTCTATTTATTTACAACTCAATGATTACAACTCGATACTAGCACAAAATATGACTCTATATGAATGCCTCCGGTGGTGTACCGGGATATGCAACGAATCAAGAGTGACATGTATGAAAAATTATGCATGGTGGCTTTGCCACTAATATGATGTCAACTACATGATCATGCAAAGCAATATGACAATGATGAAGCGTGTCATAATAAACAGGACGGTGGAAAGTTGCATGGCAATATATCTTGGAATGTCTATGGAAATGCCATGATAGGTAGGTATGGTGGATGTTTTGAGGAAGATATAAGGAGGTTTACGTGTGATAGAGCGTATCATATCACGGGGTTTGGATGCACCGGTAAAGTTTGCACCAACTCTCAAGGTGAGAAAGGGCAATGCACGGTACCGAAGAGGCTAGCAATGATGGAAGGTTGAGAGTGCTTATAATCCATGGACTCAACATTAGTCATGAAGAACTCACATACTTATTGCAAAAATCTACAAGTCATCAAAAACCAAGCACTACGCGCATGCTCCTAGGGGGATAGATTGGTAGGAAAAGACCATCGCTCGTCCCCGACCGCCACTCATAAGGATGACAATCAAAGAACACCTCATGTTTCAAATTTGTCACACAACGTTTACCATACGTGCATGCTACGGGACTTGCAAACTTCAACACAAGTATTTCTCAAATTCACAACTACTCAACTAGCACGACTTTAATATCACTATCTCCATATCTCAAAACAAACATCAAGTATCAAACTTCTCCTAGTATTCAATGCACTCAATATAAAAGTTTTTATTATGCTCATCTTAGACGCCTAGCATATTCGAATTAATTTCATAATTAAAGCAATTTACCATGCTGTTTAAGACTCTCAAAATAATATAAGTGAAGCATGAGAGATCAATAATTTCTATAAAATATAACCACCACCGTGCTCTAAAAGATATAAGTGAAGCACTAGAGCAAAAACTATATAGCTCAAAAAATATAAGTGAAGCACATAGAGTATTCTAACAAATTCCGAATCATGTGTGTCTCTCTCAAAAGGTGTGTACAGCAAGGATGATTGTGGTAAACTAAAAAGAAAAGACTCAAATCATACAAGATGCTCCAAGCAAAACACATATCATGTGGTGAATAAAAATATAACTCCAAGTAAAGTTACCGATAGACGAAGAAGAAAGAGGGGATGCCTTCCGGGGCATCCCCAAGCTTAGGCTTTTGGTTGTCCTTGAATCTTACCTTGGGGTGCCTTGGGCATCCCCAAGCTTAGGCTCTTTCCAATACTTGTTCCATAATCCATCAAATCTTTACCCAAAACTTGAAAAATTCACAACACAAAACTTAACAGAAAATCTCGTGAGCTCCGTTAGCGAAAGAAAACAAAACACCACTTCAAGGTACTGTAATGAACTCATTATTTATTTATATTGGTGTTAAACCTACTGTATTCCAACTTCTCTATGGTTTATAAGCTATTTTACTAGCCATAGATTCATCAAAATAGGCAAACAACACACGAAAAACAGAATCTGTCAAAAACAGAACAGTCTGTAGTAATCTGTATCTAACGCAAACTTCTGGAACTCAGAAACATCTACCAAAATAGGACGACCTAGATAATTTGTTTATTGATCTGATGCAATTGGAATCAGTATTTTATCACGTTCTGGTGATTTTAAACAATTGTTTTCGTGAACATAAGGTTTCTGGAATTTTCAGCAAGATCAAATAACTATCATCCAAGAAGATCCTATAGGTTTCACTTGGCACAAACACTAATTGAAACATAAAAACACATCTAACCAGAAGCTAGATGGATTATTTATTCCTAAACAAAACCAAAAAGCAAAAAATTAAAATAAAATTGGGTTGCCTCCCAACAAGCGCTATCGTTTAACGCCCCTAGCTAGGCATAAAAGCAAGGATAAATCTAAGTATTGCCATCTTTGGCATTGGGAAAGAAAAGAGAAAAATTATTATCTATAGCATTTATCTTTCTATTTTGAGAAAGCACGTGGCCATTAATGGTGGAAGAAAGATTAAGCACACTACGGAAATTTGCATCTAAGCTAGCCTTCATCTCTTTGATAATTTCGTTTTGGTAAAAGCACAAAAGAGAGGTGGATTCAACCTTCTCACTCATGGGGTGCCCAAATATAGTTTTCATCTTTTCATAGGTATCTATGAGATCCCCTTCAAGAAAACCCTCTTCAAAAATAGAATCTAAAACTTGCTTGAACGAAGCGGGCAACCCAACATAAAAGCTTTTTAGGTATATCTCAATTTGATATTGGGGCACATAACTAGCTCGAATCCTTAAAAGCCTATCCCAAGCATCTTTCAAAGACTCGTCAAGTAAATAACGAAAAATTCCAGGATCATCTTCATCAAATTATTCAAACCCTCATTGATAACCCCGGTAGGTCTTTCCATAGCATCATTATTTATGAGCTTAGAGAGGACAGAGGGGCTATCCAAAGTATTAAAACCCTGGAGAGAGCCCTTAGCCCTTTTTGACTCGGCCATGGCACAAGAAAAGCAACGGGAAAGAGGCGAACGGAAAGAGAGGGCGAATAAAACGGCAAGGGTGAAGTGGGGGAGAGGAAAACGAGAGGCAAATGGCAAATAATGTAATGCGAGGGATAAGAGTTTTTGATGGGTACTTGGTATGTCTTGACTTGTGCGTAGACTCCCCGGCAACAGCGCCAGATATCCTTCTTGCTACCTCTTGAGCATTGCGTTGGTTTTCCCTTGAAGAGGAAATGGTGATGCAGTAAAGTAGCGTAAGTATTTCCCTCAGTTTTTGAGAACGAAGGTATCAATCCAGTAGGAGACCACGCTCAAGTCCCTCGTACCTACACAAACAAATAAGTACCTTGCAACAAACGCGATAAAGGGGTTGTCAATCCATTCACGGCCACTTGCAAAAGTGAGATCTGATAGAGATGATAAGATAATTTTTTGGGTATTTTTATGATAAAGACTAGAAGTAAAGAAAGCAAAATAAACAATAATAGAAATAACGGTAGATTAATATGATAGAGAATAGACCCGGGGGCCATAGGTTTCACTAGTGGCTTCTCTCAAGATAGCATAAGTATTACGGTGGGTAAACAAATTACTGTCGAGCAATTGATAGAATTGATCATAGTTATGAGAATATCTAGGTATGATCATGTATATAGGCATCACGTCTGTGACAAGTAGACCGACTCCTGCCTGCATCTACTACTATTACTCCACACATCGACCGCTATCCAACATGCATCTAGAGTATTAAGTTCATAAGAACGGAGTAACGCTTTAAGTAAGATGACATGATGTAGAGGGATAAACTCATGCAATATGATATAAACCCCATCTTTTTATCCTCGATGGCAACAATACAATACGTGTCGTTTCCCCTACTGTCACTGGGATCGAGCACCGCAAGATTGAACCCAAAGCTAAGCACTTCTCCCATTGCAAGAAAGATCAATCTAGTAGGCCAAACCAAACTAATAATTCGAAGAGACTTGCAAAGATAACCAATCATACATAAAAGAATTCAGAGAAGATTCAAATATTGTTCATAGATAATCTTGATCATAAACCCACAATCCATCGGATCTCGACAAACACACCGCAAAAGAAGATTACATCAAATAGATCTCCAAGAGAATCGAGGAGAACTTTGTATTGAGATCCAAAGAGAGAGAAGAAGCCATCTAGCTAATAACTATGGACCCGAAGGTCTGAGGTAAACTACTCACACATCATCGGAGAGGCTATGGTGTTGATGTAGAAGCCCTCCGTGATCAATGCCCCCTCCGGCGGAGCGCCGGAAAAGGCCCCAAGATGGGATCTCACGGGTACAGAAGGTTGCGGAGGTGGAAATAGGGTTTTGGCTCCTCTGCTGATGGTTTGGGGGTACGTAGGTATATATAGGAGGAAGAAGTAGGTCGGTGGAGCCACGAGGGGCCCACGAGGGTGGAGGGCGCGCCCAAGGGGAGTAGGCGCGCCCTCCTGCCTCGTGGCCTCCTTGTTACTTGCTTGACGTCCACTCCAAGTCCTCTGGATCATGTTTGTTCCGAAAATCATGTTCCCGAAGGTTTCATTCCGTTTGGACTCCGTTTGATATTCTTTTTCTGTGAAACACTGAAATAGGCAAAAAAAGCATTTTGGGTTGGGCCTCCGGTTAATAGGTTAGTCCCAAAAATAATATAAAAGTTTATAATAAAGCCCATTAATCATCCAAAACAGAATATGTAATAGTATGGAACAATCAAAAATTATAGATACGTTGGAGACGTATCAAGGGGGAGAGTGTGTCTATGTACCCTCGTAGACCGAAAGCGGAAGCGCTTGACAACGCGGTTGATGTAGTCAAACTTCTTCTCGTTCCGACCGATCAAGCACCGAACATACGGCACCTCCGAGTTCTACACACATTCAGCTCGATGACGTCCCTCGAACTCTTGATCCAGCAAAGTGTCGAGGAAGTAGATGAGTTCTGTCAGCACGACGGTGTGGTGACGGTGATGGTGAAGTGATCCGCGTAGGGCTTCGCCTAAGCACTACGACAATATGACCGCAGGAGTAAACTGTGGAGGGGGGCGCCGCACACGGCTAACAATTGTTGGTGTGTGTTCTAGGCGCCCCCTCCCCACGTATATATAGGTGGGAGGGGGAGGGGAGCTGCCATGGGGCATCCCAAGTAGGAGGAATCCTACTTGGGGCCTTGTCCAATTCGCCCCCCCCCCTACCATTTTTTCCGAAGGGGGAAGGAAGGAGGAGGGAGGAGAGAAGGAAGTGGGAGGCCGAATCCCTCCCCTTCCTTTCTCTCTTCGCCTGTTTCATTCATCCTCTAGTTCGGCCCATATGGGGGGCGCAACAACCCCTGCTGGCTGCTGCGTTTCCCCTCTTGGCCCATTAGGCCCATATCTTTGCCGGGGGTGCCTCGAACCCCTTCCGGTGACCCGGTATGTACCCGGTACCCTCCGAATCACATCCCATCTCCAAATACTATCGTCCTATATATCAATCTTTACCTCTCAGCCATTTCGAGACTCCTCGTCATGTCTGTGATCTCATCCGGGACTCCGAACAACATTCGGTAACCAAATCACATAACTCATATAATACAAAATCGTCATCGAACATTAAGCGTGCGGACCCTACGGGTTCGAGAACTATGTAGACATGACCGAGACACCTCTCTGGTCAATAACCAATAGCGGAACCTGGATGCTCATATTGGTTCCTACATATTCTACGAAGATCTTTATCGGTCGAACCGTTATGACAACATACGCTATTCCCTATGTCATCGGTATGTTATTTGCCCGAGATTCGATCATCGGTATCTTCATACCTAGTTCAATCTCTTTACCGGCAAGTCTCTTTACTCGTTCCGTAATGCATCATCCCCCAACTAACTCATTAGTCACTTTGCTTGCAAGGCTTCTTATGATGTGCATTATCGAGAGGGCCCAGAGATACCTCTCCGATACTCGGAGTGACAAATCCTAATCTCGATCTATGCCAACCCAACAAACACCTTCGGAGATACCTGTAGAGCATCTCTATAATCACCCAGTTACATTGTGACGTTTGATAGCACACAAGGTATTCCTCCGGTGTCCGGGAGTTGCATAATCTCATAGTCAAAGGAATATGTATATGACATGAAGAAAGCAATAGCAATAAAACTGAACGATCAATATGCTAAGCTAACGGATGGGTCTTGTCCATCACATCATTCTCCTAATGATGTGATCCCGTTCATCAAATTGTAACACATGTCTATGGTTAGGAAACTTAATCATCTTTGATTAACGAGCTAGTCTAGTAGAGGCTTACTAGGGACACGGTGTTTTGTCTATGTATCCACACATGTATCAAGTTTCCGGTTAATACAATTCTAGCATGAATAATAAACATTTATCATGATATAAGGAAATATAAAATAACAACTTTATTATTGCCTCTAGGGCATATTTCCTTTAGTCTCCCACTTGCACTAGAGTCAATAATCTAGTTCGCATCGCCATGTGATTTAACACCAATAGCTCACATCTTTATGTGATTAACCCCCATAGTTCACATCGCCATGTGATCAACACCCAAAGGGTTTACTAGAGTCAATAATCTAGTTCACATTGTCATGTGATTAATACACAAAGATTACTAAGGTGTGATCATGTTTTGCTTGTGAGGGAGGTTTAGTCGACGGGTCAGCCACATTCAGAACCGTATGTATTTTGCAAGTTTCTATGTCTACAATGCTCTGCACGGAGCTACTCTAGCTAATTGGTCCCACTTTCAATATGCATTCAGATTGAGACACTGAGTCATCCAGATTAGTGTCAAAGCTTGCATCGATGTAACCCTTTACGAGGAACTCTTTGTCACCTCCATAACCGAGAAATATTTCCTTAGTCCTCTTAGGTAACTAAGCATAATTTTGACAGCTGTACAGTGATCTACTCTTGGATCACTAGTGTACCCCCCTTGAAAAACTCAAGGCAAGGTGCACAATATGTCTGGTACACAACTTGGCATACTTTATAGAACCTATGGCTGAGGCATAGGGAATGACTTTCATTCTCTCTCTACCTTCTGCCGTGCTCGGGCTTTGAGTCTTACTCAACTTCACACCTTGCAACACATGCAAGAACCCTTTCTTTGACTGATCCATTTTGAACTTCTTCAAAATCTTGTCAAGGTATGTGCTTTGTGAAAGTCCTATTAAGTATCTTGATCCATCCCTATAGATCTTGATGCCTAATATATAAGTAGCTTCACCGAGGTCTTTCATTGAAAAACTTTTATTCAAGTATCCTTTTATGCTATCCAGAAATTCTACATCATTTCCAATCAACAATATGTCATCCACATATAATATTAGAAATGCTACAGAGCTCCCACTCACTTTCTTGTAAATACAGGCTTCTCCAAAAGTCTGTATAAAACCATATGCTTTGATCACCTCATCAAAGCGTATATTCCAACTCCGAGATGCTTGCACCAGTCCATAAATGGATTGCTAGAGCTTGCACACTTTGTTAGCACCTTTAGGATCGATAAAACCTTCTGGTTGCGTTATATAGAACTCTTATTTAAGAAATACATTAAGGAATGCAGTTTTGACGTCCATTTGCCAGATTTCATAATCATAAAATGCGTCAATTGCTAACATGATTCGGACAGACTTAAGCATCGCTACGGGTGAGAAAGTCTCACCATACTCAACTCCTTGAACTTGTCGAAAACCTTTCATGACAAGTCGAGCTTTGTAGACAGTAACATTACCATCAGCGTCAGTCTTCTTCTTGAAGATCCATTTATTCTCTATGGCTCGCCGATCATCGGGCAAGTCAACCAAAGTCCATACTTTGTTCTCATAAATGGATCTTATCTCAGATTTCATGGCCTCAAGCCATTTATTAGAATTTGGGCTCATCATAGCTTCTTCATAGTTTGTAGGTTCGTCATGGTCTAGTAACATGACTTCCAGAACAGGATTACCGTACCACTCTGGTGCGGAACGTGCTCTAGTTGACCTACGAGGTTCGGTAGTAACTTGATCTGAAGTTTTATGATCATTATCATTAGCTTCCTCTCTAGTTGGTGTAGGCATCATGGGAATGGTTTTCTGTGATGAGCTACTTTCCAATTCGAGAGAAGGTACAATTACCTCATCAAGTTCTACTTTCCTCCCGCTCACTTCTTTCGAGAGAAACTCCTTCTCTAGAAAAGATCCATTCTTAGCAACAAAGATCTTGCCTTCGGATTTGTGGTAGAAGGTGTACCCAACAGTTTCTTCTGGGTATCCTATGAAGACGCACTTCTCCGATTTGGGTTCGAGCTTATGAGGTTGAAGCTTTTTCACATAAGCATCGCAACACCAAACTTTAAGAAATGACAGATTAGGTTTCTTGCCAAACCACAGTTCATACGGTGTCGTCTCAACGGATTTAGACGGTGACCTATTTAACATGAATGCAGCTGTCTCTAATGCATAACCCCAAAACGATAGTGGTAAATCGGTAAGAGACATCATAGATCGCACCATATCTAATAAAGTACGGTTACGGTGTTCAGACACACCATTACGCTGTGGTGTTCCAGGTAGAGTGAGTTGTGAAACTATTCCACATTGTTTTAAATGAAGGCCAAACTCGTAAGTCAAATATTCGCCTCTGCGATCAGATCGTAGAAACTTTATTTTCTTGTTACGACGATTCTCCACTTCACTCTAAAATTCTTTGAACTTTTCAAATGTTTCAGACGTGTGTTTCATTAAGTAGATATACCCATATCTTCTCAAATCATCTATTAAGGTGAGAAAATAGTGATACACGCTGCGAGCCTCAACACCCATTGGACCGCATACATTGGTATGTATTATTTCCAATAAGTCAGTGGCTCGCTCCATTGTTCCGGAGAACGGAGTTTTAGTCATCTTGCCCATGAGGCATGGTTCGCAAGTATCAAATGATTCATAATCAAGTGATTCCAAAAGCCCATCTGCATGGAGTTTCTTCGTGTGCTTTACACCAATATGACCTAAACGGCAGTGCCACAAATATGTTGCACTATATGTTGGGGAACATAGCATGCAATTTCAAAAAAATTCCTACGATCACGCAAGATCTATCTAGGAGATGCATAGCAACGAGAGGGGGAGAGTGTGTCCACGTACCCTCGTAGACCGAAAGCGGAAGCGTTAGGTTAACGCGGTTGATGTACTCGAACGTCTTCATGATCCAACCGATACAAGTACCAAACATACGGCACCTCTGTGTTCAGCACACGTTCAGCTCCATGACGTCCCTCGAACTCTTGATCCAGCAGAGGGTCGAGGGAGAGTTCCATCAGCACGACAGCGTGGCGACGGTGATGGTGATGTGATCCGCGCAGGGCTTCGCCTAAGCACTACGATGCTATGACCGGAGGAGTAAACTGTGGAGGGGGGCACCGCACACGGCTAAGAGAATAATTGTTGTGCCTTTGGGGTGCCCCCTGCCCACGTATATAAAGGAGGGGAGGGGAGGTCGGCCGACCCCTAGGGGCGCGCCAAGTGGGGGGAGTCCTACTAGGACTCCACTCCTAGTAGGATTCGCCCCCCTTTCTTCCAATGGAGAGGGGAAAGGGGAAAGAGGAGGAGAGGGAGAAGGAAAGGGGGCCACTCCCCCCACCTCTTGTCTAATTCGGATTGGGCTTGGGGGGACGCGTGCCACCTCCTGTGGCTGCCTTATCCTCTCCACTATGGACCTTGAGGCCCATTAACTTTCCCGGGGGGTTCCGATAGCCTCCCGGTACTCCGATAAATCCCCGAACCTCTTCGGAACCATTCCGGTGTCCGTATATAACCTTCCAGTATATGAATCTTTACCTCTCGACCATTTCGAGACTCCTCGTCATGTCCGTGATCTCATCCGGGACTCCGAACAAACTTTGGTCACCAAAACACATAACTCATAATACAAATCATCATCGAACATTAAGTGTGCGGACCCTAACGGTTCGAGAACTATGTAGACATGACCGAGACACATCTCTGGTCAATAACCAATAGCGGAACCTGGATTCTCATATTGGTTCCTACATATTCTACGAAGATATTTATTTGTCAAACCACATAACAACATACATTATTCCCTTTGTCATCGGTATGTTACTTGCCCGAGATTCGATCGTCAGTATCCTCATACCTAGTTCAATCTCGTTACCGGCAAGTCTCTTTACTCGTTCCGTAATGCATCATTCCGCAACTAACTCATTAGTCATATTGCTTGCAAGGCTTATAGTGATGTGCATTATCGAGAGGACCCAGAGATACCTCTCCGATACTCGGAGTGACAAATCCTAATCTCGATCTATGCCAACCCAACAAACACCTTTGGAGACACCTGTAGAGCATCTTTATAATCACCCAGTTATGTTGTGACGTTTGATAGCACACAAGGTGTTCCTCCGGCATTCGGGAGTTGCATAATCTCATAGTCAAAGGAATATGTATAAGTCATGAAGAAAGCAATAGCAATAAAACTTAACGATCATTATGCTAAGCTAACGGATGGGTCTTGTCCATCACATCATTCTCCTAATGATGTGATTCCGTTCATCAAATGACAACACATGTCTATGGTTAGGAAACTTAACCATCTTTGATCAACGAGCTAGTCAAGTAGAGGCTTACTAGGGACACGGTGTTTTGTCTATGTATCCACACATGTATCAAGTTTCCGGTTAATACAATTCTAGCATGAATAATAAACATTTATCATGATATAAGGAAATATAAATAACAACTTTATTATTGCCTCTAGGGCATATTTCCTTCAGTCTCCCACTTGCACTGGAGTCAATAATCTAGTTCACATCGCCATGTGATTTAACACCAATAGTTCACATCGTCATGTGATTAACACCCTATAGTTCACATCCCCATGTGACATATACGTCTCCAACGTATCTATAATTTTTGATTGTTCCATGCTATTATATTATCTGTTTTGGATGTTTAATGGGCTTTATTATGAACTTTTATATTATTTTTGGGACTAACCTATTAACCCAAGGCCCAGTGCAAATTGTTGTTTTTTTGCCTATTTCAGTGTTTCGCAGAAAAGGAATATCAAACGGAATCCAAACGGAATGAAACCTTCGCGAGAATCATTTTTGGAACAAACGCAATCCAGGAGACTAGGAGTGGACATCAAGGAAGCAACGAGGCAGCCACGAGATAGGAGGGCGCGCCCAGGGGGGTAGGGGCGCCCCCACCCTCGTGGGCCCCTCGTGGCTCCACAGACCTACTTCCTTCGCCAATATATACTCATATACCCTGAAAACATCCAAGAGCACCATGAAACCCTATTTCCACCGCCGCAACCTTCTGTACCTGTGAGATCCCATCTTGGGGCCTTTTCCGACACTCCGCCGGAGGGGGAATCCATCGCGGAGGGCTTCTACATCAACACCATAGCCTCTCCGATGATGTGTGAGTAGTTTACCACAGACCTTGGGGTCCATAGTTATTAGCTAGATGGCTTCTTCTATCTCTTTGGATCTCAATACAAAGTTCTCCTCGATTCTCTTGGAGATCTATTCGATGTAATTCTTTTTGCGGTGTGTTTGTCGAGATCCGATGAATTGTGGGTTTATGATCAAGATTATCTATGAAAAATATTTGATTCTTTTCTGAATCTTATATGCATGATTTGATATCTTTGCAAGTCTCTTCGAATTATCAGTTTGGTTTGGCCTACTAGATTGATCTTTCTTGCAATGGGAGAAGTGCTTAGCTTTGGGTTCAATCTTGCGGTGTCCTTTCCCAGTGACAGCAGGGGCAGCAAGGCACGTATTGTATTGTTGCCATCGAGGATAAAAAGATGGGGTTTATATCATATTGCTTCAGTTTATCCCTCTACATCATGTCATCTTGCCTAATGCGTTACTCTGTTCTTATGAACTTAACACTCTAGATGCATGCTGGATAGCGATCGATGTGTGGAGTAATAGTAGTAGATGCAGAATCGTTTCGGTCTACTTGTCACGGACGTCATGCCTAGATATTCTCATAACTATGCACTTTTCTATCAATTGCTCGACAGTAATTTGTTCACCCACCGTAAATTGTGCTATCTTAAGAGAAGCCACTAGTGAAACCTATGCCCCCCGGGTCTATCTTCCATCATATTAATCTCCCGTCAACTAGTTATTTCTGTCGCCGTTTATTTTGTAATCTTTACTTTTCAATCTATACAACAAAAATACCAAAAATAATTAACTTATTATCTTTATCAGATCTCACTTTTGCAAGTGGCCGTGAAGGGATTGACAACCCCTTTATCGCGTTGGTTGCAAGGTTCTTGATTGTTTGTGCAGGTACGAGGGACTTGTGTGAAGCCTCCTACTGGATTGATACCTTGGTTCTCAAAAACTGAGGGAAATACTTATGCTACTTTGCTGCATCACCCTTTCCTCTTCAAGGGAAAACCAACGCATGCTCAAGAGGTAGCAGTGACCAATACCCAAAGGGTTTACTAGAGTCGATAATCTAGTTCACAACGCCATGTGATTAACTACCAAAGAGTACTAAGGTGTGATCATGTTTTGCTTGCGAGAGAAGTTTAGTCAACGGGCCTACCACATTCATATCCATATGTATTTTTGCAAATTTCTATGTCTACAATGCTCTGCACGGAGCTACTGTAGCTAATTGCTCCCACTTTCAATATGTATCCAGATTGAGACTCAGAGTCATCCGGATCTGTGTCAAAGCTTGCATCGACGTAACTCTTTACGACGAAACTCTTTGTCACCTCCATAACCGAGAAACATATCCTTATTCCACCAAGTATAATTTTGACCGCTGTCCAGTGATCCACTCATGTATCGCTATTGTACCCTCTTGCCGAACTCATGGTGAGGTACACAATAGGTCTGGTACACAACATAGCATACTTTATAGAACCTATGATTGAGGCATAGGGAATGACATTCATTCTATTTCTATTTTCTGTCGTGGTTGGTTTTTTTAGTCTTACTCATCTTCACACCTTGCAACACAGGCAATAACTCCTTTGATTTTTCCATTTTGAACTACTTCAAAATCTTGTCGAGGTATGTACTCATTGAAAATCTTATTAAGCGTCTTGATCTATCTCTATAGATCTTGATGCTCAACATGTAAGCAGCTTCACTGAGGTCTTTCTTTGAAAAACTCCTTTCAAACACTCCTTTATGCTTTCCACAAAATTCTACATCATTTCCGATCAATAATATGTTATTCACATATACTTATCAGAAAGGCTGTAGTGCTCCCACTCACTTTCTTATAAATATAGGCTTCATCGCAAGTCTGTATAAAACTATATGCTTTGATCAACTCATCAAAGCGTATATTCCAACTTCGAGATGCTTGCACCAGTCCATAGATGGATCGCTGGAGCTTGCACATTTTGTTAGCACCTTTAGGATTGACAAAACCTTCTGGTTGCATCATATACAACTCTTCTTTAAGAAATCCATTAAGGAATGCAATTTTGACATCCATTTGCTAGATTTCATAAAATGTGGCAATTGCTAACATGATTCGGACAGACTTAAGCATCGCTACGAGTGAGAAGATCTCATCGTAGTCAACACCTTGAACTTGTCGAAAACCTTTTGCGACAAGTCGAGCTTTGTAGATAGTAACACTACCATCAGCGTCCGTCTTCCTCTTGAAGATCCATTTATTCTCTATGGCTCACCGATCATTGGGCAAGTCAACCAAAGTCCACACTTTGTTCTTATACATGGATCCTGTCTCACATTTCATGGCCTCAAGCCATTTATTGGAATCTGGGCTCATCATCGCTTCCTCATAGTTCGTAGGTTCTTCATGGTCTAGTAACATGACTTCTAGAACAGGATTACCGTACCACTCTGGTGTGGAATGTACTCTAGTTGACCTACGAGGTTCGGTAGTAACTTGATCTGAAGTTTCATGATCATTAACTTCCTCACTAATTGGTGTAGGCATCACTGGAACTGATTTATGTGATGAACTACTTTCCACTTCGAGAGAAGGTACAACTACCTCATCAAGTTCTACTTTCCTCCCACTCACTTCTTTCGAGAAAACTCCTTCTCTAGAAAGGATCCATTCTTAGCAACAAATATCTTGCCTTCGGATATGCGATAGAAGGCGTACCCATCAGTTTCTTTTGGGTATCCTATGAAGACGCATTTCTTCAATTTGGGTTCGAGCTTTATCAGGCTGAAGCTTTTTCACATAAGCATCGCAACCCCAAACTTTGAGAAACGACAGCTTAGGTTTCTTGCCAAACCACAGTTCATACGGTGTCGTCTCAACAGATTTAGATGGTGCCCTATTTAACGTGAATGCAGTTGTCTCTAATGCTTAACCCCAAAATGATAGTGGTAAATCGGTAAGAGACATCATAGATCGTACCATATCAAATAAAGTACGGTTACGACGTTCGGACACACCATTACGCTGTGGTGTTCCAGGTGGCGTGAGTTGCGAAACTATTCCGCATTGTTTCAAATGAAACCAAACTCGTAACTCAAATATTCGCCTCCGTGATCAGATCGTAGAAACTTTTATTTTCTTGTTACAATGATTTTCCACTTCACTCTGAAATTCTTTAAACTTTTCAAATATTTCAGACTTATGTTTCATTAAGTAGATATACTCATATCTGCTCAAATCATCTGTGAAGGTCAGAAAATAATGATACCCGCCGTGAGCCTCAACACTCATCGGACCGCATACATCAATATGTATTATTTCCAATAAGTAAGTGACTCCTTCCTGTTGGGGAACGTAGAATTTCAAAATTTTCCTACGATCACGCTAGATCTATCTAGGAGAAGCATAGCAACGAGCGGGGAGAGTGTGTCTGTCGTGGTTATCTCCCAGGCGGGTTCGTGAGATGACAGATGCCACGGGGTGGCTTGAAGTGGGGGCAAGACTGCTCTGGAGATCAAGGGACGGGATTGGGCAAACAGCACACGGTGATTTACCCAGGTTCGGGGCTCTCCGGAGAGATAATACCCCTACTCCTACATGTCTGATGATATATGCAGTGTATACGTAGCAGTACAGAGTTGCTCCTGGAGCTGTATCTGGATGAATGCTATATGATACTAGCCTCATGTATGTGTGTGTGGCCAAAGTGAGCAAGCATGCTCTAGTGGCCGAATGAGTGTGGCATGGTGTGTGAGTCCATGGATGGATGGATGTGTGAGCTAGGTGAGGCTGGGTGTGTGAGGCCTCCCCTGGGTCACTTTATATACTACTGTCCAGGGACAAGGGGTGGCCCACACACCCACTACACTATTGAGATGTCATATGATGATGCATGCTACAGTGCACCACTATTGGAGCGCAGTGAAGTGTCACATGATGCAGGAACAGTGCTCCACTGTAGAGTATGGCCGTCGCGTCTGCGTAGGTCCGACGGGACGTCTTAGTTGACTTGGCTAGATTCCAGCCGGATGGGCTCAACCCGGACAGCTCAACCCGGACAGGCAGAACCCGGACAGGGTCAACCCGGATGGGCTCAACCCGGCCAGCTCAACCTGGACAGCTCAACCCGGCCAGGGTCAACCCGAACAGGTCAACCCGGCCAAGGTCAACCGAACAGGTCAACCCGGCCAAGGTCAACCCGGCCAAAGTCAACCCGGCCAGATTCCAACCAGCCAAGTTCCAGCCAGCTAGGGGGCACTTCCCCTGGCAATGTTTTGAAGCGTCGCTTCGCCGTCTTGGGCATACCCGGGGGTCATCCCCCCGACAGTGTCCACGTACCCTCGTAGACCGAAAGCAGAAGTGTTTAGTAACGTGGTTGATGTAGTCGAATGTCTTTGCGATCCAACCGATCCAAGTACCGAACGCACGGCACCTCCGCGATCAGCACACGTTCAGCTCGATGACGTCCCTCGAACTCTTGATCTAGTTGAGGCCGAGGGAGAGTTCCGTCAGCACGATGGTGTGGCGACAATGATGATGAAGTTACCGGTGCAGGGCTTCGCCTAAGCACTACGACGATATGCCCGAGGTGTACTGTAACTGCGGAGGGGGGCACCGCACACGGTTAAGAGAAACTTGTGTGTCTTTGGGGTGCCCCCTGCCCCTGTATATAAACGAGGGGAGGAGGAGGCCGGCCAACAAGGGGCGCGCCAGGGAGAGGGGAGTCCTACTAGGACTCCAGTCCTAGTAGGATTCGCCCCACCCTTTTTTCCTTCTAAATGAGGGGGAAAAGTGGAAGGAGAGGGAGTAGGAGAAGGAAAGGGGGGTGGCGCCCCCTTCCCAAGTCCAATTCGGCCTCCTCCCTTGTGGGGGCGCACCAACCCCTTGTGGGCTGGTTAGCCTCCCTCCTATGGCCCATAAGGCCCATATCTTTCCCCGGGGGGTTCCGGTAACCCCTCCAGTACTCCGGTATGTACCTGATACACTCCGGAACCCTTCCGGTGTCCAAATACTACCTTCCAATATATCAATTTTTACCTCTCGACCATTTCTAGACTCCTCGTCATGTCCGTGATCTCATACGAGACTCCGAACAAACTTCGGTCATCAAATCACATAACTCATAATACAAATCGTCATTGAACGTTAAGCGTGCAGACCCTACGGGTTCGAGAACTATGTAGACATGACCGAGACACATCTCCGGTCAATAACCACTAGCGGAACCTGGATGCTCATATTGGCTCCTACATATTCTACGAAGATCTTTATCGGTCAAACCGCATAACAACATACGTTGTTCCCTTTGTCATCGGTATGTTACTTGCCCGAGATTCGATCGTCGGTATCATCATACCTAGTTCAATCTCGTTATCGGCAAGTCTCTTTACTCGTTCCGTAATGCATCATCCCATGACTAACTCATTAGTCACATTGCTTGCAAGGCTTATAGTGATGTGCGTTACCGAGAGGGCCCAGAGATACCTCCCCGATACACGGAGTGACAAATCGTAATCTCGATCTATGCCAACCCAACAAACACCTTCGGAGACATTTGTAGAGCATCTTTATAATCACCCAGTTACGTTGTGATGTTTGATAGCACACAAGGTGTTCCTCCGGTATTCGGGAGTTGCATAATCTCATAGTTAGAGGAACATGTATAAGTCATGATGAAAGCAATAGCAATAAAACTAAACGACCATTATGCTAAGCTAACGGACGGGTCTTGTCCATCACATCATTCTCTAATGATGTGATCCCATTCATCAAATGACAACACATGTCTATGGTCAGGAAACATAACCATCTTTGATTAACGAGCTAGTCAAGTAGAGGCATACTAGGGACACTCTGTTTTGTCTATGTATTCACACATGTACTAGTTTCCGGTTAATACAATTCTAGCATGAATAATAAACATTTATCATGATATAAGGAAATATAAATAGCAACTTTATTATTGCCTCTAGGGCATATTTCCTTCTGTCTCCCACTTGTACTAGAGTCAATAATCTAGTCACATCGCCATGTGATTTAACATCAATAGTTCACATCATCATGTGATTAGTTCACATCGTCATGTGACTAATACCCAAAGGGTTTTACTAGAGTCAATAATCTAGTTCACATTGCTATGTGATTAACACCCAAAGAGTGTTGGGGAACGTAGCAGAAATACAAAATTTTCTACGCATCACCAAGATCAATCTATGGAGTTTACTAGCAACGAGAGGGAAGGAGTGCATCTACATACCCTTGTAGATCGCGAGCGGAAGCGTTCAAGAGAACGGGGTTGATGGAGTCGTACTCGTCGTGATCCAAATCACTGATGATCCTAGCGCCGAACGGACAGCACCTCCGCGTTCAACACACGTACGGAGCAGCGACGTCTCCTCCTTCTTGATCCAGCAAGGGGGGAGGAGAGGTTGATGGAGATCCAGCAGCACGACGGCGTGGTGGTGGAAGTAGCGGGATCCCGGCAGGGCTTCGCCAAGCGCAAGCGGGGAGGAAGAGGTGTCACGGGAGGGAGAGGGAGGCGCCAGGGCTTAGGTATTGCTGCCCTCCCTCCCCCCCACTATATATAGGGCCAAGGGAGAGGGGGGCGCAGCCTTGGCCCTTCTTCCAAGGAAGGGTGCGGCCAGGGAGGAGTCCATCCTCCCCAAGGCACCTCGGAGGTGCCTTCCCCCTTTAGGACTCTCCCTTTCCCTTATCTCCTGGCGCATGGGCCTCTTGGGGCTGGTGACCTTGGCCCATATAGGCCAAGGCACACACCCCTACAGCCCATGTGGCCCCCCGGGGCTGGTGGACCCCCGGACCCCTTTCGGCACTCCCGGTACAATACCGATAATGCGCGAGACTTTTCCGGCGACCAAAATAAGACTTCCCATATATAAATCTTTACCTCCGGACCATTCCGGAACTCCTCGTGACGTCCGGGATCTCATCCGGGACTCCGAACAACTTTCGGGTTACCGCATACTAATATTTCTATAACCCTAGCGTCACCGAACCTTAAGCGTGTAGACCCTACGGGTTCGGGAGACATGTAGACATGACCGAGACGACTCTCCGGTCAATAACCAACAGCGAGATCTGGATACCCATGTTGGCTCCCACATGTTCCACGATGAACTCATCGGATGAACCACGATGTCGAGGATTCAATCAATCCCGTATTCAATTCCCTTTGTCTACCGGTATAGTACTTGCCCGAGATTCGATCGTCGGTATCCCGATACCTTGTTCAATCTCGTTACCGGCAAGTCTCTTTACTTGTTCCGTAACACATCACCCCGTGATCAACTCCTTGGTCACATTGTGCACATTATGATGATGTCCTACCGAGTGGGCCCAGAGATACCTCTCCGTTTTACACGGAGTGACAAATCCCAGTCTCGATTCGTGCCAACCCAACAGACACTTTCAGAGATACCTGTAGTGCACCTTTATAGCCACCCAGTTACGTTGTGACGTTTGGTACACCCAAAGCATTCCTACGGTATCCGGGAGTTGCACAACCTCATGGTCTAAGGAAATGATACTTGACATTAGAAAAGCTCTTAGCAAACGAACTACACGATCTTGTGCTAGGCTTAGGATTGGGTCTTGTCCATCACATCATTCTCCTAATGATGTGATCCCGTTATCAACGACATCCAATGTCCATGGTGAGGAAACCGTAACCATCTATTGATCAACGAGCTAGTCAACTAGAGGCTTACTAGGGACATGGTGTTGTCTATGTATCCACACATGTATCTTAGTTTCCTATCAATACAATTCTAGCATGGATAATAAACGATTATCATGAACAAGGAAATATAATAATAACCAATTTATTATTGCCTCTAGGGCATATTTCCAACAGTCTCCCACTTGCACTAGAGTCAATAATCTAGTTCACATCACCATGTGATTAACACTCACAGGTCACATCACCATGTGACCAACATCCAAAGAGTTTACTAGAGTCAACAATCTAGTTCACATCACTATGTGATTAACACTCAATGAGTTCTGGTTTGATCATGTTATGCTTGTGAGAGAGGTTATTAGTCAACAAGTCTGAACCTTTCAGATCCGTGTGTGCTTTACGAATATCTATGTCATCTTGTGGATGCTACCACGCGCTACTTGGAGCCATTTCAAATAACTGCTCTACTATATGAATCCGGTCTACTACTCAGAGTCATCCGGATTAGTGTCAAAGTTCGCATCGACGTAACCCTTTACGACGAACTCCTTTTCACCTCCATAATCGAGAAAATTCCTTAGTCCACTAGATACTAAGTATAAGTTCGACCGCTGTCATGTGATCCATTCCCGGATCACTATTGTATCCCTTGACCAACTCATGGCAAGGCACACTTCATGTGTGGTACACAGCATAGCATACTGTAGAGCCTACGTCTAAAGCATAGGGGACGACCTTCGTGCTTTCTCTCTCTTCTGCTGTGGTCAGGTCTTGAGTCTTACTCAATACTCACACCTTATAACACAGCCAAGAACTCCTTCTTTGCTGATCTATTTTGAACTCTTTCAAAATCATGTCAAGGTGTGCGTTCTTTGAAAGTATCATCAGGCATCTTGATCTATCTCTATAGATCTTGATGCCCAATACGTAAGCAGCTTTATCCAGGTCTTCCTTTGAAAAACTCCTTTCAAACAACCCTTTATGCTTTCCAGAAATTTTACATCATTTCGGATCAACAATATGTCATTCACATATACTTATCAGAAATGTTGTAGCGCTCCCACTCACTTTATTGTAAATACAAGTTTCTAACAAACTTTGTATAAACCCAAAAGCTTTGATCACTCCATCAAAGCGTATATTCTGACTCCGAGATGCTTGCTCTAGTCCATGGAAGGATCGCTGGAGCTAGCATACCTTTTAGCATCCTTAGGATCGACAAAACCTTTCTGATTGTATCACATACAACCTTTCCTTACGAAAACTGGTAAGGAAACTTGTTTTTGACATCCATCTGCCAGATTTCATAAATGCAGCTAATGCTAACATGATTCCGACGGACTTAAGCATCGCTACTGATGAGAAAATCTCATCGTAGTCAACTCCTTGAACTTGTGAAAATACTCTTTGCCACAAGTCGAGCTTCATAGACGGTAACATTACCGTCCATGTCCGTCTTCTTCTTAAAGATCCATTTATCTCAATGGCTTGCCGATCATCGGGCAAGTTCACCAAAGTCCATGCTTTGTTCTGATACATGGATTCTAACTCGGATTTCATGGCCTCGAGCCATTCGTCGGAATCCGGGCCCACCATCGCTTCTCCATAGCTCATAGGTTCATCGTTGTCCAACAACATGACTTCCAAGACAGGATTACGCCTTACTCTAAAGTAGTACGCATCCTCGTCGTCCTACGAAGTTTGGTAGTGACTTGATCCGAAGTTTCATGATCACTATCATAAGCTTCCACTTCAATTGGTGTAGGTGCCACAGGAACAACTTCCTGTGCCCTGCTACACACTAGTTGAAGTTATGGTTCAATAACCTCATCAAGTCTCCACCATCCTCCCACTCAATTCTTTCGAGAGAAACTTTTCCTCGAGAAAGGACTCGTTTCTAGAAGCAATTGCTTTTGCTTCCAGATCTGAAATAGGAGGTATACCCAACTGTTTTGGGTATTCTATGAAGATGCATTATCCGCTTTGGGTTCGAGCTTATCAGCCTGAAACTTTTTCACATAAGCGTCGCAGCCCCAAACTTTTAAGAAACGACAGCTTAGGTTTCTCTAAACCATAGTTCATACGGTGTCGTCTCAACAGAATTGCGTGGTGCCCTATTTAAAGTGAATGCGGTTGTCTCTAATGCCTAACCCATAAACGATAGTTGTAATTCGATAAGAGACATCATGGTATGCACCATATCCAATAGGGTGCAGTTATGATGTTCGGACACACCATCACACTGTGGTGTTCCAGGCGGTATTAATTGTGAAACACTTTCCACAATGTCTTAATTGTGTGCCAAACTCGTAACTTAGATATCTCTATGATCATATCATAGACATTTTATCCTCTTGTCACGACGATCTTCAACTTCACTCTGAAATTACTTGAACCTTTCAATAATTCAGACTTGTGTTTCATCAAGTAAATATTCTCAGCATCTACTCAAATCATCTGTGAAGTAAGAACATATCGATATCCACTGCGTGCCTCAGCACTCATTGGACTGCACACATCAAATGTATTACTTCCAACAAGTTGCTCTCTTGTTCCATCTTACTGAAAACGAGGCCTTTCAGTCATCTTGCCCATGTGGTATGATTTGCATGTCTCAAGTGATTCAAAATCAAATGAGTCCAAACGATCCATCTGCATGGAGTTTCTTCATGCATATATACCAATAGACATGGTTCGCATGTCTCAATCTTTTCAAAACGAGTGAGTCCAAAGATCCATCTACATGGAGCTTCTTCATGCGTTCTATACCAATATGACTCAAATGGCAGTGCCACAAGTATGTGGTACTATCATTACTATTTTATATCTTTTGGCACGAACATGTGTATCACTACGATCGAGATTCATTTTAGGTGCAAGACCATTGAAGGTATTATTCAAATAAACAGAGTAACCATTATTCCCCTTAAATGAATAACCGTATTGCGATAAACATAATCCAATCATGTTTATGCTCAACGCAAACACCAAATAACAATTATTTAGGTTTAACACCAATCTCGATGGTAGAGGGAGCATGCGACGCTTGATCACATCAACCTTGGAAACACTTCCAACACACATCGTCATCTCACCTTTAGCTAGTCTCCATTTATTCCGCAGCTTTTATTTCGAGTTACTAACACTTAGCAACCGAACCGGTATCTAATACACTGGTGCTGCTAGGAGTACTAGTAAAGTACACATTCATATAATGTATATCCAATATACTTCTGTCGACCTTGCCTGCCTTCTCATCTACCAAGTATCTAGGGTAGCTCTGCTTTAGTGACCGTTCCCCTCATTACAGAAGCACTTAGTCTCGGGTTTGGGTTCAACCTTGGGATTCTTCACTAGAGCAGCAAATGATTTGCTGTTTCATGAAGTATCCCTTTTGCCCTTGCCCTTCTAGAAACTAGTGGTTTTACTAACCATCAACAATTGATGCTCCTTCTTGATTTCTACTTTCGCGGTGTCGAACATCGCGAGTTGCTCAAGGATCATCATGTCTATCCCTGATATGTTATAGTTCATCACGAAGCTCTAATAGCTTGGTGGCAGTGACTATGGAGAACCATCACTATCTCATCTGGAAGATTAACTCCCACTCGATTCAAGCGATTGTGGTACTCAGACAATCTGAGCACATGCTCAACGATTGAGCTTTTCTCCCTTAGTTTGCAGGCTTAAGAAACTTGTCAGAGGTCTCATACCTCTTGACGTGGGCACTAGTCTGAAATCCCAATTTCAGTCTTCGGAACATCTCATATGTTCTGCGACGTTTCAAAAACGTCTTGTCGCCACAATTTTAAACCGTTAGCATTACACACTGAACTATCACGTAGTCATCAAAACGTGTATGTCAGATGTTTCGCAACATCTACAGACGACGCTGAGGTTCAGCACACCGAGCGGTGCATTAAGGACATAAGCCTTCTGTGTAGCAATGAGGACAATCCTCAGTTCACGGACCCAGTCCGCATAATTGCTACTATCAACTTTCAACTAAATTTTCTCTAGGAACATATCTTAGTAGAACTAAAGCGTAAGCTACGACATTATTTGCAAAGACCTTTTGACTATGTTCATGATAATGAAGTTCATCTGATTATTGAACTCCCACTCAGATAGACATCCCTCTAGTCATCTAAGTGATACATGATCCGAGTCAAACTAGGCCGTGTCCGATCATCACGTGAGACGGACTAGTCATCATCGGTGAACATCTCCATGTTGATCATATCTACTATACGACTCATGTTCGACCTTTCGGTCTCTTGTGTTCTGAGGCCATGTCTGTACATGCTAGGCTCGTCAAGTCAACCTAAGTGTTTCGCATGTGTTCCGAGGCCATGTCTGTACATGCTAGGCTCGTCAACACCCATTGTATTCGAACGTTAGAATCTATCACACCCGATCATCACGTGGTGCTTCGAAACAACGAACCTTCGCAACGGTGCACAGTTAGGGGGAACACATCTCTTGAAATTTTAGTGAGGGATCATCTTATTTATGCTACCGTCGTTCTAAGCAAATAAGATGTAAACATGATAAACATCACATGCAAATCATAAAGTGACGTGACATGGCCAATATCATCTTGCGCCTTTTGATCTCCATCTTTGAGGCGCGGCATGATCACCTTCGTCACCGGCATGACACCATGATCTCCATCATCGTGTCTTCATGAAGTTGTCTCGCCAACTATTACTTCTACTACTATGGCTAACGGTTAGCAATAAAGTAAAGTAATTACATGGCGTTATTCATTGACACGCAGGTCATACAATAAATTAAGACAACTCCTATGGCTCCTGCCGGTTGTCATACTCATCGACATGCAAGTCGTGATTCCTATTACAAGAACATGATCAATCTCATACATCACATATATCATTCATCACATCCTTTTGGCCATATCACATCACATAGCATACCCTGCAAAAACAAGTTAGACGTCCTCTAATTGTTGTTGCATGTTTTACGTGCCTGCTATGGGTTTCTAGCAAGAACGTTTCTTACCTACGCAAAAGCCACAACGTGATATGCCAATTTCTATTTACCCTTCATAAGGACCCTTTTCATCGAATCCGATCCGACTAAAGTGGGAGAGAGAGACACCCGCTAGCCACCTTATGCAACTAGTGCATGTCAGTCGGTGGAACCTGTCTCACGTAAGAGTACGTGTAAGGTCGGTCCGGGCCGCTTCATCCCACGATGCCGCCGAATCAAGATAAGACTAGTAACGGCAAGTAAATTCACAAAATCGACGCCCACAACTACTTTGTGTTCTACTCGTGCATAGAAACTATGCATAGACCTAGCTCATGATGCCACTGTTGGGGAACGTAGCAGAAATACAAAATTTTCTACGCATCACCAAGATCAATCTATGGAGTTTACTAGCAACGAGAGGGAAGGAGTGCATCTACATACCCTTGTAGATCGCGAGCGGAAGCGTTCAAGAGAACGGGGTTGATGGAGTCGTACTCGTCGTGATCCAAATCACCGATGGTCCTAGCGCCGAACGGACGGCACCTCCGCGTTCAACACACGTACGGAGCAGCGACGTCTCCTCCTTCTTGATCCAGCAAGGGGGAGGAGAGGTTGATGGAGATCCAGCAGCACGACGGCGTGGTGGTAGAAGTAGCGGGATGCCGGCAGGGCTTCGCCAAGCGCAAGCGGGGAGGAAGAGGTGTCACGGGAGGGAGAGGGAGGCGCCAGGGCTTAGGTATTGCTGCCCTCCCTCCCCCCACTATATATAGGGCCAAGGGAGAGGGGGGCGCAGCCTTGGCCCTTCCTCCAAGGAAGGGTGCGGCCAGGGAGGAGTCCATCCTCCCCAAGGCACCTCGGAGGTGCCTTCCCCCTTTAGGACTCTCCCTTTCCCTTATCTCTTGGCGCATGGGCCTCTTGGGGCTGGTGATCTTGGCCCATATAGGCCAAGGCGCACACCCCTACAGCCCATGTGGCCCCCCGGGGCTGGTGGACCCCCGGACCCCTTTCGGCACTCCCGGTACAATACCGATAATGCGCGAGACTTTTCCGGCGACCAAAATAAGACTTCCCATATATAAATCTTTACCTCCGGACCATTCCGGAACTCCTCGTGACGTCCGGGATCTCATCCGGGACTCCGAACAACTTTCGGGTTACCGCATACTAATATCTCTATAACCCTAGCGTCACCGAACCTTAAGCGTGTAGACCCTACGGGTTCGGGAGACATGTAGACATGACCGAGACGACTCTCTGGTCAATAACCAACAGCGGGATCTGGATACCCATGTTGGCTCCCACATGTTCCACGATGAACTCATCGGATGAACCACGATGTCGAGGATTCAATCAATCCCGTATTCAATTCCCTTTGTCTACCGGTATAGTACTTGCCCGAGATTCGATCGTCGGTATCCCGATACCTTGTTCAATCTCGTTACCGGCAAGTCTCTTTACTCGTTCCGTAACACATCATCCCGTGATCAACTCCTTGGTCACATTGTGCACATTATGATGATGTCCTACCGAGTGGGCCCAGAGATACCTCTCCGTTTTACATGGAGTGACAAATCCCAGTCTCGATTCGTGCCAACCCAACAGACACTTTCGGAGATACCTGTAGTGCACCTTTATAGCCACCCAGTTACGTTGTGACGTTTGGTACACCCAAAGCATTCCTACGGTATCCGGGAGTTGCACAACCTCATGGTCTAAGGAAATGATACTTGACATTAGAAAAGCTCTTAGCAAACGAACTACACGATCTTGTGCTAGGCTTAGGATTGGGTCTTGTCCATCACATCATTCTCCTAATGATGTGATCCCGTTATCAACGACATCCAATGTCCATGGTGAGGAAACCGTAACCATCTATTGATCAACGAGCTAGTCAACCAGAGGCTTACTAGGGACATGGTGTTGTCTATGTATCCACACATGTATCTTAATTTCCTATCAATACAATTCTAGCATGGATAATAAACGATTATCATGAACAAGGAAATATAATAATAACCAATTTATTATTGCCTCTAGGGCATATTTCCAACAAAGAGTACTAAGGTGTGATCATGTTTTGCTTGTGAGGGAAGCTTAGTCAATGGGTCTGTCACATTCAGAACCGTATGTACTTTGCAAATTTTCTATGTCTACAATGTTCTGCATGGAGCTACTCCAGCTAATTGCTCCCACTTTCAATATGTATCCAGATTGAGACTCAGAGTCATCCGGGTCGGTGTAAAATCTTGCATCGGCGTAACTCTTTACGACAAACTCTTTATCACCTCCATAACCGAGAAATATCTCCTTAGTCTTCTAAGGATAATTTTGACCGTTGTCAAGTGATCCACTCCTGGATCAATATCGTACCCCCTTGCCAAACTCATGGCAAGGTACACAATAGGTTTGGTACACAGCGTAGCATACTTTATAGAACCTATGGCTGAGGCATAGGGAATGACTTTCATTCTCTTTCTATTTTCTGTCGTCGTCGTGTGTTGAGCCTTACTCAACTTTACACCTTGCAACACAGGCAAGAACTCCTTCTTTGACTGTTCCATTTTGAACTACTTCAAAAAACTTGTCAAGGTATGTACTCATTGCAAAATTTATCAAGCGTCTTGATCTATCTCTATAGATCTTGATGCTCAATATGTAAGCAGCTTCACCGAGGTCTTTCTTTGAAAAAACTCCTTTCAAACACTCCTTTATGCTTTCCAGAAAATTCTACATCATTTCCGATCAACAATATGTCATTCACATATACTTATCAGAAAGGTTGTAGTGCTACCACTCACTTTCTTGTAAATACAGGCTTCACCGCAAGTCTGTATAAAACTATATGCTTTGATCAACTTATCAAAGCGTATATTCCAACACCGAGATGCTTGCACCAGTCCATAGATGGATCGCTGGAGCTTGCACATTTTGTTAGCACCTTTAGGATTGACAAAACCTTCTAGTTGTATCATATACAACACTTCTTTAATAAATCCATTAAGGAATGCAATTTTGATATCCATTTGTCAGATTTCATAAAATGTGGCAATTGCTAACATGATTCGAACAGACTTTAAGCATCGATACGAGTGAGAAAATCTCATCGTAGTCAACATCTTGAATTTTTCAAAAACCCTTTTCGACAAGTCGAGCTTTGTAGATAGTAACACTACTATCAGCGTACGTCTCCCTCTTGAAGATCCATTTATTCTCAATGGCTTGCCAATCATCAAGCAAGTCCACCAAAGTCCACACTTTGTTCTCATACATGGATCCCATCTCAGATTTCATGCCTTCAAGCCATTTCACGGAATCTGGGCTCATCATGGCTTCCTCATAGTTCGTAGGTTCGTCATGGTCAAGTAGCATGACCTCAGAGAACAGGATTACCGTACCACTCTGGTGCGGATCGTAATCTGGTTGACCTACGAGGTTCAATAGTAACTTGATCAGAAGTTTCAGGATCATCATCATTAGCTTCCTCACTAATTGGTGTAGGAATCAGTCGAACTGATTTTTGTGATGAACTACTTTCCAATTCGGGAGAAGGTACAATTACCTCATCAAGTTCTACTTCCCTCCCACTCACTTCTTTCGAGAAAAACTCATTCTCTAGAAAGGATCCATTCTTAGCAACAAATATCTTGCCTTCGGATCTGTGATAGAAGGGGTACCCAACAGTTTCTTTTGGATATCCTATGAAGACGCAATTCTCCGATTTGGGTTCGAGCTTATCAAGCTGGAGCTTTTTCACATAAGCATCGCAACCCCAAACTTTAAGAAACAACATCTTAGGTTTCTTGCTAAACCACAGTTCATACGGTGTCGTCTCAACGGATTTTTAGACGGTGCCCTATTTAACGTGAATGCAGCTGTCTCTAATGCATAACCCCAAAACAATAGTGGTAAATCGGTAAGAGACATCATAGATCGCATCATATCTAATAAAGTACGGTTACGATGTTCGGACACACCATTACGCTGTGGTGTTCCAGGTGGCGTGAGTTGCGAAACTATTCCACATTGTTCCAAATGAAGGCCAAACTCGTAACTCAAATATTCGCCTCCGTGATCAGATAGTAGAAACTTTATTTTCTTGTTACGATGTGTCGCAACTTCACTATGAAATTCTTTGAACTTTTCAAATGTTTCAGATTTGTGTTTCATTAAGTAGATATACCCATATCTGCTCAAATCATCTATGAAGGTCAGAAAATAACGATACCCGCCGTGAGCCTCAACACTCATCGGACCGCATACATCGGTGTGTATTATTTCCAATAAGTCAGTGGCTCGCTCCATTGTTCCGGAGAACGGAGTTTTAGTCATCTTGCCCATGAGGCATGGTTCACAAGTATCAAATGATTCATAATCAAGTGATTCCAAAAGCCCATCTGCATGGAGTTTCTTCATGCGCTTTACACCAATATGACCTAAACGGCACTACCACAAGTATGTTGCACTATCATTATTAACTTTGCATCTTTTGGCATCAATATTATGAATATGTGTATCACTACGATCAGGATTCAATAAACCATTCACATTGGGTGTATGACCATAGAAGGTTTTATTCATGTAAACAGAACAACAATTATTCTCTGACTTAAATGAATAAATGTATTGCAATGAACATGATCCAATCATTTTCATGCTCAACACAAACACCAAATAACATTTATTTAGGTTCAACACTAATCTCGATGGTAGAGGGAGTGTGCGATGGTGATCTTATCAACCTTGGAATCACTTCCAACATACATCGTCAACCCACCCTTAACTAGTCTATGTTCATTCTGCAATTCCTGTTTCGAGTTACTAGTTATAGCAACTGAACCGGTATCAAATACCCTGGGGTTACTATGAACACTAGTAAAGTACACATCAATAACATGTATATCAAATATACCTTTGTTCACTTTCCATCCTTCTTATCTGCCAAGTATTTGGGGTAGTTCCGCTTCAAGTGACCATTCCCTTTGCAGTAGAAGCACTCAGTTTCAGGCTTAGGTTTAGCTTTGGGTTTCTTTCACGGGAGTGGCAACTTGCTTGCCATTCTTTCTTGAAGTTCCCTTTCTTTTCCTTTGCCCCTTTTCTTGAAACTAGTGGTCTTGTTAACCATCAACACTTGATGCTCTTTCTTGATTTCTACCTTCGCCGATTTCTGCATCGCGAAGAGCTCGGGAATCATTTCCGTCATCCCTTGCAAATTATAGTTCATCACAAAGTTCTAGTAACTTGGTGATAGTGACTAGAGAACTATATCAATCACTATCTTATCTAGAAGATTAACTCCCACTTGATTCAAGCGATTGTAGTACTCAGACATTCTGAGCACATGCTCACTGGTTGAGCTATTCTCCTCCATCTTGTAGGCAAAGTATTGTCAGAGGTCTCATACCTCTCGACTCGTGCATGAGTCTGAAATACCAATTTCAGTTCTTGGAACATCTTATATGCTCCATGGCGTTCAAAACATTTTTGAAGTCCCGGTTCTAAGCCGTAAAGCATGGCACACTGAACTATCAAGTAGTCATCATACCGAGCTTGCCAAACGTTCATAACGTCTGTATTTGCTCCTGCAATAGGTCCGTCACCTAGCGGTGCATCAAGGACATAATTCTTCTGTGCAGCAATGAGGATAATCCTCATATCATGGATATAGTCCGCATCATTGCTAGTATCATCTTTCAACTTATTTTTCTCTAGGAACATATCAAAAATAAACGGGGAGCTACATCGCAAGCTATTGATCTATAACATAGATATGCAAATACTATCAGGACCAAGTTCATGATAAATTAAGTTTAATTAATCATATTAATTAAGAACTCCCACTTAGATAGACATCCCTCTAGTCATCTAAATGATCACGTGATCCATATCAACTAAACCATGTGTGATCATCACGTGAGATGGAGTAGTTTTCAATGGTGAACATCTCTATGTTGATCATATCTACTATATGATTCACGTTTGACCTTTCGGTCTCAGTGTTCCGAGGCCATATCTGCATATGCTAGGCTCGTCAAGTTTAACCCAAGTATTCCGCGTGTGCAAAACTGGCTTGCACCCATTGTATGCAAGTTTTACATGGCTGCTACGGGCTTCTACCAAGAACCGTTCTTACCTACGCATCAAAACCACAATGATTTTTCGTCAAGTGTGTTGTTTTAACCTTCAACAAGGACCGGCCGTAGTCAAACTAGATTCAACTAAAGTTGGAGAAACTGACACCCGCTAGCCACCTGTGTGCGAAGCACGTCGGTAGAACCAATCTCATGAACGCGGTCATGTAATGCCGGTCCGGGCCGCTTCATCCAAAAATACCGCCGAATCAAAGTAACAAGTTGGTGGTAACCAATATGACTATTATCGCCCACAACTCTTTGTGTTCTACTCGTGCATATAACATCTACGCATAGACCTGGCTCTGATGCCACTGTTAGGGAACGTAGTGTTTCAAAATTTTCCTACGATCATGCAAGATCTATCTAGGAGAAGCATAGCAACGAGCGGGGAGAGTGTGTCCACGTACTCTCGTAGACCGAAAGCGGAAGCGTTTAGTAACGTGGTTGATGTAGTAGAACGTCTTCACGATCCAACCGATCCAAGTACCAACGTACGGCACCTCCGCGGCAGCACGCGTTCAGCGCGATGACGTCCCTCGAACTCTTGATCTAGTTGAGGCCGAGGGAGAGTTCCGTCGGCACGACGGTGTGGTGACGGTGATGATGAAGTTACCAGCACAGGGCTTCGCCTAAGCACTACGATGATATGACCGAGGTGTGTAACTCTGGAGGGGGGCACCGCACACGGTTAAGAGAAACTTGTGTGTCTTTGGGGTGTCCCCCTGCTCCTGTATATAAAGGAGGGGAGGAGGAGGCCGGCCAACAAGGGGCGCGCCAGGGAGAGGGGAGTCCTACTAGGACTCCAGTCCTAGTAGGATTCGGCCCCACCCTTTTTTCCTTCTACCGGAGGGGGAAAAGGGGAAGGAGAGGGAGTAGGAGAAGGAAAGGGGGGTGGCGCCCTCTTCCCAAGTCCAATTCGGCCTCCTCCCTTGTGGGGGGCGCACCAGCCCCTTGTGGGCTGGTTAGCCTCCCTCCTATGGCCCATAAGGCCCATATCTTTCCCCGGGGGGTTCCGGTAACCCCTCCGGTACTCCGGTATGTACCTGATACACTTCGGAACCCTTCCGGTGTCCGAATACTACCTTCCAATATATCAATGTTTACCTCTCGACCATTTTGTGACTCCTCGTCATGTCCGTGATCTCATCCGGGTCTCCAAACAAACTTTGGTCATCAAATCACATAACTCATAATACAAATCGTCATCGAACGTTAAGTGTGCGGACCCTACGGGTTCGAGAACTATGTAAACATGACCGAGACACATCTCCGGTCAATAACCAATAGCGGAACCTGGATGCTCATATTGGATCCTACATATTCTACGAAGATCTTTATCGGTCAAACCGCATAACAACATACGTTGTTCCCTTTGTCATCGGTATGTTACTTGCCCGAGATTCGATCGTCGGTATCATCATACCTAGTTCAATCTCGTTATCGGCAAGTCTCTTTACTCATTCCGTAATGCATCATCCCGTGACTAAGTCATTAGTCACATTGCTTGCAAGGCTTATAGTGATGTGCATTACCGAGAGGGCCCAAAGATACCTCTCCGATACACGGAGTGACAAATCCTAATCTCGATCTATGCCAACCCAAAAAACACCTTTGGAGACATCTGTAGAGCATCTTTATAATCACCCAGTTAAATTGTGATGTTTGATAGCACACAAGGTGTTCCTCCGGTATTCGGGCGTTGCATAATCTCATAGTCAGAGGAACATGTATAAGTCATGATGAAAGCAATAGCAATAAAACTAAACGATCATTATGCTAAGCTAACGGATGGGTCTTGTCCATCACATCATTCTCTAATGATGTGATCCCGTTCATCAAATTACAGCACATGTCTATGGTTAGGAAGCTTAACCATCTTTGATCAACGAGCTACTCAAGTAGAGGCTTACTAGGGACACTCTGTTTTGTCTATGTATCCACACATGTAGTTTCGGGTTAATACAATTCTAGCATGAATAATAAACATTTATCATGATATAAGGAAATATAAATAACAACTTTATCATTGCCTCTAGGGAATATTTCCTTCACTATCATTATCAACTTTGCATCTTTTGGCATCAATATTATGAATATGTGTATTACTACGATCAGGATTCAATAAATCATTTACATTGGGTGTATGACCATAGAAGGTTTTATTCATGTAAACAGAACAACAATATTCTCCTACTTAAATGAATAACCGTATTGCAATAAACATGATCCAATCATATTCATGCTCAACGCAAACACCAAATAACATTTATTTAGGTTCAACACTAATCCCGAAGGTAGAGGGAGTATGCGATGGTGATCTTATCAACCTTGGAATCTCTTCCAACACACATCGTCACTTTGCGCTCAACTAGTCTCTGTTCATTTTGTAACTCCTATTTCGAGTTACTAATCTTAGCAACTGAACCGGTATCAAATACCCAGGGGTTACTATGAACACTAGTAAAGTACACATCAATAACATGTATATCAAATATACCAATGTTCACTTTGCTATCCTTCTTATCCACCAAGTATTTGGGGCAGTTCCGCTTCCAGTGACCATTTCCTTTGCAGTAGAAGCACTCAGTTTCAGGCTTGGGTCCAGCTTTGGGCTTCTTCCCGAGAGTGACAACTTGCTTGCCATTCTTCTTGAAGTTCCCTTTCTTTCCCTTGCCTTTTTCTTGAAACTAGTGGTCTTGTTAATCATCAACACTTAATGTTCTTTCTTGATTTCTACCTTCGTTGATTTCAGCATCGCGAAGAGCTTGGGGATTGTTTTCGTCATCCCTTGCATATTATAGTTCATCACGAAGTTCTAGTAACTTGGTGATAATGACTAGAGAACTCTGTCAATCACTATCTTATCTAGAAGATTAACTCCCACTTGATTCAAGCGATTGTAGTACCCAGACATTCTGAGCATATGCTCACTGGCTGAGTTATTCTCCTCCATCTTGTAGGCAAAGTACTTGTCAGAGGTCTCATACCTCTCAACATGGGCATGAGTCTGAAATACTAATTTCAACTCTTGGAACATATCATATGCTCCATGGCGTTCAAAACGTTTTTGAAGTCCCGGTTCTAAACCGTAAAGCATGGTGCACTAAACTATCAAGTAGTCATCATACCGAGCTTGTCAAACGTTCATAACGTCTGCATCTGCTCCTGCAATAGGTCTATCACCTAGTGGTGCATCAAGGACATAATTCTTCTGTGCAGCAATGAGGATAATCCTCAGATCACGGACCCAGTCCGTATCATTGCTACTATCATCTTTCCACTTTTCCCTAGGAACATATCAAAAATATATAGGAGCTATATCGCGAGCTATTGATCTACAACATAGATATGCAAATACTATCAGGACTAAGTTCATGATAAATTAAGTTCAATTAATCATATTACTTAAGAACTCCCACTTAGATAGACATCCCTCAAGTCATCTAAATGATACGTGATCCAAATCAACTAAACCATGTCCGATCATCACGTGAGATGGAGTAGTCATCAATGGCGAACATCTTTATGTTGATCATATCTACTATATGATTCACGTTTGACCTTTCAGTCTCCAGTGTTCCGAGGACATGTCTGTACATTCTAGGCTCGTCAAGTTTAACCCGAGTATTCTGCATGTGCAAAACTGTCTTGCACCCGTTGTATGTGAACGTAGAGCCTATCACATCCGATCATCGTGTGGTGTCTCAGCACGATGAACTGTCGCAACGGTGCATACTCAGGGAGAACACTTATACCTTGAAATTTTAGCTAAGGGATCATCTTACAATGCTACCGCCGTACTACATAAAATAAAATGCATAAAAGATAAACATCACATGCAATCAAAATATGTGACATGATATGGCCATCATCATCTTGTGCTTTTGATCTCCATCTCCAAAGCATCGTCATGATTTCCATCGTCACTGGCTTGACACCTTGATCTCCATCGTAACGTCGTGGTCGTCTCGCCAACTATTGCTTCTACAACTATCACTAATGCATAGTGATAAAGTAAAGCAATTACATGGTGTTTGCATTTCATACAATAAAGAGACAACCATTAGGCTCCTGCCGATTGCCAGTAACTTTTACAAAACATGATCATCTCATACAATAACGTATATCACATCATGTCTTGACCATATCACATCACAACATGCCCTGCAAAAACAAGTTAGACGCCCTCTACTTTGTTGTTGCAAGTTTTACGTGGCTGCTACGGGCTTCTAGCAAGAACTGTTCTTACCTACGCATCAAAACCACAACGGTGATTTATCAAGTTTGCCGTTTTAACCTTCAACAAGGACAGGCCGCAGTCAAATTTGATTCAACTAAAGCTGGAGAAACAGACACCCACCAGCCACCTTTATGCAAAACTAGTTGCCTGTCTGCGGTGGAACCGGTCTCATGAACGTGGTCATGTAAGGTTGGTCTGGGCCGCTTCATCCAACAATACCGCTGAATCAAAATAAGATATTGGTGGTAAGCAGTATGACGATCACCGCCCACAACACTTTGCATTCTACTTGTGCATATCATCTATGCATAGACCTAGCTCTGATACCACTATTGGGAAACGTAGCATGCAATTTCAAAACATTTCCTACGCTCACGCAAGATCTATCTAGGAGATGCATAGCAAGGAGAGGGGGAGAGTGTGTCTACGTACCCTCGTAGACCGAAAGCGGAAGCGTTTGACAACGCGGTTGATGTAGTCGAACTTCTTCTTGTTCCGACCGATCAAGCACCGAACATACGGCACCTCCGAGTTCTGCATATGTTCAGCTCGATGACGTCCCTCGAACTCTTGATCCAGTAAAGTGTCGAGGATGTAGATGAGTTCCGTCAACACGACGACGTGGTGACGGTGATGGTGAAGTGATCCGTGCAGGGCTTCGCCTAAGCACTACGACAATATGACCGGAGGCGTAAACTATGGAGGGGGGCGCCGCACACGGCTAACAATTGTTGGTGTGTGTTCTAGGCGCCCCCTCACCACGTATATATAGGTGGGAGGGGGAGGGGAGCTGCCATGGAGCGCCCCAAGTAGGAGGAATCCTACTTGGGGCCTTGTCCAATTCGCCCCCCCCTTACCATATTTTTCGGAAGGGGGAGGAAGGAGGAGGGAGGAGAGAAGGAAGGGGGAGGTTGAATCCCTCCCCTTCCTTTCTCTCTTCTCCTCTTTCCTTCCTCCTCTCGTTCGGCACATATGGGGGGCGCAACAACCCTTGCTAGCTGCTACGTTTCCCCTCTTGGCCCATTAGGCCCATATATTTGCCGGGGGTGCCCGGAACCCCTTCGAGTGACCCGATATACCCGGTACCCTCCGGATTACATCCGGTGTCCGAATACTATCGTCTTGTATATCAATATTTACCTCTCGACCATTTGGAGACTCCTCGTCATGTCCGTGATCTCATCCGGGATTCCGAACAACATTCGGTCACCAAATCACATAACTCATATAATACAAAATCGTCATCAAACGTTAAGCGTGCGGACCCTACAGGTTCGAGAACTATGTAGACATGGCCGAGACACCTCTCTGGTCAATAACCAATAGCGGAACCTGGATGCTCATATTGGTTCCTACATATTCTACGAAGATCTTTATCGTCGAACCGTTATGACAACATACGATATTCCCTTTGCATCGGTATGTTACTTGCCCGAGATTCGATCGTCGATATCTTCATACCTAGTTCAATCTCGTTACCGGCAAGTCTCTTTACTCGTTCCGTAATGCATCATCCCGCAAATCACTTTGCTTGCAAGGCTTCTTATGATGTGCATTACCGAGAGGGGCCAGAGTGTGACGCCCCCGATTAAATCGTACACTAATCATGCACGCAAACGTGTACGATCAAGATCAGGGACTCACGGGAAGATATCAAAACACAACTCTAAAACATAAATAAGTCATACAAGCATCATAATACAAGCCAGGGTCCTCGAGGGCTCGAATACAAGTGCTCGATCATAGACGAGTCAGCGGAAGCAACAATATCTGAGTACAGACATAAGTTAAACAAGTTTGCATTAAGAAGGCTAGCACAAACTGGGATACAGATCGAAAGAGGCGCAGGCCTCCTGTCTGGGATCCTCCTAACTACTCCTGGTCGTCGTCAGCGAGCTGCACGTAGTAGTAGGCACCTCCGGTGTAGTAGGAGTCGTCGTCGACGGTGGCGTCTGGCTCCTGGGCTCCAGCATCTGGTTGCGACAACCTGGTAGAAAGGAAAGGGGAAAAGAGGGAGAAAAGCAACCGTGAGTACTCATCCAAAGTACTCGCAAGCAAGGAGCTACACTACATATGCATGGTTATATGTGTAAAGGGCCATATCGGTGGACTGAACTGCAGAATGCCAGAATAAGGGGGGATAGCTAGTCCTGTCAAAGACTATGCTTCTGGCAGCCTCCATCTTGCAGCATGTAGAAGAGAGTAGATTGAAGTCCTCCAAGTAGCATCGCATAGCATAATCCTACCCGGCGATCCCCTCCTCGTCGCCCTGTTAGAGAGCGATCACCGGGTTGTATCTGGCACTTGGAAGGGTGTATTTTATTAAGTATCCGGTTCTAGTTGTCATAAAGTCAAGGTACAACTCCGGGTCGTCCTTTCACCGAGGGACACGGCTATTCGAATAGATAAACTTCCCTGCAGGGGTGCACCACATAACCCAACACGCTCGATCCCATTTGGCCGGACACACTTTCCTGGGTCATGCCCGGCCTCGGAAGATCAACACGTCGCATCCCCACCTAGGCACAACAGAGAGGTCAGCACGCTGGTCTAAATCCTATGGCGCAGGGGTCTAGGCCCATCGCCCATTGCACACCTGCATGTTGTGAACGCGGCCGGAAGCAGACCTAGCCTAGCAGGCGTTCCAGTCCAATCCAGCGCGCGCCGCTCAGTCGCTGACGTCACGAAGGCTTCGGCTGATACCACGACGTCGAGTGCCCATAACTGTTCCCGCGTAGTTGGTTAGTGCGTATAGACCAAATGGCCAGACTCAGATCAAATACCAAGAACTCATTAAGCGTGTTATTTTGAAGTAACCGCGGACGCCGTCCAGGGCCAGGCCCACCTCTCGCCTAGGTGGTCTCAACCTGCCCTGTCGCTCCGCCACAAGATCCACTCGCGGGTACTCCTACGAGCCGACCCGACTTTAGTCACCCACAGGTATCATGTATAGAGTATATAAGTATATACCCGTTATCACCGCCCAAGTGATCACGGCCCGATAGTATAGCACAGCAGACGGACAAGAATGTAGGGCCACTGATGGAAAACTAGCATCCTATACTAAGCATGTAGGATTGCAGGTAAAGGTAACAACAGTAGTAGCAAGGACAGGCTATGCATCAGGATAGGATTAACGGAAAGCAGTAACATGCTACACTACTCTAATGCAAGTAGTATAGAGAAGAATAGGCGATATCTGGTGATCACGGGGGGGGGGGGGGGCTTGCCTGGAAGCTCAGCCGAGAAGGAGGGGTCGTCAACACCGTAGTTGTACTGGGTAGCAGCGGCGTCGGTCTCGGTGTCTAGCGAGAGAAGAGGGGGGAGAACTAATAAATACAATGCAAACAAATGCATGGCGATGCATGACATGACAAAGCGTGATGCTAGGTGTGCCCAAACGCGGTACTAGGTGATACCGGCAAAGGGGGACAACATCCGGGAAAGTATTCCCGGTGTTTCGCGTTTTTGGACAGATGAACCGGAGGGGGAAAGTTGCGAGTTCGATATGTTAGGGATGTGTGGCGGATGAACGGGCTGCGTATTCAGATTCGTCTCGTCGTTCCGAGCAACTTTCATGTAGAAAGTATTTTCATCCGAGTTACGGATTATTTTATATGATTTTCTAAAGATTTAATCATTTTCTGGAATTACTTAAATTAACAGAAAAGGAATATGACGTCAGCATGATGTATGAGTGACGTCAGCAGTCAACAGTCCGGTTGACTGGTCAAAACTGACATGGGGGACCCACCTGTCATAGACAGTGGGTTAAACAGAGTTCAAACTAATCTAAATTTAGTTAGTAAACTACTGGGCCCACCTGTCAGTGTCTAATTAACTAAACTAATTAGTTTTAATTATTAAAATGTTTTAATTAGAGGATTAAGAGGTGGGACCCGCACGTCAGTCTCACTGGGCAGCCCAGTCAGCAGTTGACCCGGTCAACTGGGCCAACCGGGCTCCTGGGGCCACCGGGCAGTGACCCTGCTGGACCCTAGTGGCAGGCCACGTCGACGGCCGGCGCCGGAGCGACTCCGGCGACCAAAACAACGGCGGCCCCTCGCCGGAGTTGGCCGGAATCGCGCTACGGGGCTCGGGGAGGAGCGGGGCTAGGTGCGTTCGAACGAGCTCACAGCGCCGCGTCCAGTGGTGGCCGTAGCATCGCCGGACTTGGCCAGAATCGGCGCCGGCGAGCGGCGGAGTGCACGGGTGTTCGACGACAACGGAGCTGCGGCGCGCAAGCGAGCAAACGGAGAGGCTGGGGGGTTTCTACGCGGCGTGGGGAGTGCAACGGGGTTGAGCCCGTGACCAAAAGGTCACCGGAGCCTTGCCGGCGGCGAGCTCCGCAGTGATGCGTTCGGGCGCTCATCGGGGACGGCGTTAGGAGGCACGGGAGGGAGCGTGCGCAGGCGCGTTGGGCTCCTAGGGACCCCAGGAGCACGATGCGGCGCTCGGCCGCATGTGAAGGCGACCATGGCCACGACGCCGAGCTTGTCGGCGGCAACGCGCTCGGGCGACGGCGGGCGAGCTAGCTAGGAGGCGCGCGAGAGCTAGGAGAAAGCGGGGGCTCACCGAGCGGCACACACGGTGGCCCTTGGGAGGTTTAGTAGCTGCAGAGTCGTCGCCGGAGTTGGTGAAGAGCGGCGGCGAAGCTTGTCGGAGCAGAGGAGGAAGGCGGCGGCGTCGTGGGCGTTGCGGTGGCTCCGAGCTCCAACGTGGTGCACTAGTCGAAGCAGCGGACGACGGCGGACCTTGGGGACACAGTGGAGCGGCGAGGTGGGCACGGTGGCCGTGGCTAGGCCGGAGCCATGGCGGCGGTGGCGCTCGGATGCGGTGGGGATCGAGGGGGGAAGAGAGGTGGATCTGAGGGGGAGGCGCAGAGGCGCAGGAACCGAGGGCGAGAGTGGGGCGAGTGGGAGGCGGGATCGAGGAGGCAGGGGCGTGGCGGCCTTATCCTCTCCTCGACGCCGGCGAGGGAGGTCCGGTGGCGATGCGCCCCTGTTCCGACCCGGGTCGGGGGAACAGGGAAGGGAGACGAGGCAGGGGGGCTGGGCCGGCGGTTGGCCAGCTGGGCCAGGTGGGCCGGTCTGGCCTATGAGCTGGGCCGCCTGGTCCAGTGAGGGGGGTTCTTTTTCTTTTCTTTTCTTTATTTTTTCTGTTTTATTTCACTTTAAAATACTTAGGCACTTTCTAAAAAAATGTTTTCTCCACAATAATTACCAGTGCAATATTTGGCACCCACCGAACATTTTTGTTTTGACTTTTGAAAACTTTGGGTGTTTGTCACTAATTCATTTTTTTGAATTTGAAATGTTTTGAACTAACACTTGATAGCAACAGTAACAGAGATGACATGGCATCATCAAGAGAGTTTTACTGTAGCCTAATTATCCGGGTGTTACACAGAGATACCTCTCCGATACTCGGAGTGACAAATCCTAATCTCGATCAATGCCAACCTAACAAACACCTTCGGAGATACCTGTAGAGCATCTTTATAATCACCCGGTTACGTTGTGACGTTTGATAGCACACAAGGTATTCCTTCGTGTCCGGGAGTTGTATAATCTCATAGTCAAAGGAATATGTATATGACATGAAGAAAGCAATAGCAGTAAAACTGAACGATCAATATGCTAAGCTAACGGATGGGTCTTGTCCATCACATCATTCTCCTAATGATGTGATCCCGTTCATCAAATGATAACACATGTCTACGGTTAGAAAACTTAACCATCTTTGATTAACGAGCTAGTCTAGTAGAGGCTTACTAGGGACACGGTGTTATGTCTATGTATCCACACATGTATCAAGTTTCCGGTTAATATAATTCTAGCATGAATAAGAAACATTTATCATGATATATGGAAATATAAAATAATAACTTTATTATTGCCTCTAGGGCATATTTCCTTTAGGAGCATATTGATGACTACGAATATGTTCACATTTCCACTCACCTTCGACGTCAGTGTGTATTTGTAAAGTTGAATGGACCTTTGAGAATTCTATAGTTACTTGTTGTTTTTGTGTCAATAGTAGGTGTTAGGTTAACCCACTCTATTATATTATAAACATGAAAAATTCCATCCATGTTGCAATGCACGAAGAAGATGAGGTGGACGTCATCTGGTTATAAAGAAAGTGGCTCCAGCAAGAAATGTCTCGCTACAACAGGAAACCGAGTGGGAAGGGGAGGTTCCGACAGAAAAGGGGAAGATGCATCGTGGGATGGGTTTTTTGTGTTGGATCCAGATATTAAAGATAACATGGTGGATAGCCAGATAACATGGTGAATAGCCCGTAGCAACGCACGGACATACTGCTAGTAAAAAGGCTAGAGTGGCAAAAGTGAAATGTCAAGAGTGAGAGTGGCGTAAGAAAATTTGGAGAGAAAAAAACCTAGAGTGGCAAAAACAAAACCCTCAAAAAAAAACTCCTAATAATTCCTGGCCCTACTCCGCACCGAGCTAAACCCTGAGACCGAAGAGGGGGCGAAGCAATTTCATGACCCAAAGGATGCTGCGGTGTGTGTACACCCAGCGGCGGTGGGCGCACCGCCGGGGCGGCTTCGTCACCGGCGGCACTGGCTGGTCGCAGAAGGCCCGCCCAGCCGCCGTGATGGGCGCGAAGAAGTCGGAGTGGTGGGCGGTGGACGGCGAGCTGCACGAGATCGGGGAGGGCGTGCCGCACCGCGAGCGCTTCGCCATCCCGCGCGACAACCTCCCGAACCGCCGCCGCAAGCAGATGCGCGAGCAGTTCATGCGCCGCACGCGTCTCGTCCTCAAGGACTCGGTAATCACAGCCGCGCCTAGCAAATATTCCGCGCTTCCCCACGTCTGACCGCCTGGCTTGTGGTAGCTGTTCCTTCAACCCTAGATTCATTTTTCCTGCTGATAGGCGTTTCTGCATGGTTGGTCGAAATGGGATGATCGCTCCGAGCGAAACCAAATTCGATGAATCGTTGGTGGGGTATCCAGTTGAAAGTTTGAAACGGGTTCCATTGGGATTTGGTGGCAGCGTCCCCATACGTCTTCTTTTCTGTCAGACATATTGTTCAGGTTTGATAGGAGTGAACTAACATGGCCTTTCGCTTCAGGATTTGGGCTCAAATTGACTGTGATTGGCTATTTTTTATATTCGTTTATGAATGATTTGGATGACGTCGGATGAAACGATTTCTGCCGGTTGGTTTTAGGCAGGACCCATTTAATGTTCGTTAGGAATTTTGGATGAATTCCACCAGAATCAACTAAATTTATTCCTCTTTACTATTAGAGATGATGTGGCCATTCTGGCACCTATCATGCACACGTTTGGAACCATAGTATGTGTTGTAGAATGAGATGCAACTTGAGTTATAGAATGAAATGAACGACATGTAGTACTATTGACCAAAACTTTTCCAGACTCTTATAGTGCCTTTGTTTTGTTCCATAGGAAGCCATAAAAATTCTGAAGCACATTAACTTGCTATAGTTAGATACCATGTTAACTTGTGAGGACCATAGGTTTTAAATATCGCGTTATGTTGGCGCTATAGCGTTTGGAGGGGCATCATGCTAAGCCATTTAGCATGCTACAGTGCCAATTTAGTGCACTAACACTTCGGCCGCTATTTGCCATAGCCCACTATTTAAAACTTTGGTGAGGACAGGTGTAAACCAAAGAACATGTTGCGTGTAGCAATTTCATGATCAGTGCATGCTTTGGTTGGGGAGAAACAAGCTGAACCAATTCTATAACTTAGGGCTAACGCATAAGGTAGGCTATGCTTAGTTGATTTTGGTGAGCCCTGAGTTGGTAAATGCTCCCACTGGGGTGTTGCAGCTGCTGGTTCATTTAATACAATTTTCTTACTGTTTGCTGCATATGCTGCAACCCTTAGTACAACATTGTTTGGTTCATTACCAAACTTTGGCTACCACCACACCTCCTTTGCTGATTTTGATGTGTTTGTGTTTTGCGAATTCACATGGAGCCTTTTGCTTGGAGACCGACTTCATTGAAGATACTGGCATCTCAGAACATTCTTTACACAAACAATAAGCCAAACAGTCCCATTGTACTGCAGTCATTTCATGTTTCTGGAACCATGTTGTTTTCTTATCTCCAATCTATGTATTTTTGGATCAGATTTTTGTTTGGAATGCAACGTTCAACTGCCTTTTGCTACTCACAGTAGTTGTTAATAGTAAGGCCTTGTTTGGGACGCCCAATCCTGGCTGGGGATACTGACCTAATCCCTACCAACTTCTAATTCATTTTGGCAAGAGATAAGGAGCCATTTATATCAAATTTCATGTCTGTCTATCCTGAAGTACTTTACAGGATAATCAGTTGTATTTAGACCAAATACCTTCCCTAGTTTTGCACTACAACATTCTCACTTTCCTTTCCCTGACATTGTCCAATTGGAAATTACGACTTGAGTGTTAATTGTTATGTTTGTTTGGCTGGCTCCTGTAATGGGTTACTGTATTCAGGAATCAGGTGCTTAATTACATTTTTTAGTAATAATGGAGTTAACGTGAGCATCAATAAGTGAAGGGAAACTTTTTCCTCCATTTACATGTAATAATTGTTGATATTATGTAGGTACATAACTTATGCATAGTTCAAAAAAGCGCTAGGCGTTAATTGTGCGTTTTGCCACCGCCTTGCGCTTTACTGACCAAAGCGCATGCTTATGCGCAGTTGTGCACAGATTAAGCGTAGTTATGCGCAATGCGTTTTGCCAACGCCTAGAGCCTAGGCGCACAGATTAAGCGTAGTTATGCAGAAGTTTGATCCTATTAGCGATTTCAGATACTACCATTCACTTTCATATTACTAGACTTAACCATCACAAACTTACAGGAACATGAAACTTGGTGCAAAAAATATATGGAACTGTACCAAGAGCTTAGAGAGAACTGGGAACGGTTGTACTGGGATGAAGGTTATTCAAAAAAGATCGCAGAAGATCGCGCTAATTATGACTCTGCTGAAGAAGATGACCTAGACTTCTCACCATACAGGTACCAGACACTAAATAGTTCTATGATTCTTTTCACACTAATGATCAAAGTTGGTCCCTCGACCTCGAGTTTGGATAATAGGCCACTTTTGTCCTCGATGTTTCCAATTTGGGCCACCCACAGACCCATGAGATAGCATGACGGGGTTCATGCCACATAAGCACCCCTTCTCTCCTAGTGCCCAAGTCATATCATCTAATTTATCTGCTCAACTGTCAAAGGAGCCAAGGCTGACATTAGTCTATGTTCACATCATGAAGAAGCAAATTCAGAAAATTCAAATATCAGTTCCCATGTTCCATTTATGTGCTGAATGCCATCTCACAGATATGTTCAGCCAAAATACAAATACCATCGACTGAGCTGGCCCTTTCTAAACTTCAGTGATGTACCTTCTCCGATTAATGAAAAGATGTGCACATGCTGTTTCTGTGTTCTCTTTCTCCCCCTTTAGCTAAACTTGGACATTTATCTTTGATTTCCATGTTTACTATATATTTTAATTGGTTTCTTTCAGGAATCAGGACATAACCCAAGTTTACTTAAATGTAATATTTTGATAAATATCCGGTAGAACTACAAACTTTGCCCTTTCCTCTCATTATTCGATTATTGCAGCTTCCAAATGTTTAGCAGTCTTTTCAACTAGTCACCCTTCTGTATGTGTCACGGTACATGAGTAGATTAGTGCCATGAATATATCTTCATTTAAGTGGTCTCATATGTTCAATTTTATATTGCAGCAGGAGAAGGAGCTCCAGTGTAGAGCCAAACAAGGTATTTTATCTACTCCTGTACTGTTGATACATGTTACATGTCATTTCGTTATGCACCGGAACTTGAATGCTGTAGTGCAGCACGACTGCTTGCTAATACTGTGGGCTTTTCTGATATTCTTCACATACTGCACACCGTTAGGAATCAAGCTGACAGAACTGTTAGAAAAAACTGAGTAAACTACAACAGCAGCAGCAACAACAACAACAAAGCCTTTAGTCCCAAACAAGTTGGAGTAAACTGAGTAAACTGTTTCAGTTAAATATTTATGATCACACCAGAAGCTATTTAAGCTGGCAGCGGGAAAAGTACTCGAGCTGAGAGATCTGTTGAAAAAAAAAACCCAAGCAAACTGTTTCAGTGAATTATTTAGGCTTACACCGGAAGCCCTTAAAGCTGGCAGTCGGGGAAAGCCACCTCTTTTTGTTGGGAATTTGTGGGAAAGCCAACTAGATTTTGTTCTTCTTGCTTAGGCATCTTAATTTGGTACTACCTCTGTGCCAAAATGTAAGACGTTTTTTGGTTTTGCATAGGGCATAAAAAACGTCTTACATTTTGTTACGGAGGGAGTGTATGCTCTTTGCGGATGAATAGTTGACGATAGTCAGACGGGGGTAAATAGGAAGTTAGAGTTATGGAGACAAACCTTGGAATCAAAAGGGTTTAGGCTTAGTAGAACTAAAACCGAGTACATGATGTGCGGTTTCAGTACTACTAGGTGTGAGGAGGAGGTTAGCCTTGATGGGCTGGTGGTGCCTCAGAAGGACACCTTTCGATATTTGGGGTCAGTGCTGCAGGAGGATGGGGGTATTGATGAAGATGTGAACCATCGAATCAAAGCCGGATGGATGAAGTAGCGCCAAGCTTCTGGCATTCTCTGTGACAAGAGAGTGCCACAAAAGCTAAAAGGCAAGTTCTACAGGACGGCGGTTCGACCCGCAATGTTGTATGGCGCTGAGTGTTGGCCGACTAAAAGGCGACATGCTCAACAGTTAGGTGTGGCGGAGATGCGTATGTTGAGATGGATCTGTGGCCACACGAGGAAGGATCGAGTCCGGAATGATGATATACGAGATAGAGTTGGGGTAGCACCAATTGAAGAGAAGCTTGTCCAATATCGTCTAAGATGGTTTGGGCATATTCAGCGCAGGCCTCCAGAAGCTGCAGTGCATAGCGGACGGCTAAAGCGTGCGGAGAATGTCAAGAGAGGTCAGGGTAGGCCGAATTTGACATGGGAGGAGTCCGTTAAGAGAGACCTGAAGGATTGGAGTATCACCAAAGAACTAGCTATGGACAGGGGTGCGTGGAAGCTTGCCATCCATGTTCCAGAGCCATGAGTTGGTCGCGAGATCTTATGGGTTTCACCTCTAGCCTACCCCAGCTTGTTTGGGACTAAAGGCTTTGTTGTTGTTGTTGTTGGAGTAGCAAACATCAGGTATTGACATGGAAACAGTAGTTGTGCTCTGTATGCTGGTCAGTCTTGACCTTGTACTCTATTCTACTGGAAGTGCTGCCTAAAAGTACCATACTACCACATGTTACCTGGATTTTGCTACAACTGAACCAAATCTAGCATGAACCATTAAAGAAAACAGAAATCTGCAGTGTACCTTCTTACACTCCCAGTTTTTCGCTCTTTAGGTTTATTCTCATATGCTCCAACTCGGGTGAATTGAGGCATAGGCGTGTCTTACCTCCACGAACTTTTGAATCCTCGGTATGATAAGATTACCACCTAGAAATGCATATTGGTGAATGATCACCTAGCAAATGCCTAACGGAGTCTCACAGCCCACCTAGAACTAACAGAGTTAATCAATGATTTGTTGTGTGCTGAAACCAATGAAACCAGTGACATGAACAAAGGGACCATGTTTCCCTCTTCCTTTAACGCTGCTCCTGCTCCTGCTCCTGTTGTCTTCTCTGGGTCGGCCTCCCTCTGTAACCTTAGTGTATGTGAGCACCTGCAATCACAAAAACATTGAGCAGCACCTTTGTTCAAGTGTTTAAAGCCAAATTATTAATCTTAGTTTTCACTGTGCGCTGCTGAAGCTTATGTTTGGCTGTGCCCATAGGTGATGGTGTGGGTGCATCAGTTGGACCATAAAACTGGCATTTGGGCATACAACTTCCTGATTATGATGAGAGTTACTGGGAATTCTTTAGTTGAATTAGTAGGCTATTTGCACGTTGGAACAACTGTTAGTACATTGTTGCATCTCGGTTTACAAGGACAATTACCTTGTTCATTATGCAAATGGGGTAGTTCGAACTTCTGTAAGGTTGTGGATGAAGGGTGATGCTTGAATGGAATAGTGGGCTTTGCACAAGAGTAATTGATGATAGCAAAGTCAAAGCTGTGTATATCGTATAGAAGGGCCGTATCGGCCTGGGTTTATACAGGGCTTGGAAGTCCATACGTAGTACCACCGACCTAGGAGGTCTACGCTCCAGGTGGAGGATAAGGAAACCTTGTGGATTACGTAGGAAAGTGTCCACGAGTTCTACTCGCATCTGGTCTGGACTTCTACCCATATACGATGAAGGTACTGACATGAAGGGAGAGATTACCGCCATCTGGAAGCTTTATAAAGGCGTCCATGATCCCACAAGAGGGGTCAAGCAATCCAGAGCCCTCGAAACCCTAGTGATCATGGCGCATATCGCCTAGATCGACCACCATTGCCCATCGAGTTGCCTATCAACTCACTGGATCTTCTCTTTGTAACTGATATTAATCGACATCGTACACTTTTCTCATATAATACCATCAAAAGTTGGAGTAGAGCTATTACCCGCGCAAGGGGGCCTCAACCTGGATATATCGTGTTCTAGATCCCCTGGTGACCTGAGGTGACGTTCCCGCAACTACATAAATCACATGCGACTAGTGTACCGCATCGACGAATTATCCTTGACAATAATCATGGCTAAATGAATTAAATTTGTCTGAACATTATATATTTGTGTGACATTTGTGTAGCTTCCTTATCTGGATCTTCCATTTGTCCTCAGTTCTCTAAGAGTGCATCTTTTGCCACATCATTAAACAATCGTGTCAATGACACTAAATTTGCGAGTCAGTCCAGTCATGCATCTATCACATGTGTTGTCACTTACAAGTTTGTACTGCAGGACCTTGGTTCTGGGGAAAGCAAACAGGGTGAGACATGGGAAAGGGTTACTCAAATTCGTGACAAGTTTGAGTATGACAGAGAAAGGAGAATGAGAGAGCGAGGTAAATATCATGTTTTTATGCTGGATTATTTTGTTTATCCTGTCATTATTCATTGGTTGCATAATCTTATAACTTTGTTGTAAGTATCAATGGCTGCTCGACACACCTCTGACACCCCTGCAAATTCTTTTTGCACGGTTAGTGTTAGGTAGTGTTGCATCTAATGTTTTTTTTTCTTGGAGCTTTTCTGTCATCTGTGTTTATTCACTTGCTCATCTACTGTCTCCCTGTGATGCAGCGTTTGCACCCATGAATATGGAGAACAATTTTGGCCAGCAGAATTGGAAAAGGCCAGAAACCAGAACGGGTCAGGTTTTTACTCGACAAACATAGAAACCAGAGTACTCTAGAAACCAGCTCTGGTCCACATGGTTGGGATTTCATGAATCAAACTGGTTGGAGTTTTCAACATGAACCAAGTTCCTGAAATCAGCATGATTCGGATCTTGGATTTCCGAAATGAATCAAGTTTCAGAAACCGGCAATATCCAAATTTTAGAAACCAACGTGATGGAAAGAATAAATGATTTGGTGACCAGAGTCAGATTCTAGTATGTTGCAATTCTGCAGAGACACTAAAAGGTGGTGCACCATTACCGAGTCTTTGTGCTCACTGATTTCACACCTTTGTAATGCTAATTGAATTGAAAATGAGATGAGAGGTGATAACAGACATGCTTTTATGTTCGTTGATGTAGTAGTATCACAGTTTATCCTTGTCTGTCAAAATGAGATGAGTGTAACATAAAATACGGCTGCCCTATTTTGCCTCTGCGGCCTTGCCCAGCTCTTATCACGAGGCAGAATGGTTACTCAATGCAGTCCACTAGTTATATAATGCTGGAGCATTTCATTCACCCTTGATTGTGATGAGAATTGCCATGTGCTAGTATCATGCGACAAGAATTATGGAACGGGGAGGGAGTATGATTTACTCCCTCCGTCCCATAATGTAAGACGTTTTTTGACACTTCACTGGTATATATTGCTTGACAGCTTAAACATCAATTATGTTTTGCGGATTCCCCTTAGTTGGATGTTTGAACTGAGTATGTTTTTTAGGACGATGGCATCCAAATATGATAATGTGTCAATCTACTTTTTTGTGTCTTTTTTAGTAAATGAGCTGATGAACCAGGTTATCAGACTGAAGAAACTGGAATACACACGACAGACAAACATCTCTAATAGGAGTGGTGCTATCTTGCAAGTTGCTATCGGTGTTCTGTAGCCGAGTGGTCTAAAGCGGGAATCGTTCAGTAGTGTAAGGACCATTGCTGAGCATGTCGCCGGGGCAACTTGGGAGGACGTAGAATCCCTGAAGCAAAAAATTCCGAGAGCACCGGGTTGGGGACAAGCTGCTTCTCAACTTGGATGGCGTATCTCGCCTTGGTGGAAGACGGACGGTTTTGGTCGTGCTGAGATTGCTGGCGTTCTTCAGGAGATCAAAGAACCGAGTGGGCGTTTTCAGAGCTTTAGGTGTACTCCTTCCGTAAAGAAATATAAGAGCGTTTAGATCACTACTTTAATAATTTAAATGCTCTTATATTCTCTTACGGAAGGAGTAATTCATACGACAAGACGCTAATATAGCGGCTCATTTATGTGCGAAGCAGGCAATAGAGTTTAGGAAAAGACTAGCACATATGCCCGTGCGTTGCAACGGGAAAAATTGATGTTTTATGCAAGCAATGTCCCACGGCGCCGGATTCACTATGGAGAAAATGAAGATAAAAAAATACCATGACGTCCTCACCCGTTTTAGTCTGGAATCAAATCCTTCTACAAAATGAACATAAAAAAATGATGCAATTTAGCCGTGTTATATTTTCTTTGTCTGGCATAATCTTCCATTGATTTCATTTTAAGTATAATCCTTCCTTTAATTACCCTGACGTCCTCACCCGTTTTAGTCGGGAATCAAATTCTTCCTTTTCTAATTTAATAGCCGCAACACATTGAAGCCTACAGATCTTTTCTTTTAATTATCCTACATTTTACCTCAAGTACTTTCTTTAATTAGCCTCATCTATTTGAATGTTCTATTTATCAAGACAACATTCTTTCTTTTATTTATTCCACCGGTTTACCGTTAATTCTTTCTTTAATTAGCCACATCTGTTTAAATATTTTATTTACAGTTTGTCTAATTCACATCTAAATGTTTTTTAAGGATGTCACATCTAAGCTCCCACAAATATATAATGCAACAACAAGAAGCAAAAAAAAAACTAGAAAGAAAAAATAGACCACAAACAAAATAGACATCAGCTTAGATGTGACATAGTTATGTCACATCTAGATGTGTCCTAAACAGACCCTTTTATTTCCGCCCACAATCCTTCCTTTAATTTTTCTCATTCGCTTAATTAGCTCGCCCTAAACAGGAGGACTGCCACTTGTATATTTAGAGAGAGTTGGGATTATTAAATGTGAATGGTGCATAGATCGTTGGTTATTACATCGAAGATCCAGATAGGAGGTCCTGTGATCAATTCCCACAATGTTAATTTATTTTGATCCAACTATTTTTCGCGGTCTCTATGAAAGCCCATAAAAGACCCATCAACATACAAATACCTGGCCCAAATCCCTTAGCCTGTGTACGAGCCAACATTACAAAACTTTAGTGTGCACTCAAACCAAACGAAAAGGACTAAACCAAACCAAGAATACCTATTCCCTTTAATAGAGTTTTATTATTATTATTATTATTATTAGGATTAGGATTAGGATGAGGAAAAGATGTTTGTGGCTTAATCCCGTCCCTGTTTTTTCTAGCGCGGGTTGTATCGTGATTGTATGCCTGATTAAGTAAGCAATAAGGATTTACTCGAAAGAAAAAGAAAAAGAAACCTCGGAGAAGCAACGCATCAAATATCTGCAATCTCCACGGCAAATCTGTGTGGATAACGAAGGGCCGCAGAAAGATGAAAGGCATCTCATATCTCCTCCCCACTATCATCCATCCGTACGAACCAACAGGTCACCGAACATCTGCCTGCCGCTTGGATGGTGACCGAGTCGGAGAACTCGCCACTTATAAACAATCGGACGGGGGTGGATGTCGCGGCACCACGTGATGGCAAAGGGAATGAATATTAACTTAGTTGCATGGAAGCAGTGACGGCCATGGACGGGGAGCTTATTTTGTTATTGCTTCTGGTGAGGAATCCCACGCAACGCAATCCCAGAGGATCAGTGCCAATTGCCAAATGGGGGTGGAGTAACTACCAATCGTGCACACAGACAACTTCTTTTTTCGGTAATTTTGATTATCATATTGACAATCTCTGACACGCATGGATCCTCTTGATGCTCGCCCTAACTTGCAAGTTGAGGCTTAAGATAATAATCAGAAAGGGGAGGATTCAAAAGCCCAGTATGCCAACAAGGATGATCAACCCTACCCTAATTAACCTAGCAGTGTGGTGTGGAGCAAAGAGCGTAATCGGCGTTCGGTAATTGTAGAACATAAGTTGCATAGGACGCGGATTGTGAATCAGAACTCGTCAGGGTATAATATACATATGGCGCCAATGTAATTATGTAAAAAATCCATGAGCTTTCATTCTTCTTTTATGCTAAGCATCAGCCAGAGTTACTACATCAGATGAAAAGATACAAGAGAACAGATGCATCACTCGGAGCTCGCCGAGATCCACATCGCGGCCATGCACACACCGAACTTATCGTAAGAGCCTGCGAGATATGCTGTTTGGCGATCGATTCAACAATGGCAGAGCGTCTCTAGTATGCCTGTCATGTCGCCGCCGCTGCACTGGAGCAGGCGGTCAGGCGTAGAGCGGGCGCTCGGTCCAGGCGCCGGCGACGTGGCCGTTCTCGCAGACGTAGGCGCGCACCACGGGCTCGCCGTCGTCGTGGTACCCGTAGAAGCTGCGGAGGCAGAAGGCGGAGTAGAGGTCCCACGCCTCCGTGCAGCCGCAGAAGGCGCAGTCCACGGCGACGGTGGGGCGGCGCGTGTCCCGCAGCGCGCGCCGCACCTGGGAGCGCGCGAAGTCCTGGAACACGCCGCGGAACACCATGTACTTGCGCCGCTCCTCCGCGTGCACGCACCCGGGCCACTCGCAGATGTACAGCCGGTCGCCGCGGAACCGGCTGGCCAGCAGCTTGTTGCCCTGCTCGCGGCTCAGCGTCCAGGACCCCGACGCCAGGTGCGCGCCCACGGGCCCCAGCCACCGCCGCGCCCGCCGGCGGGTGCCCGACACTACGCCGCGCCGGACGGCATTGGCTGCCGGCGGCGCCTCCTTCTCCTCTGCCGTTGCCGCTGGCGCGGGCGCGGCGGCGATCTGCGTCTCGGAGCAGTCGTAGGCCGCGTCCAGGTACAGGTCATCGTAGAGGGACCATGCGGCGGCGTCCGCGGTGGCTAGTGTGTCGTCGCTGGGTCTCGGCTCGGCCTGCGCGGCGGCCTTGGGCGGCTGGAGCGAGGAGGTGGCCGTGGGCTCGAGGGATGAGGATGAGGAGGCGGGGACGGTGAGGTCGGGGCCGATGTCGAGCTCGAGGCCGAAGTCGTCGGAGGGCTCGAGGAGGACCCCGGCGCGGAGGAGGCCGGGGCAGCAGACGGACATCTTGTGGAGCGCGGCCCACGCGGCGGGCGCCCCGTCCGCGGGGAGCAGCTCGGCGGGGAGCGCCCGGGAGAGACGCGGCGGGAAGCAGGCGGCCCGGAGGAGCGCGGCGAGGCGCGGGGACGCGCAGGACGCGCGCGCCCAGTCGCGCGGGTCCCCCTCGAGGCGGCCCAGGATCTGCAGCAGCACGTCGTCCGCTAGCGCCGACAGCGGTTCCGCCTCCTCCGCCGCCGCCGCAGCCTCCTCCTTGCCGTCCCTCCGCCTCTTGGCGGCGACGACGGCGATCTCCTTGTGCTCCGCGCCGCTCATGGCTGCGGCCCGCGTCGCGCTCCTGCTTTCTTGGCGAGTGAGTGAGTGGCTGCGCTGCGGACCGTTCGGCCGTTCGGGTGCGAGCGAGGCTGGTTTAACTTTCGGGGTGGTTGTGTCCGTTTTTCTGTGGTGGTGGCCTGGGCTGGGGGCTGTGGAGACGGATGAGATGATGCTTTTCTTGTCGTTACAAAACTCTTGCCTGCAATCGCAACGTGTGGATGTAGGCTGCGCGGGTGTGCCGAACGATGAGCGGTCACTCTCGGCCCCCGTGTGTCAACCTCCGGGATTATTTTATTCGATTGAAACGAGGGGCTCAACATTCTTCCAACAGAGCCTTGTCTCTCACCCCTCCCAGTCCCAGGAACACCATGCAGGCACAACACAACTCCATCACACCCACACACTACCGACGTGTATCGAAGGGTTTCAGGTACGAGAAAAAAAATCACCTCCTTCTAGAAAAAGGACCAGGCTGAATAAGGCCATGTGCGGTGTTGGATGGTTAAAGAGAGAGAATACAATTACATCTCAAAACAAATCTTGCCACGCGGATAACATTTATCTCAAAGGGCACCCAGCGTGCGCTTCACATAAGCTACGTGGAACACACTATTTTTAATACATATTAATATAATGGCACACGCTATTACAATCACATAGGTGCATAATAGTACCTCAAACGATAATTCTGAACCTACGGGTGATCTACGTCCGTTTCACAAAAGCTTCCAAATAACACCCCCCCGCGCTAATTTCAAATGGGTGGGTCCCCTCCCTCCTCCCTAGCTTCAACACTAATCCTTCGTGTAACCAAACCAGGTAAATCCGTAATTGTTCACCTATACATCCCACATATATACAAACCTTAACATCAATATTCTTACTAAACAACAATCATTCACTAGTACCTCCCACATATTACCATCTCAATGTCGCAAACCTACTGCAAGGAATCAAACTTATCATATTCAGTGATCTACATGAAAGTTTTTATTATATCCCTCTTGAATACAAATCATATCAGGACCAATTTCATAACTTGTGCATATTGCCATTACTATTTAGGGTCCCTACTATTTATTAGACTCTCAAAAATATATAAGTGAAGCATGAGAGCCGTGCTCTAAAAGATATAAGTGAAGCGCTAGAGCAACTGCCTAGCTCAAAAGATATAAGTGAAGCACATAGAGTATTCTAACAAATCACGTATAAATGTGTGCCCCTCTCAAAAGGTGTGTGCGACAAAACAATGATTGTGGAAAACTAAAAAGCAAACAAAGCAAAGACTACCATAATACAAGACGCTCCAGACAAAACTCATATCATGTGATGAATAAAAATATAGCTCCAATTATATGCCGATGGATTGTAGACGAAAGAGAGGATGCCATCCGAGGCATAGATGCTTGGTTCTCCTTGAATATTACCCTGGGGTGCCTTGGGTATCCCCAAGCTTACGGTCTTGCTGCTCCTTGTTCCTTTATCCATTGTGATCTCACCCAAAACTTAAAAACTTCAGCACACAAAACTCAACAGAAACCTCGTGAGATCCATTACTATAACAAGAAAATCATAAACTTTAGGTACTGTTATGAACCCATTCATATTTTATTATTGCATAGTACCTATTGTATTCTAACTTCTGCATGACTTATACCGCTGATACGTCACCAATGTATCTATAATTTTTGATTGTTTCATGCTACTATATTATCCACCTTGGATGTTTTATATGCATTAATATGCTATTTTATATCATTTTTTGGGACTAACTTATTAACCTAGTGCCTAGTGCCAGTTGTTGTGTTTTCCTTGTTTTTGTCTTTTACAGAAAATCAATACCAAACGGAGTCCAAACAGATTGAAACTTTTTGAGGATTTTTCTTGGACCAGAAGACAACCACGAAGCTTTGGGAGGAGGCCAGAGGGGCCATGAGGGAGCCACAAGCTCGTAGGGCGCGCCCCGGGGGGGGGGGGGCGCCGCCCAGGCTTGTAGGCCCCTCGGGACTCCCCTAACCCTAATCTCAGCTCCATAAATACCCAAATATTCCCCGTATACCAGAGGGGCACACCAAAAGTACTTTTTCCGCCGCCGCAAGCTTCTGTTTTCATGAGATCCCATCTTGGGGCCTTTTCTGGCACTCTACCGGAGGGGGATTCGATCACAGAGGGCCTCTACACCAACCTTGCTGCCCTACCGATGATGTGTGAGTAGTTTACCACAGACCTACAGGTCCATAGCTAGTAGCTAGATGTTTTCTTCTCTCTCTTTGATCTTCAATACAATGTTCTCCTCGATCTTCTTGGAGATCTATTCGATGTAATCTTCTTTTGCGGTGCGTTTGTTGAGATCCAATGAATTGTGGATTTATGATTAGATTATCTATGAATATTATTTGAGTCTTCTCTGAACTCTTTTATGCATGCTTAAGATAGCTTTTGTATTTCTCTCTGATCTATTAATTTGGTTTGGCTAACTGGATTGATCTTTCTTGCAATGGGAGAGGTGCTTTGTGATGGGTTCAATCTTGCGGTGTCCTCACCCAGTGACAGTAGGGGTAGCGAGGCACGTATTTGTATTGTTGCCATTAAGGATAAAAAGATGGGGTTTTTACCATATTGATTGGATCTATCCCTCTACATCATGTCATCTTGCTTAAGGCGTTACTCCGTTCTTGTTAACTTAATACACTAGATGCATGCTGGATAGCGGTCGATGTGTGGAGTAATAGTAGTAGATGCAGGCAGGAGTCGGTCTACTTGTCACGGACGTGATGCCTATATTCATGATCATTGCCTTAGATATCATCATAACTTTGCGCTTTTCTATCAATTTCTCAACAGTAATTTGTTTACCCATCATATGTTTCTTTCAAGAGAGAAGCCTCTAGTGAAACCTATGGCCCCCGTGTCTATTTTTATCATATTATTTTTAGATCTATAAAACAAAAAACCAAAAAATACCTTGCTGCAATTTATTTATATTTACTTTATTTTACACTTTTATTCATCTTTTATATCAATCTCTATCAGATCTCACCCTTGCTAGTGACTGTGAAGGGATTGACAACCCCTTTTTCGCGTTGTGTGCAAGAGTTTGTTAGTTTGTGCAGGTGCATCTATTGGAGACTTGCGTGTACCTCCTACTAGATTGATACCTTGGTTCTTAACTGAGGGAAATACTTATCTCTACTTTGCTGCATCACCCTTTCCTCTTCAAGGGAAAAATTAACGCAATCTCAAGAAGTAGCAGGAAGAATTTCTGGCGCCGTTGCCGGGGAGGTTCTACATCAAGCCTACCAAGTACCTATCATAAATTCTCATCTGTTGCACTTACATTATTTTCCATTTGCATCTCGTTTTCCTCTCCCCCACTTCTAAAACGTTATTTGCCATTTTATTTGCCTTCTTTTTCGTTTGCCTTTATGTCTTACTTGGTTTGTTTGCTCGTTTGCTTGGCATAATTGCATATTTATTCCAAATCATAAAGCAAAAATTTTATGGATCCTCGTCCACTTGCTAATCTTTTTAAAAGATCCAATGATGAACCAATTGCTAGTGAGTTGAGTGCACTAGATTATCTTTATGAAGTTTTGCTTGAAATTCGTGAATCTGAAATTCGTGATGACGTGTTAAAAGAAGAAATTTATGAAGTGACTGCTTGAATGAATAGCATGATTTCCATGATGTTATTATAAATTCTATTAATGTCAATTGTGTTAATGATATGCAAAACCCCAAGCTTGGGGATGCTGATTTTGCTATGTCCACTACTTATTGCTGTGATCCTGATTAGGGTGATAATGCTTCTTGTGATCTTAAAAATTTATTTAAGCCTCATGATGAATATGTTTGCAATAATATTAAAAGTGGGTTTGAAAGAGTGTCAATTCTAGGTAACAATGATCCCACTACTTTGGAGATTGATCAATCTTATGAAATTTTTGATAAAAGTGGGCTTGGAGAAGTCATGACTTTATTTTATGATAATCTCACTATTTTGGAAGAGTGTCAACTTTGCATGCATGTGAAACAATTAGAAAATATGTTATGTGATAGCTATATTGTTGAATTTGAAGACGATCCTGCATGCAATTATTATGAGAGAGGAAAATATGGTTGTAGAAATCTTCATGTTACTAAATTACCTCTCGTTATGTTGAGCTTGCTATTGTTTCTTTCTTCTTCCTTGCATATGCAAGTTTTTGCTTGCTATGATAATTTGTTTGCTTATAAAATTCCTATGCATAGGAAGTATGTTCGACTTAAAAGTGTTTGTTACATGTTTTATGATGCTCTCTTTGTGCTTCAATTCTTGTCTTTCATGTAAGCATCATTAAAATTATCGATGCCTAGCTAAAAGGCTTTAAAGAATAGCGCTTGCTGGGAGACAACCCAATTTTTTTCTGTTTTTATTAGAATATGCAATATTACTTCTGTAATAATTGTGTTCTAGTGTTTTAATTAGTGTTTGTTCCAAGTAAGACCTTTGGGATGATCTATGGTGATAGTTGATTTGATTCTGTGAGAAAACGAAAACTTTTGCGTCCAATAGCTGAATTTTTAAAAATCACAAAAGCGACTAAAAATTATGATTTTTTAAAGTTTATTTACATACAAATTTCCTACGTTGTCCTAATTTTTCAGAATTTTCGGAGTTACATAAGTTTGGCTAATGTCTGGATTACTACAGACTGTTATGCTTTTGATAGATTTTGTTTTCATTGTGTTGTTTGCTTATTTTGATGAATCTATGGGTACTATCAGGGGTATGAACCATGGAGAAGTTAGAATACATTAGATATAACACCAATATAAATTTGGAATGAGTTTAAAACCGTACCTAAAAGTGGTTATTTGCTTTGTTTCACTAACGGATCTCACGAGTTTTCTGTTGAGTTTTATGTTGTGAAGTTTTCAAGTTTTGAGTAAAATTTTGATTGACTACGAAATAAGGAGTGGCAAGACCCTAAGCTTGGGGATGCCCAAGTGAAAGGATCGAGATGGACCTAGAGGGGAGGGGGGCTGAATAGGTACAATTACAAATTTTAATTATTACTTAGCAATTTTAGGCAATAATGCGGAATATGAAAGTGAGCCTAACAATTGCAAGTAAGATGCTAAGAGCTAAGCAAGGTAAACGAGTAACACAAATATATGAGTAAGCAAGCACAATATGATATAAGTAAGGCCTAAGAGACAAGTAACCACAAGTAGGAAGTTAGGGTTAGGGATAACCGCAACTCCGAGAGACGAGGATGTATGCCGATGTTCACTTCCTTGGAGGGAAGCTACATCACCATTAGAGAGGTGGATGTTACCACGAAGGCACACCAATGCCACGAAGGACCACCCTATTCTCCCTTTGAGACAACACCATGAAGGCATTTCTCAACCACTAGTGGTAGACCTTGGGGTGGTCTCCAAACCCTCACAAACTTTCCGGGGGAAATCACAATGGTCAATTCCTCTCCGAAAGACTCCTACCGCCTAGGAGTCTCCAACCTCCAAGAGTAACAAGAACGATGGGGAAAAGCTCAAGACTTGCTCAAATCATGGATTTCTTTGGTGCAAAGAAGGGGAAGGAGTGGATCTATCACTTGGCTGGACAACTTCTCTCAAATGCTCTCAAATCCCTTAGGGATCTAAGATTTGGTGTAGGAGAGTGAGACAGAGAGAGAGAGAGAGAGTGAAATGTGTTCTAGGGTTTGCTTGAAGTGAATGGCAACCCTCTCCCGAGGAGGAAGAGGGCTATGTATAGTAGTGCTCCAAATATGGCCGTTGTAGTGTAAGTGACAGGGCAGGCCGGACATCCGGGTCAGGGGCCGGACGTCTGGCCTGGTGTAGCACAAGTGAAGTGAAATAGAAAGCAGAGGATAAGACAGAGGGGCCGGACATCCGGGGCAAAGTCCGGACATCCGGAATGGCTGGAAGACCCGGACATCCGGCGAAATCATATGCTTCAGCAGCACTCTAGATAGACGGGGCCGGACATCCGGCTTGGGTAGCCCGGATATCCGGGGAACATGAAAGGCCCGGACATCCGGCATGGAGGGCCGGACATCCGGCGTAAACACCAGCATATGGTGCATTCTGGACAGTAGGTGTCGGATATCCGGCGTGCGGGCCGGATATCCGGCGTGTGGCCCGGACATCCGGTGTGTGGCCCGGACATCCGGCTTGAGAGCAGAACCAGAACTATTTGCACCAGAATATTTCGTGTGACCCTAAGATTCCGAGGCTAGGAGTTTTGTGGCATGACACTACAAAAAAAGACACTCCCGTGATGATACGTGTTTGTCATAGCAGGTCACATTTTCTGTCATGCATGTACATCCATGACGATTTAATGACAGAATCAAGATACTCATACCTGTGCTGTCGTAGAAGTGTTCCATGACATTACCAAAATTATCATCACGGAAGTATCCACTTCCATGACGATAAATTGCGCGTCATAGAAGTGCTTTCATCAAGGGTGACCGACACGTGGCATCCACCGTAACGGGTCGCTGTTAAGCTATCGGGTCCGGTTTTGGATCCGATAACCCGTTAATAGCCCGGACCAATGAGGATTTTCCACGTGTAAAATTGTCATTGGCCGGAGGAAACACGTGTTGGCTCACCGTTGGGACAAATGTCATCCATTCATTGGACAGGAGGCGCCTATGATACGTCGACACGTGGCACGGCCCAACAAAGGCCCATATAGGTGAAAAAGGCCGGCCCAGTCAAAGGCCCGTAGTACTTACTCAGGTACTAGTGGGCCAGCCCAATAACGACCTATTTAATAAGGCCCATTTACGGACCGAAGCCAGATCTGGCCCATTAATTGTTCGCCGAATATTTGGGCCCAATGATACGTCTCCAACGTATCTATAATTTTTGATTGTTCCATGCTATTATATTATCTTTTTGGATGTTTAATGGGCTTTATTATGCACTTTTATATTATTTTTGGGACTAACCTATTAACCGAAGGCCCAGTGCAAATTGCTGTTTTTTTGCCTATTTCAGTGTTTCGCAGGAAAGGAATATCAAACGGAATCCAAACGGAATGAAATCTTCGCGAGGATCGTTTTTGGAACAAACGCAATCCAGGAGACTTGGAGTGGACGTCAAGGAAGCAACAAGGCGGCCACGAGGTAGGAGGGCATGCCCAGGGGGGTAGGCGGGCCCCCACCCTCGTGGCTCCACCAACGTACTTCCTTCGCCTATATATACTCATATACCCCGAAAACATCCGAGAGCACCACGAAACCCTATTTCCACCGCCGCAACCCTCTGTACCCGTGAGATCCCATCTTGGGCCTTTTCCGGCGCTCCGCCGGAGGGGGAATCGATCACGGAGGGCTTCTACATCAACACCATGGCCTCTCCGATGATGTGTGAGTAGTTTACCACAGATCTTCGGGTCCATAGTTATTAGCTAGATGGCTTCTTCTCTCTCTTTGGATCTCAATACAAAGTTCTCCTCGATTCTCTTGGAGATCTATTCGATGTAATTCTTTTTGCGGTGTGTTTGTTGAGATCTGATGAATTGTGGGTTTATGATCAAGATTATCTATGACAACATTTGATTCTTCTCTGAATTCTTTTATGCATGATTTGATATCTTTGCAAGTCTCTTCGAATTATCAGTTTGGTTTGGCCTACTAGATTGATCTTTCTTGCAATGGGAGAAGTGCTTAGCTTTGGGTTCAATCTTGCGGTGTCCTTTTCCAGTGACAGCAGGGGCAGCAAGGCACGTATTGTATTGTTGCCATCAAGGATAAAAATATGGGGTTTATATCACATTGCTTGAGTTTATCCCTCTACATCATGTCATCTTGCCTAATGCGTTACTTTGTTCTTATGAACTTAATACTCTAGATGCATGCTGGATAGCGGTCGATGTGTGGAGTAATAGTAGTAGATGCAGAATCGTTTCGGTCTACTTGTCGCGGACGTGATGCCTATATACATGATCATGCCTAGACATTCTCATAACTATGCGCTTTTCTATCAATTGCTCGACAGTAATTTGTTCACCCATCGTAGATTATGCTATCTTGAGAGAAGCCACTAGTGAAACCTATGGCCCCCGGGTCTATCTTCCATCATATCATTTTCCTATCAATTTGCTATTTCTGCCGCTATTCATTTTGCAATCTTTACTTTCCAATCTATACAAGAAAAATACCAAAAATATTTATCTTATTATCTTTATGAGATCTCACTTTTGCAAGTGGCCGTGAAGGGATTGACAACCCCTTTATCGTGTTGGTTGCAAGGTTCTTATTTGTTTGTGCAGGTACAAGGCGACTTGCGTGTAACCTCCTACTGGATTGATACCTTGGTTCTCAAAAACTAAGGGAAATACTTACGCTACTTTGCTGCATCACCCTTTCCTCTTCAAGGGAAAACCAACGCATGCTCAAGAGGTAGCAAGAAGGATTTCTGGCGCCGTTGCTGGGGAGGCTTACGCCAAGTCAAGTCAAGATTTGATCTCCCAGCAACTAGCCATTTCTGGCGCCGTTGCCGGGGAGATCTACGCACAAGTCAAGACATACCAAGTACCCATCACAAACTCTTATCCTTCGCATTACATTATTTGCCATTTGCCTCTCGTTTTCCTCTCCCCCACTTCACCCTTGCCGTTTTATTCGCCCTTCTTCTTTTTGTCTTTTCGTTTGCCTTGATGTCTTACTTGGCTCGTTTGCTCGTTTGGTTGGAATAATTGTTTATTTATTGCTAAACAGATAACCTAAGATCTATGGATTCTCATCCGCTTGCTAATCTTTTTAAGAGATCCAATTATGATGAACCAATTGCTAGTGAGTTTTGTGCACTAGATTATCTTTATGAAGTTTTGCTTGAAATTTGTGAATCTAAAATTGTGATGAAGTACTTTATGAAGTGATTCACGATAGATATTTGAATAAAAAGCATGATTGCAATGATGATATTATAAATTCTATTAATGTCAATTGTGCTAATAATATGCAAAACCCTAAGCTTGGGGATGCTAGTTTCGCTATGTCCACTACTTGTTGCAATGATCATGATTGGGGTGATTCTTCTTATGACCTTGAAAATTTATTTTAGCCCCATGATGAATATGAGATTGATAGTAATGTTTGCAATAATATTGAAAGTGGGTTTGGAAGGGTGTCAACTTTAGATCCCACATATTTGGGGAATGTTCAATCTTATGAAATTTTTGATAAAAGTGGGTTTGTAGAGGTCATGACTTTAGTTAATGTTAATCCCACTATTTTGGAAGAGTGTCAACTTTGCATACATGTTGATCGTGTTAAGAATATGTTTTGTGATAGCTATATTGTTGAATTTGATTATGATCCTACATGTAATTACTATGAGAGAGGAAAATATGGTTGTAGAAATTTTCATGTCACTAAATTTCCTCTCGTTATGTTGAGATTGCTATTGTTTCTTTCTTCTTCCTTGCATATGCTAGATCTTGCTTGTCTTGCTAATTTTTTTCCTATAAAATGCCTATGCATAGGAAGTATTTTAGACTCAGAGGTGATTTTCACATGTTTTATGATGCTCTCTTTGTGTTTCAATTATTATCTTTCGTGTGAGCATCGTTGGAATCTTATGCCTAGCTAGGGGCGTTAAACGATAGCGCTTGTTGGGAGGCAACCGGATTTTATTTTTGTTTCTTGTTTTTTGTTTCTTTTTAGTAATAAATAATTCATCTAGCCTCTGTTTAGATGTGGTTTTAAGTTTTAATTAGTGTTTGTGCCAAGTAGAACCTTTGGGAAGACTTGGGTGAAGTCTTTATGATCTTGCTGTAAAAAATAGAAAATTTAGCGCTCACGAGATTGGCTGCCATTTTTTACTGGAGAGTTATTTTAGGTTTATTATTTTTGCATATGATTAATAGACAAATTACTCATGTCCACCAATTTATTTCAGAATTTTTGGAGCTACAGAAGTATACGTTTGATATAGATTGCTACAAACTGTTCTGTTTTTGACAGATTCTGTTTTTCGTGTGTTGTTTGCTTATTTTGATGAATCTATGGCTAGTATCGGGGGGTATGAACCATAGAGAAGTTGGAATACATTAGGTTTAACACCAATATAAATAAAGAATGAGTTCATTACAGTACCTTAAAGTGGCGATTTGTTTTCTTATACTAACGGAGCTCATGAGATTTTCTGTTGAGTTTTGTGTTGTGAAGTTTTCAAGTTTTGGGTAAAGATTTGATGGATTTTGGAATAAGGAGTGGCAAGAGCCTAAGCTTGAGGATGACCAAGGCACCCCAAGGTAAAATTCAAGGACAACCAAAAGCCTAAGCTTGGGGATGCCCCGGAAGGCATCCCCTCTTTCGTCTTCGTCTATCCGTAACTTCACTTGAGGCTATATTTTTATTCACCACATGATATGTGTTTTGCTTGGAGCGTCTTGTATGATCTGAGTCTTTGCTTTTTAGTTTACCACAATCATCCTTGATGTACACACCTTTTGGGAGAGACACACATGAATCGGAATTTATTAGAATACTCTATGTGCTTCACTTATATCTTTTGAGCTAGATAATTTTGCTCTAGTGCTTCACTTATAACTTTTAGAGCACGGTGGTGGTTTTATTTTATAGAAATTATTGTCTCTCATGCTTCACTTATATTATTTTGAGAATCTTATAGAACAGCATGGTAGTTTGCTTTGGCTATAAAATTAGTCCTAATATGATGAGCATCCAAGATAGGTATAATAAAACTTTCATATATAGTGCATTAAAAAGTATGATAAATTTGATACTTGATAATAGTTTTGAGATACAAAGGTGGTAATGTTAGAGTCATGCTAGTTGGGTAATTGTGAAATTGAGAAATACTTGTGTTAAAGTTGGCAAGTCCCGTAGCATGCACGTATAGTAAACGTTGTGTGACAAATTTGAAGCATGTGGTGTTCTTTGAGTGCTTTCCTTACGAGTGGCGGTCGGGGACGAGCGATGGTCTTTTCCTACCAATCTATCCCTCTAGGGGCATGCGTACTAATACTTTGCTTCGAGGGCTAATAAACTTTTGCAATAAGTATACGAGTTCTTTATGACTAATGTGAGTCCATGGATCATACGCACTCTTACCTTTCCGCAATTTGCTAGCCTCTACGGTACCGTGCATTGCCCTTTCTCACCTTGAGAGTTGGTGCAAACTTCGCCGGTGCATCCAAACCCCGTGATACGATATGCTCTAGCACACATAATCCTCCTTATATCTTCCTCAAAACAGCCACCATACCTACCTATTATGGCATTTCCATAGCCATTCCGAGATATATTGCCATGCAAATTTCCAACGTTCCGTTTATTATGACACGCTCCATCATTGTCATATTGCTTTGCATGATCATGTAGTTGACATCGTATTTGTGGCGAAGCCACTTTCATAATTTTTGCATACATGTCACTCTTGATTCATCGCATATCCCGGTACACCGCCGGAGGCTTTCACATAGAGTCATATTTTTGTTCTAGTATCGAGTTGTAACATTGAGTTATGAGTAAATAAAAGTGTGATGATCATCATTAGAGCATTGTCCCATGTGAGGAAAGAAAAAAAGAGAGGCAAAAGAAGCCCAAACCAAAAAAGAGGCCAAAGAAGCCCAAACAAAAAAATGAGAGAAAAAGAGAGAAGGGCAGTGCTACTATCCTTTTTCCACACTTGTGCTTCAAAATAGCACTATGATCTTCATGATAGAGAGTCTCTTGTTTTGTCACTTTCATATACTAGTGGGAATTTTTCATTATAGAACTTGGCTTGTATATTCCAACGACGGGCTTCCTCAAATGCCCTAGGTCTTCGTGAGCAAGCAAGTTGGATGCACACCCACTTAGTTCTCAGTTTGAGCTTTCATACACTTATAGCTCTAGTGCATCCGTTGCATGGCAATCCCTACTCCTCGCACTGACATCAATTGATGGGCATCTCCATAGCCCGTTGATTAGCCGCGTCAATGTGAGACTTTCTTCTTTTTTTGTCTTCTCTCATAACCCCTATCATCATATGCTATTCCACCTATAGTGCTATATCCATGGCTTGCGCTCATGTATTGCTTAAGTGTTGAAAAGGCTGAAGTGCGTTAAAAAGTATGAACCAATTGCTCGGCTTGTCATCGGGGTTATGCATAATGGGAGCATTTTGTGTGACGAAAATGAAGCATGGCCAAACTATATGATTTTGTAGGGATGAGCTTTCTTTGGCTATGTTATTTTGATAAGACATAATTGCTTGGCTAGTATGCTTGAAGTATTACTATTTTTATGTCAATATTGAACTTTTATCTTGAATCTTTTGGATCTGAACATTCATGCCACAATAAAGAAAAGTACATTGAGAATTATGTTAGGTAGCATTCCACATCAAAAATTCTGTTTTTATCATTTACCTACTCGAGGACGAGCAGGAATTAAGCTCTGGGATGCTTGATACGTCTCCAACGTATCTATAATTTTGATTGTTCCATGCTATTATATTATCTGCTTTGGATGTTTAATGGGCTTTATTATGCACTTTTATATTATTTTTGGGACTAACCTATTAACCGAAGGCCCGGTGCAAATTGCTGTTTTTTTATCTATTTCAGTGTTTCGCAGAAAAGGAATATCAAACGGAATCCAAACGGAATGAAACCTTCACGAGGATCTTTTTGGAACAAACGCAATCCAGGAGACTTGGAGTGGACGTCAAGGAAGCAACGAGGCATCCACGAGGTAGGAGGGCGCGCCCCCACCCTCGTGGGCCCCTCGTGGCTCCACCGACCTACTTCCTTCGCCTATATATACTCATATACCCCGAAAACATCCGAGAGCACCACGAAACCCTATTTCCACCGCCGCAACGTTCTGTACCTGTGAGATCCCATCTTGGGGCCTTTTCCGGTGCTTCGCCGGGGGGGGGGGGAATCGATCACGGAGGGCTTCTACATCAACACCATGGCCTCTTCGATGATGCATGAGTAGTTTACCACAGACCTTCGGGTCCATAGTTATTAGCTAGTTGGCTTCTTCTCTCTCTCTTTGGATCTCAATACAAAGTTCTCCTCGATTCTCTTGGAGATCTATTCGATGTAATTCTTTTTGCGGTGTGTTTGTCGATATCCGATGAATTTTGGGTTTATGATCAAGATTATCTATGAACAATATTTGATTCTTCTCTGAATTATTTTATGCATGATTTGATATCTTTGCAAGTCTCTTCGAATTATCAGTTTGGTTTGGCCTACTAGATTGATCTTTCTTGCAATGGGAGAAGTGCTTAGCTTTGGGTTCAATCTTGCGGTGTCCTTTCCCAGTGATAGCAGGGGCAGCAAGGCATGTATTGTATTGTTGCCATCAAGGATAAAAAGATGGGGTTTATATCACATTGCTTGAGTTTATCCCTCTACATCATGTCATCTTGCCTAATGCGTTACTCTGTTCTTATGAACTTAATACTCTAGATGCATGCTGGATAGAGGTCGATGTGTGGAGTAATAGTAGTAGATGCAGAATCGTTTCGGTCTACTTGTCGCGGACGTGATGCCTATATACATGATCATGCCTAGATATTCTCATAACTATGCGCTTTTCTATCAATTTCTCGACAGTAATTTGTTCACCCACCGTAGATTATGCTATCTTGAGAGAAGCCACTAGTGAAACCTATGGCCCCCGGGTCTATCTTCCATCATATTATTTTCCTATCAATTTGCTATTTCCGCCGCTGTTTATTTTGCAATCTTTACTTTCCAATCTATTCAAAAAATACCAAAAATATTTATCTTATTATCTTTATGAGATCTCACTTTTGCAAGTGGCCGTGAAGGGATTGACAACCCCTTTATCGCGTTGGTTGCAAGGTTCTTATTTGTTTGTGCAGGTACAAGGCGACTTGCGTGTAACCTCCTACTGGATTGATACCTTGGTTCTCAAAAACTGAGGGAAATACTTACGCTACTTTGCTGCATCACCCTTTCCTCTTCAAGGGAAAACCAACGCATGCTCAAGAGGTAGCACCCAATTACGGCCCAGTGACTTTCGGCCTGTTAGAGGCCCGATGTAGACATGGGCCCATTTTAGCCCGGTGTGTCTTTCGGCCTGGGAATGGCCCGTGCTCCCCATGGGCCATATATGGTTCGACGCTACATCCGGCCCACTAACGGCCCGTGATAAAGGTGGCTACAGTTCAGCCCAACGTGACTTTGGGACTGTCAAAGGCCTGTCGTATAATTCAGCCCATTGATGCATGTACTAAGCTTTCGGCCTCTTAAAGGCCCATGATATGAGTGGGCCAATTCAGGCCCAAAATATGTTTCAGCCTGGTAACGGCCCGTCATATAACTGGGCAAGAAAAGGCCCGGTCTACCTTTCAGCCTGCTGAAGGCCCGTCGACGACTAGTGAAAATTGAGGCCCAACATGAATTTCGGCCTGCTAAAGGCCCATGGTTTCTTCTGGGCTGTAACAGGCCACCAGAATATTCAGCCTGCTAATGGCCCAACGCTACATGGGCCAAACTAAGCGCTGGGTCCACAAAAGGTTCAACTAAAATTTGGGCCGAATATAGGCCGGAGTAAGTTGTGGGCCTGGTGCAAAGTGTGAAAGCCCCAATGGCCATTCGGGCCCAAGAAAGATGCAGGCTGGCCCAATTGTGGCCCGCTAAAAACCAGGACCGTTAAAGGCGAATGTTTTGGCCTGGTTGACTACATCAGATTTTTTTCAGATAGCGAATGATGGCAGTAACTAGTAGGAATTAAGAACAAACCTACTCTATATAATAAAGAAATTATGGCATAGTAACTTAGAATAAACCTACACTATACAATAAAGATTTATGGTATATTACATCCACCGGGCATCGAAGTTCGCCACCAGTGATCATAAAGCGCAACGAAGAAGCAGATTACAAAAACTGGGCACCATTGCAGCGTAACAAAATAATACTGAACCTAGACCACTTCCAAGACAGTTCAAGAAAGGTTAGCCTTGCGCAGGAACTGCTGCGCAAGCTGCTGAGCAAGGCTGTGAGACCGACCTAGCATGTCGGTCATAGCTTCCAGGTGTAGCTGTTTAGCAATGAGGTTCTCATTGGTGTTCTCCGCAATCTTTCTTAGAGATAGGACTTTAAGTCGAAGTTGAGTTGCAGAATGCCTTTCTGCTAGAACTTGGGACTGAAGAAGTCGAAGTGATCCAGACAGCGAATTCTGTGAGCTTGTCTGACTGCTAGTCTCAAGTAACTTGAACACTGCATCAAGACAAGACTTTGGGGTTGTCTCGCTATCTTCAAGATGTTTTGCCTTCTTTGCTGCAATATATGTTGGGTTTGTGTCACAGCCTTCAACAGACTTGTGCATGCCATCAGGCATATCACCCTGAAACAAGCAGAGAGATGACAAGTTTTGCACGTGTATAAACAAAGATGACAACTGTGCTATCAATTCCATCCAATTTCAAATTAGAAAATAAAGAGTAAGTTCAAAATATCAATAGCATAATTTGGCATTGTTCATAATGCGGGGAGCTTCACCACACTACTGGATTACCATGTCAACATAACAAGCATAGATGAAGGGCAAAGACAATCATTGTATCTATTTTGGTTAATGTGCATGGCATGTTGTTCATATCATCAGCCACATCCGTAAGATAAAACAGGAGATGGCAAGGTGCAAACGTGGGCTGCTTCACACACACTGGATTATAGTTCCACAAAAACAAGCATACATATAGGGAGTATTGAGTAATGTGCATGGTATGAATAAGGAATTTGGTTTTACAAGTAAAACTTGGAACTTACGATTGTTGTGAAGATGCATTTTGATAGAAACAACAAACTAAACAGCAGTAAACGATAGGGAGTATGAGCAAATTAAACAGCAGTTGAGGATAAAGGCTTTAGAAGGACTGACTTACATTAACAGTTAACACCGGCTTTATAATGCCCTTCTCCATGTCAAGGGAAGGATAACTCAAGAATTTTAGCACATAATCTTCTTCATAAGCATTGCATGTTCTCTACATTTTGTAGAGAGTAATTATAGATATGATAATACTGGAAGGGATAGAGGATAATGAAGATAAGATGAAGATTGATGCTACATAATCAACTACCAATCCCTGGAAGTACAAGCGTTACAGGACAAAATGTGCTGACAAGAGCAATGGGCTACACTTCTGCACTGGCATTGTCTGTGTATTCAACTTTTTGGTAAGATTAAATATAGATCTGATATTTTTTAGTAAATGGTGGGCAAGGGAGATAAGATGCAGAATGCTACACAATGAACCAATCCCTCTCCCCATAACACAAGAGTGTTTTGAACACTGGTGTACTATACAAAACATTCTTGTATTATGGGACGGAGGGAGTAGCTGTTAATGTAAGTACAGTGATAGACGACGTTTAGTCCTTACAAGAGGACTGCAGAGCTAAACCTCTTCAAAAGCATTGGGTTGATTCTAAATTTATGTAAGAGTCCATATGGATCTTATAATGTCCACCAAATGGACGATAACGAGGCTAACATGTGCAGTGATGCTACATAATCAAACAACTATGAAACTAAGTATGGTCATACAGGGCAAGAGGTACTCACAAGAGCAATGCAGTGTGCAGTATAGTTGCGAGATTCTGTGGTCCCTTGAGAATGAATGTTCTTCTGCTAATAGTTTTCATACAAGTGAGACGTTAAGGCAAATGCAGAAATGAGTTCAAATTGTGATGTGATATCATAGACAGTACCTTACGCTGCAGACGAGACCAATGTGTAACAAGATTATTCCAGTCACTGTCTCATAAATGTAGCACCGGAGACTTACAGAAATTTCGTTTAGAGGCTTGCCATCGAAGTGCGCGTGCCTCAGGTAGGAACTATACTTCATCAACGAGTGCTTGAAAAGCGCAACCAACCCTTGCTCATCTTGACAATCCAGTTTGGTCCTCGCCTATTTAAAAGAATGAAATCTTGTGTCTTCTGCCAGCAGAAACATATGCAGTAATTACCATGAATAACATTAGTACATTACTTACGCGTAAGTTGCGGAGGAAGACTGGAAATTGTTCTGTGTATGCGGTATAATCTTTCCATGAAGGAAAGATGCGCACAAAGTTCCTGACAACAATATAAGCTTCATCTTCTAAACTGGGAAGAAATGGAACAAGGGTCCTATTTGCTGCAATTGGGGCTCTCTCTGGTTCGAAAAGGGATTTGGCAACTGGATTTGGTGTACTCTTTGCTGGAATGGGGGTTTTGCGTCGTAGAGCTGGTGCTATGTCAACTGGCATCATCATACTATTTGCTGCAGTTGCGGTCTGCTGAGTTGGGGCATCAGAAATGACCAGTGTAGTAGGGCTAGAGTCTGCTAAGTTGGGGTGTTTTATGGGTCAGGTGATATTGCAACTACACCTGATGGGCTATTTGATTTATCAGGTGTCACTACCTTTTCCAAATACTTTGCTCGTGCTCCTCCACGATCAGCAATCGCCCTCTTCCTTTTGAACCTCTGATACACAAGAACATCATTTGAATGGATAAATATGGTATGATGACAGATGGAATATGTACTGAAAATGGATAGGCAGGGCGTATTCACATACACGATGTGTAAACTAAGCTAATGGCAGTGCAACAAAGTAGAAACAATGCAAAGCATCAGTTGCAAGATATGTGCGACCAATATAACCTTGGAAAGTTAGAGCAAGCACCTTGATGGGTGAATAAGATAGGGCATCTGCCTCTGACTCCTCCACTAGGGAGCTACATTGACTTAGATCTCCCTCTAGCTCAGAATCACTGTTAGGATCATATTCTGAGCATGAATCTGTAGGTGGAGAGCATTTGGATTGTATTGCATCCAGACTTGATTTCAGTCCGTTAATGCCAAGTTTGACAGCCATGGCATTGTTCTGCTTTATTCTTTTCATGCGCGCAAGCTCATAATCATTATGAAGCTGTTCAGAATCTGAGATTCATGAAAACATAAAAACTAGTCAGATTATCTATGGAATGCATTGCAGATTCAACTCTAAGAGTGTCTCCCTATAAACCCCCGCATATGCAAAGTTCACCCCAACCGTGCTGACCAGACCACACACAGAAATACAAACCTCTTATGTCTCTATAACAGGCAGACATTCAAAACTGAAGTAGGAACATTAGAATCATATCAAATTTGTATTTGAACAAATAAACTAAGGAATTATCAGTGGCATAATGTTTAGCTTCAAGGGTGGAGTGTTGGTAGTGCGACACAAAGCAAGTAGGCAGATTGTATTCCATGTAAAGATCATAGTCTACATAAAAGCTGGAAATGGCACTTTCTTTCTATACAATGCAGTGCTCGTTGCCCACACATGATGGAAGAGATCACAAAGAGAAATACTATTCACTCATGTCTATGGTTCCAGTATTTTGAAATAGGGTGGTCCACCCTAAAAGAATATTGACAACAAATATGACAAGGCAAGCATAGATGTAGTGAATCAATCATTTACTTGTGAGCTTACTAGGACAAGTATGCAGAATTGTAACTGTAGTAAGAGACCGTCCAAAATCTGAATCAAGAAGTTTGTCTAGCACTTATTGTTTGCAACTAATCGACATGAATAATTGGATATCATATCGAATGAGTAAGAAAGACAAGTAAAATTGTCAACAAACCTGGCTTGCAGTAGTAATCTGGGTCAATGTCACTACGACCAACAATCCAAAATGACTAGTGTCTGTTCCTAGGGCCGGAATTTTGAAACCCTATGAACTTTACAGGTACTAAAGATTAGTGAAATACATCTGAACCATTAAGTGTAGGCAGCACTCAGCACACAACAAACCCTAATGACAGTCCTGCCTAATGAGTAATGAATCAATTAGAAAATGGGTGATGAGGAGTGGTTGCTGAGTGTTGAGGACGTATCTCAGGATAAATCGGGTTGGCTTAGTGGGTGCTGCACGCCTGAGCCCTGAATGGACTGGGAAGGTAGGCACGGCGGCGCGCCCGGGCAGCGGTGACGCTGTTGGGCGGGCGGCTCCTGACCTCCTGTTAGTCCGGCGTCTCCTCCTAGAGTCATGCCGTCCGGGGACGGCAAGTCACCGGCGAGGCAGGCGGCTAGGAGAGAGTAGAGATCGGAAGCGCATAGCAGAACATAAGGGAATCGGGGCCTGGGCCGACCCAAAATCCCAGGGTGGGCCGCGGCCCACCGTGGGCACCCTGTAGAGATACACACCCGAGCGGCGAACGTGCATTTTCAAAACTAAATTGGGAACATTTAGCTGACCAATTAAATGACTCTTTTTTTAATAATATCAGATTCGTATTTAAACAACTAAGCTTGTTTAGCTTGATGGGTGGAGCAGTGCTATTATGACACGAAGCACGTATGATGATCTTATAGTGATCATAAAAGGGGGAAACCCTAAGCACTTTTTTGTGGAAAAGAGGGTTTCTCCTCCGGTTTCTATTAAAGAGACCACCACAGAACCAACATGATCAATTAAACCCTAAGCATGATCAATTAAACCCTATTATGACTGTGCCATGGCGGATTTAAAGCTGCAAACCGGGGAAATGCTATTTAGCATCCAATGTTTGCTTTGAACTAAGAACTAAATTCTAAGAGCTGAAAAGAAAGTACAGTAACCATGTTATGATCTATTTTCTGGTTGAGATCAAAAAGTTGTGGAGATATGAAGTACCGCCTCTCTTGCGGCGCCGTGTAGGCATCAGGGGTGCGATGGCTGTCGGTGGCGTTGAAGCAGATCTGCGATGGTAGACGGGTGCATCGGGGGATAAGTCCCCTTGCGGTGGAAGAGAAGGTAGTTTGAGCGCCCCGGCAAAGAGGACGACGGTGCCGATGAAGCGAGAGGACGCGATGCAAGGCTCTAGGTTCGTCGCCGTGGATGAGAAACGTCCATCTCTAGAAGTGGACGACGCGGTCTTGGTAGGCGCTCCGACATGGTGGAGAACAATGGCGATGGATGGGTTGGCGGACGGCGGCGATGGATGGGGTGGCGGACGGAGGAGGCTAGTGTGGGGATGGTGTTCTAGCGCGGACGGTGTATGAATGGGAAAATGGAGGGAGAGGTACGGGGAACCATGTTTTTGGGACGCGCGTGTCTGAAATATGGGAAAGTTACGAACTTAGCCCCCATTTAAAATTTGGACATCTCGTCGGTTGGGGATAGGACAGTAATCTCGCATCTCGCAAATATTTGCCCAGAGCGATTTCGGGCGAGGAGAGGGTGTTTTGGCACCCATGGTTGGCGCCCACGGTGTATGAACGGGGCTGACTGGTAGGGCGGTTGTCTCATGTCTGAGTGGAGTTACAAACCTACACCTATTGAAAATATTTGCCTACATCGATTTCGGCCGAGTCGAGTTTGTTTGGCCGCCCATCATGTATGAATGGGGAAATGGAGGGAGAAACAGAGGTCTTTCGGACGAGCTTGAATCAAATGTGTTTTGCCGCCCATGTTTGGCGCCCACCGTGTTGAAATGGGCTCAGAGGCGGTCGTGTCTGCTACCTCTTGAGCATGCGTTGGTTTTCCCTTGAAGAGGAAAGGGTGATGCAGCAAAGTAGCGTAAGTATTTCCCTCAGTTTTTGAGAACCAAGGTATCAATCCAGTAGGAGACTACACGCAAGTCGCCTAGTACCTGCACAAACAATCGAGAACCTTGCAACCAACGCGATAAAGGGGTTGTCAATCCCTTCACTGCCACTTGCAAAAGTGAGATCTGATAAAGATAATAAGATAAATATTTTTGGTATTTTTGTTGTATAGATTGGAAATAAATATTGCAAAATAAATAGTAAACTAGAATTATAGATCAGAAACTTATATGATGTAAAGTAACCCGGGGGCCATAGGTTTCACTAGTGGCTTCTCTCATGATAGCATATATTACGGTGGGCGAACAAATTACTGCCGAGCAATTGATAGAAAAGCGCATAGTTATGATGATATCTAAGGCAATGATCATGCATATAGGCATCACGTCCGTGTCAAGTAGACCGACACGATTCTTCATGTACTACTATTACTCCACACATCGACCGCTATCCAGCATGCATCTAGAGTATTAAGTTCATAAGAACGGAGTAACGCATTAGGCAAGATGACATGATGTAGAGGGATAAACTCAAGCAATATGATATAAACCCCATCTTTTTATCCTCGATGGCAACAATACAATACGTGTCGGTTCCCTTTCTGTCACTGGGATCGAGCACCGCAAGATTGAACCCAAAGCTAAGCACTTCTCCCATTGCAAGAAAGATCAATCTAGTAGGCCAAACTAAACCGATAATTCGAAGAGACTTGCAAAGATATCAAATCATGCATATAAGAATTCATAGAAGAACCAAATAATATTCATAGATAATCAAGTTCATAAACCCACAATTCATCGGATCTCGGCAAACACACCGCAAAAGAGTATTACATCGAATAGATCTCCAAGAACATCGAGGAGAACTTTGTATTGAAAACCAAAGAGAGAGAAGAAGCCATCTAGCTAATAACTATGGACCCGAAGGTCTGTGGTAAACTACTCACACATCATCGGAGAGGCCATGGTGTTGATGTAGAAGCCCTCCGTGATCGAATCCCCCTCTGGCAGATCGCCGGAAAAGGCCCCAAGATGGGATCTCACGGGTAGAGAAGGTTGCGGCGGTGAAAAAGTGGTTTCGTGGCTCCCCGGATGTTTTCAGGGTATAAGAGTTTATATGTAGCGACCAGACCTCAAATGGTCTGTGCTGCTGTGCACCAGTGTCATGCCTGGATCAGTAATGCTGACACACACAGTACAAATGGAGGATTTATAACAGAGTAGCAATCACACACTTATTACATCGAATATCTCCAAAGAGATTAAGTATGATAAATATGGCTTAAGGCCATCTAAATACGATAACAGCGGAAGACTTGGAAGATAAGTGAGTCCATCAATTCCAGCGGCATCACTGAGTATAAGACCACGACCTAAGGCACCTTACTCGTCGTCTGAAAAGTCTGCAACATGAAACGTTGCAGCCCGAAAACGGGTCAGCACATAGAATATGCTGGCAAAGTAACACATAGAGAATAATGAACAATAATAAGGCTATACTACATGCATATATGGCTGGTGGAAAGCTCTACGGTTAAGTTTTTGCGAAAAGCAATTTTTTCCATACTTCAAAGGAATAAATTTTATTTAACTATCATGGTGGTTGTGAAACATTGAGATGGTTGACAGCATCTCAATCCCAATTAAGAATCATCATTAACCCAACAAAATTAATTAAAAGTAACATGGTGATGAGATTCAAATGATAATCCAGGTACTAGATACTCAAATTGTCCATAATCGGGGACACGGCTAACCATGATTAGTTTGTACACTCTGCAGAGGTTTGCGCACTTTTCCCCACAAGACTCGATCGCCTCCGCTTGATTCTCGCACTGCATGATGTTTGAGAAACGGATGACCGAGACACAGTCTTTCAGGAACAATCACTCTTTACTCCGGGTGGACCGGTACACCTACTTTCCCCTACATCTGCTAGCCCACCTCTTCAAGAGATCGTGTAACCTACTCAACTATGCTAGAGCCCATAATAGCTTGTGGCTGCACACGGAAGTTTCTAGCATGAATAATCTTATGATCCCTTTGAGCCTGGGTGGCGGTCCTTATACAAACAGACAACACTGGATTCTCCAGGTGCCTCAATCCACCCAGATGTGAGTTTTAGTTGCCACCTTAGGTAAACCATTATTAACAATCTCACATCTGTCATGAATATCTCTCAAACCCAATCCACGTCTACGAGCATAGCATGGCAATATAATAGCAACGTAGAAGTAACTCCCAAGGGTTTTGATAAGAGAACAGGTAATAGGTACTACCTCAACTACTTCCCAATTCCCACAATTTAATTAGATCCTAACCATGCAATTGTTTGAGGAATAGATCTAATGCAATAAAACTGGGTATGGAAGGTATGATCAAAGTGTTACTTGCCTTGCTGATGATCCGCGAAACCTAGCGATTCGAAGTAACAAGCGGCACACTCCGGGTACTCTATCGCAAACAAACAAGCAAACAATCAGTACTCATCTAATGCACAGGTAAAACTCGAATGAAAGATCCAACCAGAAAGTTCAACTTAAGAACTCCGGTTTGCAAAAAGAATCAACTCGAACGAAGCAACGAAAGTCAACTGCGAAAGAAACAAGCTTCATTTACTAATCTGGATCTAGGTCAAATTTTACGGTAGCAAAAACTTGTTTGAGTAGATTAAATGGAAAGAGAATTTCGAGACGAAACTCTAGGCGCTTGAATCGCCTGATTCCCATAAACGAGCGAAAAGTTAAACAGAAACGAAGATTCGATCAGAAATCGAGATCTGAGATAATCGCGGAAAAATCCGACGAAAAAGAAAAACGGACGAACGGTTAAAGAACGGACGTTCGTTAACAGAGGAAATCCGACGAACGCGTTCGCTAAAACGAACGGGTCGGTGAACGCTCACAAAATAACAAAACCGAAAAATAAACCGATCTAGGTTTTTTTTTTAAAACGAACGGTTTAAAAAAAACAAAACCGGCAAACGACGGCGAGGTAATACCTCGTCGGGGCGGGCTCCGGCGGGGCTCCGGCTGGCTCCGGCGAGGGCGGCGGGGTGCGGCGGGGCTCGGGGGTGCTCGGGGCGGCGAGGGGCGGCTCCGGCGGCGGCGAACGGCGAGCGGGGCGGCGGCTCGAGGCGGCGGCGGTGCGGGCTACCAGCGGCGGCGGCTCGGGCGGGCTCGGGGTGAGAGGGAGGGCGGCGGCGGCGGGGTATTTATGAGGGGGGGGCTGGTGGCGTGGGGGAGGGGGCAAGGCGGCGGCGGCCGTGCTCGAGGCGGACTCGGGCGCGGTGGCGGTGGTGGCTGCGCGAGGGAGACGGCGGGGTGGGCCGGCGGCTCGGCTGGGCCTCGGCCCGGTCAGGCGCGGCGCGGTTTTTTTTTAAACGTTCCGCCAAAAAATTCGTAGAAAAATAAATAAAAATCCAAAAAAAGATAAAACAAATTTTCCCCGTCTAGTTAGAATATTTAGAACAGGGTGAACATTTTTTGACACAAAATAATTTTTTTGAAAACATGCTATATTTTTTTAATGCAATTAAAATTGCAAACAAAACTCCGAATAAAATCCAATAAATGATTTTAACACTTTTCCTCCAATATTTCAATTGTTTTGGAGAAGTCATATTTTCTCCTCTCGTTTATTTTTAAATGAAATATTTTTTCCCGGAGAGAAAATAATTAAAACCAAAATCCTCGTTTTATTATTTGATGAAAATCAAATATGAAAATTTGAGAAAATCCCCAACTCTCTCCGAGGGTCCTTGAGTTGCTTAGGATTTATCGAGGATTCGTCAAATGCAATAAAATATGATATGCAATGATGATCTATGTATAACATACCAAATTGAAAATTTGGGATGTTACATTATATAGGCGAAAGAAGTAGGTCGGTGGAGCTATGAGGGGCCCACGAGGGTGGGGGGCGTGCCCTCCTGCCTCGTGGCCGCCTCGTTGCATTTCTGACTTCCACTCCAAGTCTCCTGGATTGCGTTTGTTCCAAGAAAGATCCTCGCAAAGGTTTCGTTCCATTTGGATTCCGTTTGATATTCCTTTTCCGCGAAACACTGAAATAGGCAAAAACAACAACTGGCACTGGGCCTCCAGTTAATAGGTTAGTCCCAAAAATAATATAAAAGAGCATATTAAAGCCCATTAAACATCCAAAATAGATAATATAATAGCATGGAACAATAAAAAAATATAGATACGTTGGAGACGTAGAAGCATCCCCAAGCTTAATTCCTGCTCGTCCTCGAGTAGGTAAATGATAAAAACAGAATTTTTGATATGAAATGCTACCTAACATAATTTTCAATGTAATTCTCTTTATTGTGGCATGAATGTTCAGATCCGAAAGATTCATGACAAAAGTTTAATATTGACATAAAAATAATAATACTTCAAGCATACTAACCAAGCAATTATGTCTTCTCAAAATAACATAGCCAAAGAAAGCTCATCCCTACAAAATCATATAGTTTGGCCATGCTTCATTTTCATCACACAAAATGCTCTCATCATGCACAAGCCCGATGACAAGCCAAGAAATTGTTTCATACTTTAGTATTCTCAAACTTTTTCAACTTTCACGCAATACATGAGCGCGAGCCATGGACATAGCACTATGGGTGGAATAGAATATGATGATGGAGGTTGTGTAGGGAAGAAAAAAAAGGAGAAAGTCTCACATTGACGCGGCTAATCAACGGGCTATGGAGATGCTCATCAATTGATGTCAATGCGAGGAGTAGGGATTGCCATGCACCGAATGCACTAGAGCTATAAATGTATGAAAGCTCAACAAAAGAAACTAAGTGGGTGTGCATCCAACTTGCTTGCTCACGAAGACCTAGGGCATTTGAGGAAGCCCATTGTTGGAATATACAAGCCAAGTTCTATAATGCAAATTCCCACTAGTATATGAAAGTAACAAAATAAGAGACTCTCTATTATGAAGATCATGGTGCTACTTTGAAGCACAAGTGTGGAAAAAGGATAGTAACATTGTCCCTTCTCTCTTTTTCTCTCATTTTTTTGGGCCTTCTCTTTTTTATTTGGCCCTTCTCTCTTTTTTTCTTTGGCCTTTCTGTCTTTTTTTATTTGGCCTTTCTCTTTTTTTATTACCTCACACGGGACAATGCTCTAATAATGATGATCATCACACTTCTATTTATTTACAACTCTAGAACAAAATATGACTCTATGTGTGCCTCCGGCGGTGTACCGGGATGGACAATGAATCAAGAGTGACATGTATGAAAAATTATGCATGGTGGCCTTGCCACAAATACGATGTCAACTACATGATCATGCAAGGCAATATGACAATGATGAAGCGTGTCAAAATAAACGGAACGGTGGAAAGTTGCATGGCAATATATCTCGGAATGGCTATGGAAATGCCATGATAGGTAGGTATGGTGGCTGTTTTGAGGAAGATATAAGGAGGCTTATGTGTGATAGAGCGTATCATATCACGGGGTTTGGATGCACCGGCGAAGTTTGCACCAACTCTCGAGGTGAGAAAGGGCAATGCACGGTACCGAAGAGGCTAGCAATGACGGAAGGGTGAGAGTGCGTATAGTCCATGGACTCCACATTAGTCATAAAGAACTCACATACTTATTGCAAAAATCTACAAGTCATCAAAATCAAGCACTACGCGCATGCTCCTAGGGGGATAGATTGGTAGGAAAAGACCATCGCTCGTCCCCGACCGCCACTCATAAGGAGGACAACCAAAGAAACACCTCATGCTTCAAATTTGTTACACAACGGTTACCATACGTGCATGCTACGGGACTTGCAAACCTCAACACAAGTATTTCTCAAGTTCACAATTACTCAACTAGCACGACTCTAATATCACCATCTTCATATCTCAAAACAATCAAGTATCAAACTTCTCATAATATTCAATGCACTCTATATGGAAGTTCTTATTATACCCATCTTGGATGCCTATCATATTAGGACTAATTTTATAGCCAAAGAAAATTACCATGCTGTTCTAAAAGACTCTCAAAATAATATAAGTGAAGCATGAGAGATCAAATAATTTCTATAAAATAAGACCACCACCGTGCTCTAAAAAGATATTAGTGAAGCACAAGAGCAAAATTATCTAGCTCAAAAGATATAAGTGAAGCACATAGAGTATTCTAATAAATTCCGATTCATGTGTGTCTCTCCCAAATGGTGTGTACAGCAAGGATGATTGTGGTTAACTAAAAAGCAAAGACTCAAATCATACAAGATGCTCCAAGCAAAACACATATCATGTGGTGAATAAAAATATAGCATCAAGTAAAGTTACCGATAGACGAAGATGAAAGAGGGGATGCCTTCCGGGGCATCCCCAAGCTTAGGCTCTTGCCACTCCTTATTCCAAAATCCATCAAATCTTTACCCAAAAACTTGAAAACTTCACAACACAAAACTTAAACAGAAAATCTGATGAGCTCCGTTAGTATAAGAAAACAAATCACCACTTTAAGGTACTGTAATGAACTCATTCTTTATTTATATTGGTGTTAAACCTACTGTATTCCAACTTCTCTATGGTTCATACCCCCCGATACTAGCCATAGATTCATCAAAATAAGCAAACAACACACGAAAAACAGAATCTGTCAAAAACAGAACAATATGTAGCAATCTGTATCAAACGTATACTTATGTAACTCCAAAAATTCTGAAATAAATTGGTGGACATGAGGAATTTGTCTGTTAATCATCTGCAAAAAGAATCAACCTAAAGGCACTCTCCAGTAAAAATGGCATCTAATCTCGTGAGCGCCGAAGTTTCTGTTTTTTATAGCAAGATCGCAAAGACTTCACCCAAGTCTTCCCAAAGGTTCTACTTGGCAAAAACACTAATTAAAACATAAAACCACATCTAAACAGAGGCTAGATGAATTATTATTACTAAACAGGAACAAAAAGCAAGGAACAAAAATAAAATTGGGTTGCCTCCCTACAAGCGCTATCATTTAAAGCCCCTAGCTAGGCATAAAGCAAGAATAGATCTAGGTATTGTCATCTTTGGTATGCAATACATAAGTGGCTCTCATAATAGATTCATAGGGTAATTTAACTTTCTTCCTAGGAAAGTGTTCCCTGCCTTTCCTTAATGGAAATTGGAATCTAATATTTCCTTCTTTCATATCAATAATTGCACCAATCGTTCTAAAGAAAGGTCTACCAAGAATAATAGGACATGTAGGATTGCAATCTATATCAAGAACAATGAAATATACGGGCACATAATTCCTATTTGCAATAATAAGAACATCATTAATCCTTCCCATAGGTTTATTAATGGTGGAATTCGCAAGGTGCAAATTTAAAGAATAATCATCAAATTCACGGAAACCTAGCACATCACACAAAGTTTTTGGAATCATGGAAACACTAGCACCCAAATCACATAAAGCATAGCATTCATGATATTTAATCTTAATTTTAATGGTAGGTTCCCACCCATCATAAAGTTTTCTATGGATGGAAACTTCTAATTCAAGCTTTTCTTCATAGTATTGCATTAAAGCATCAAGGATGTGTTTGGTAAAAGCTTTATTTTGATCATAAGCATGAGGAGATTTCAACACGGATTGCAACAAAGAAATACAATCTATCAAAGAACAATTACATAATTAAATTCCTTGAAATCCAAAATAGTGGGTTCATTGCTATGTAAAGTTTTGACCTCTTCAATCCCACTTTTACCAATTTTTGCATCAAGATCTAAAAACTCCGAATCATTGGGACGCCTTTTAACTAAAGTTGACTCATCTCCAGTCCCAAGTTTATCAAGATTAATATTGGAATACAAAGATTTAATAGGAGAAACATCAATCACTTTTAGATATTCATCATTATTATCATGAAAACTAGAAGAACACGCTTTCACAAAGCAATCTTTTTTAGCACGCATCCTAGCGGTTCTTTCTTTGCACTCATCAATGGAAATTCTCATGGCTTTGAGAGACTCATTGATATCATGCTTAGGTGGAATAGATCTAAGTTTCAAAGAATCAATATCAAGAGAAGTTCTATCCACGTTGCTAGCCAACTCATCAATCTTAGGCAATTTTTCTTCAAGCAAAGCATTGAAATTCTTTTGCGAATCCATAAATTCTTTAACACTAGTCTCAAAATAAGAGGACATCTTATTAAAATTTCCATAAGATTTGTTGTAGGAATTACCATAATTATTAGAGGAATTACTAGGAAACGGCCTAGAATTAAAATTTCCTCTATACGCATTGTTACCAAAATTGTTCCTACCAACAAAATTCACATCCATAGATTCATTATTATTCTAAATCAAAGTGGACAAAGGCATATCATTAGGATCAGAAGAAACACTCTTATTAGCAAACAGTTTCATAAGTTCATCCATCTTTCCACTCAAAACATGAATCTCTTCAATAGCATGAACTTTTTTACTAGTGGATCTTTCGGTGTGCCATTGAGAATAATTAACCATAATATTACTAGGAGATTAGTAGCTTCTCCTAAATTGATTTCCATAAAAGTGCCTCCCGCGGCCGAATCTAAAAGATTTCTAGAAGCAAAATTCAATATGGCATAAATTTTTGTATAATCATCCATAAATTCAAACCATGTGTGGGGCAATTACGTATCATTAATTTCATCCTCTCTCAAGCTTGTGCAACATGCTCATGATCAAGTTGCTTAAAATTCATAATATCATTTCTAAGAGAGATGATCTTAGCGGGAGGAAAATACTTAGAGATAAAAGCATCTTTGCACTTATTCCATGAATCAATACTATTTTTAGGCAAAGAAGAGAACCAGGTTTTAGAACGACCTCTAAGCAAAGCCGGAAATAGCTTCAATTTAAAAATATAATTATCCACATCTTTCTTCTTTTGCATATCACACAAATCAACGAAGTTGTATAGATGGGTAGCGACATCTTCACTAGGAAGGCCAGAAAACTGATCTTTCGTAACAAGATTCAGCAAAGCGGTATTGATTTCACAAGATTCAGCATCGGTAGTAGGAGCAATCGGAGTGCTAATAAAATCATTGTTGTTGGTATTGGAGAAGTCACACAATTTAGTATTATCTTGAGCCATCGTGACAAACAATCAATCCAACACACAAGCAAACAAGAGGCAAACGAAAAGAGGCGAACGAAAGAGGGCGAATAAAACGGCAAAGGTGAAGTGGGGGAGAGGAAAACGAGAGGCAAATGGCAAATAATGTAATGCGAGGGATAAGAGTTTGTGATGGGTACTTGGTATGTCTTGACTTGAGCGTAGATCTCCCCAGCAATGGCGCCAGAAATGGCTAGTTGACGGGAGATCACATCTTGACTTGACTTGGCACAAATCTCCCCGGCAACGGCGCCAGAAATCCTTCTTGCTACCTCTTGAGCATGCATTGGTTTTCCCTTGAAGAGGAAAGGGTGATGCAGCAAAGTAGCGTAAGTATTTCCCTCAGTTTTTGAGAATCAAGGTATCAATCCAGTAGGAAATTACACGCAAGTCGCCTATTACCTGCACAAACAATCAAGAACCTTGCAACCAACACGATAAAGGGGTTGTCAATCCCTTCATGGCCACTTGCAAAAGTGAGCTCTGATAAAGATAATAAGATAAATATTTTTGGTATTTTTGTTGTATACATTGGAAAATAAAGATTGCAAAATAAATAGTAAACTAGAATTATAGATCAGAAACTTATATGCTGTAGAGTAGACCCGGGTGCCATAGGTTTCACTAGTGGCTTCTCTCATGATAGCATATATTACGGTGGGTGAACAAATTACTGCCGAGCAATTGATAGAAAAGCGCATAGTTATGATGATATCTAAGATAATGATCATGTATATAGGCATCACGTCCGTTTCAAGTATACCGAAACGATTCTGCATCTACTACTATTACTCCACACATCGACCGCTATCCAGCATGCATCTAGAGTATTAAGTTCATAAGAACGGAGTAACGCATTAGGCAAGATGACATGATGTAGAGGGATAAACTCAAGCAATATGATATAAACCCCATCTTTTTATCCTCGATGGCAACAATACAATACGTGTCGGTTCCCTTTCTGTCACTGGGATCGAGCACCGCAAGATTGAACCCAAAGCTAAGCACTTCTCCCATTGCAAGAAAGATCAATCTAGTAGGCCAAACTAAACCGATAATTCAAAGAGACTTGCAAAGATAAAAAATCATGCATATAATAATTCATAGAAGAACCAAATAATATTCATAGATAATCAAGTTCATAAACCCACAATTCATCGGATCTCGGCAAACACACCGCAAAAGAGTATTACATCGAATAGATCTCCAAGAACATCGAGGAGAACTTTGTATTGAAAACCAAAGAGAGAGAAGAAGCCATCTAGCTAATAACTATGGACCTGAAGGTCTGTGGTAAACTACTCACACATCATCGGAGAGGCTATGGTGTTGATGTAGAAGCCCTCTGTGATCGAATCCCCCTCTAGCAGATCGCCGAAAAAGGCCCCAAGATGGGATCTCGCGGGTACAGAAGGTTGCGGCGGTTGAAAAGTGGCTTCGTGGCTCCCCTGGATGTTTTCAGGGTATAAGAGTATATATAGGCGAAAGAAGTAGGTCGGTGGAGCTACGAGGGGCCCACGAGGGTGGGGGCGCGCCCTCCTGCCTCGTGGCCGCCTCGTTGCGTCTCCGACTTCCACTCCAAGTCTCCTGGATTGCGTTTGTTCCAAGAAAGATTCTCGCGAAGGTTTCGTTCCGTTTGGATTCCGTTTGATATTCCTTTTTTGCGAAACACTCAAATAGGCAAAAAACAGCAACTGGCACTGGGCCTCCGGTTAATAGGTTAGTCCCAAAAATAATATAAAAGAGCATATTAATGTTGGGGAACGTAGTAATAATTCAAAATTTTCCTACGTGTCACCAAGATCAATCTAGGAGATGCTAGCAATGAGAGAGAGGGAGTGCATCTTCATACCCTTGAAGATCGCTAAGCGGAAGCGTTACAAGAACGCGGTTGATGGAGTCGTACTCGCGGTGATTCAAATCGCGGAAGATCCGATCTAGTGCTGAACGGACGGCGCCTCCGCGTTCAACACACGTACAGCCCGGTGACGTCTCCTCCTTCTTGATCCAGGAAGGGGAGAGGAGAAGTTGAGGGAAGACTCCGGCAGCACGACGGCATGGTGGCAATGGAGCTCGTGGTTCTCCGGCAGGGCTTCGCCAAGCACTACGGAGGAGGAGGAGATGTATGAGGAGGGAGGGGCTGCGCCAAGGAAGGGGTGTAGCTGCCCTCCCACCCCCTCACTAAAAATAGGGGGAAGGGGAGAGGGGGCCGGCCCCTCTAGATGGATCTAGAGGAGGGGCGGCGGCCAGGGGAAACCCTAGATGGGTTTGGGCGCCCCCACCTCTCGTGGTTACGTGAGAGGGGTTGGGAGGGGCACACAACCCCTTAGTGGGCTGGTTTGCCCCTTCCCCTTGGCCCATAAGCCCCCCCAACGCTTGCTGGGGCCTCCGAAACAACTTTCGGCCATAGCCTGGTACCCCCGGAACAATTCCGGACTCCAATACCCTTCGTCCAATATACCGATCTTCACCTCCGGACCATTCTGGAGCTCCTCGTCATGTCTGTGATCTCGTCCGGGACTCCGAACAACCTTCGGTAACCACATACTATTTCCCATAACAACTCTAGCGTCACCGAACCTTAAGTGTGTAGACCCTACGGGTTCGGGAACCATGCAGACATGACCGAGACGTTCTCCGGCCAATAACCAACAGCGGGATCTGGATACCCATGTTGGCTCCCACATGTTCCACGATGATCTCATCGGATGAACCACGATGTCGGGGATTCAATCAATCCCGTATTCAATTCCCTTTGTCTATCGGTATGTTACTTGCCCGAGATTCGATCGTCGGTATCCCCATACCTCGTTCAATCTCGTTACCGGCAAGTCACTTTACTCGTTCCGTAACGCATGATCCCGTGGCTAACTCTTTAGTCACATTGAGCTCATTATGATGATGCATTACCGAGTGGGTCCAGAGATACCTCTCCGAAATACGGAGTGACAAATCCCAGTCTCGATTCGTGCCAACCCAACAGACACTTTTGGAGATACCTGTAGTGCACCTTTATAGCCACCCAGTTACGTTGTGACGTTTGGTACACCCAAAGCATTCCTACGCTATCCGGGAGTTGCACAATCTCATGGTCTAAGGAAATGATACTTGACATTTAGAAAAGTTCTTAGCAAACGAACTACACGATCTTGTGCTATGCTTAGGATTGGGTCTTGTCCATCAGATCATTCTCCTAATGATGTGATCCCGTTATCAATGACATCCAATGCCCATGGCCAGGAAACCATAACCATCTATTGATCAACGAGCTAGTCAACTAGAGGCTCACTAGGGACATGTTGTGGTCTATTTATTCACACATGTATTACGGTTTCTAGTTAATACAATTACAGCATGAATAATAGACAATTATCATGAACAAGGAAATATAATAATAACCATTTTATTGTTGCCTCTAGGGCATATTTCCAACAGTCTCCCACTTGCACTAGAGTCAATAATCTAGTTCACATCACTATGTGATTGCAATGAATCCAACACCCATGGTGTTTTATCATATCTTGCTTGTGAGAGAGGTTATTAGTCAAGGGGTCTGAACCTTTCAGATCCGTGTGTGCTTTACAAATCTCTATGTCATCTCCTAGATGCAGCTACCACGCGCTATTTGGAACTATTCCAAATAACTGCTCTACTATACGAATCCGGTCTACTACTCAGAGTCATCCAGATTAGTGTCAAGGTTTGCATCGGCGTAACCCTTTACGACGAACTCTTTTACCACCTCCATAATCGAGAAAATTTCCTTAGTCCACTAGTTACTAAGGATAACCTTGACCGCTGTCCTATGATCTATTCTTGGATCACTCTTGTACCCCTTGACAGACTCATGGCAAGGCACACTTCAGGTGCGGTACACATCATAGCATACTGTAGAGCCTACGTCTAAAGCATAGGGGAATTGTCAACTATCGTGGAATTGTCACGGCAGATGTCCTTAGTGTCAGGACTTAGTCGTGAGGCCAGCGCATCTATGTAGTAGCTTGAGAGGGGTTGGGCGGAATCGAGAGACGCAACACAAGACAAGGATTTAGATAGCTTCGGGCCCCGGGAAACATCATCCGGTAACAACCCTACATGCTGTTTGAGGCTAGGTCTCATTATGATCATGAGAGAGTCGCCGGCTCGGCCGGCTCTTTGTGTCTAGCCCTAAAAATTGTTTCTTGTCCCTTGTTCCTCTTTGGGGTGCCCTGCCCCTCCTTATATAAGTTGGAGAGGCGGCTTTACATGTAGAGTCCTAGTAGGATTAGAACTAACTTATTCTCTATTACAAGTCGGATACAAGTACGGATCTTGCTTCCTCGTAAAGGAAATATTCCTCATGCCTTCCGTCTTAAGCCGGCCCATAATAACACGTCCCGGCCTACTGGGCCTTGGGCCCTTGTCATCCGTTTGACCCACCATCGGGGCCATCATTAAGTCGCCAGGCTCATGAGTTGCCAATCTTCCGGCGGGTTACGATGAGGCATCAAGTCCGGCCGGGTCATACCGCGGGGTATATCCCCGACAACCTTCGTCCTTTCTCTCTCTTCTGTCGTGGTCAGGTATTGAGTCTTACTCAATACTCACACCTTATAACACAGCCAAGAACTCCTTCTTTGCCGATCTATTTTGAACTCCTTCAAAATCTTATCACGGTATGTATTCATTTGAAAGTACTATTAAGCGCTTTGATCTATCCTTATAGATCTTGATGCTCAATGTTCAAGTAGCTTAATACAGGTTTTCCATTCAAAAACACTTTTCAAATAACCCTATATGCTTTCCAGAAATTCTACATCATTTCTGATCAACAATATGTTAACAACATATACTTATCAGAAATTCTATAGTGCTCCCACTCACTTCTTTGGAGATACAAGTTTCTCATAAACTTTGTATAAACCCAAAAATCTTTGATCATCTCATCAAAGCGTATATTCCAACTCTGAGATGCTCACTCCAGTCCTTAGAAGGATTGCTGGAGCTTTGCATACTTGTTAGCATCTTTAAGGATTGACAAAACCTTCTGGTTGTATCACATACAACCTTTCCTCAAGAAAATCGTCGAGGAAACAATGTTTTGACATCCTATCTGCAAGATTTCATAAATAATGCAGTAACTGCTAATATAATTCCAATAGACTCTTAGCATCGTTGCAAGTGAGAAAGTCTCATCATAGTCAACTCCTTGAACTTGTCGGAAAACATCTTAATGACAAGTCGAGCTTTCTTAATGGTGATACTTACCATCATTGTCTGTCTTCCCTTTTAAAATCCATCTGTACCCAACAGCCTTACGACCATCAAGAAGTTCTTCCAAAGTCTATACTTTGTTTTCATACATGGATCCTCTCAGATTTATGGCCTCGAGCCATTCGTCGGAATCCGGGCCCACCATCGCTTATCCATAGCTCGTAGGTTCATTGTTGTCTAGCAACATGACTTCCAAGACAGGATTACGTACCACTCTGAAGTAGTACGCATCCTTGTCGACCTACGAGGTTTGGTAGTGACTTGATCCGAAGTTTCATGATCACTGTCATAAGCTTCCACTTCAATTGGTGTAGGTGCCACATGAACAACTTCCTGTGCCCTGCTACACACTAGTTGAAGTGACGGTTCAATAACCTCATCAAGTCTCCACCATCCTCCCACTCAATTCTTTCGAGAGAAACTTTTCCTCGAGAAAGGACCGTTTCTAGGAACAATCCCTTTTGCTTCCGGATCTGAGACAGGAGGTATACCCATCTGTTTTTGGGTGTCCTATGAAGATACATTTATCCGCTTTGGGTTCGAGCTTATCAGCCTGAAACTTTTTCACATAAGCATCGCAGCCCCAAACTCTTAAGAAACGACAGCTTAGGTTTCTCTAAACCATAGTTCATACGGTGTCGTCTCAACGGAATTGCGTGGTGCCCTATTTAAAGTGAATGCAGTTGTCTCTAATGCCTAACCCATAAAGATAGTGGTAATTCGATAAGAGACATCATGGTATGCACTATATCCAATAGGGTGCAGTTATGATGTTCGGACACACCATCACACTATGGTGTTCCAGGCGGTATTAGTCGTGAAACAATTTCCACAATGTCTTAATTGTGTGGCAAACTTGTAACTCAGATATTCATCTCTATGATCATATCATAGACATTTATCCTCTTGTCACGACGATCTTCAACTTCACTCTGAAATTACTTGAACCTTTCAATAATTCAGACTTGTGTTTCATCAAGTAAATATACTTAGCATCTACTCAAATCATCTGTGAAGTAAGAACATAACGATATCCACTGCGTGCCTCAGCACTCATTGGACTGCATACATCAAAATGTATTACTTCCAACAAGTTGCTCTCTTGTTCCATCTCACTGAAAACGAGGCCTTTCAGTCATCTTGCCCATGTGGTATGATTTGCATGTCTCAAGTGATTCAAAATCAAGTGAGTCCAAATGATCCATCTGTATGGAGTTTCTTCATGCGTATATAACAATAGACATGGTTCGCATGTCTCAAACTTTTCAAAAAACGAGTGAGTCCAAAGATCCATCAACATGGAGCTTCTTCATGCGTTTTTATACCAATATGACTCAAATGGCAGTGCCACAAGTAGGTGGTACTATCATTACTATCTTATACTTTTGGCATGAACATGTGTATCACTACGATCGAGATTCAATAAACCATTCATTTTAGGTGCAAGACCATTGAAGGTATTATTCAAATAAAAAGAGTAACCATTATTCTCCTTAAATGAATAACCGTATTGTGATAAACATAATCCAATCATGTCTATGCTCAACGCAAACACCAAATAACAATTATTTAGGTTTAACACCAATCTTGATGGTAGAGGGAGCATGCGATGCTTGATCACATCAACCTTGGAAACACTTCCAACACATATCGGCATCTCACCTTTAGCTAGTCTCCGTTTATTCCGCAGCTTTTATTTCGAGTTACTAACACTTAGCAACCGAACCGGTATCTAATACCCTGGTGCTACTAGGAGTACTAGTAAAGTACACATTAATATAATGTATATCCAATATACTTCTTTTGACCTTGCCAGCCTTCTCATCTATGAAGTATCTAGGGCAGTTCTGCTTCAGTGACCGTTCCCTCATTTCAGAAGCACTTAGTCTCGGGTTTGGGTTCGACCTTGGGTTTCTTCACTAGAGCTGCAACTGATTTGCCGTTTCATGAAGTATCCCTTCTTGCCCTTGCCCTCTTGAAACTAGTGGTTTTACTAACCATCAACAATTGATGCTCCTACTTGATTTCTACTTTCGCGGTGTCAAACATCACGAATAGCTCAAGGATCATCATATCTATCCCTGATATGTTATGGTTCATCACGAAGCTCCAGTAGCTTGGTGGCAGTGACTTTGGAGAACCATCACTATCTCATCTGGAAGACAACTCCCACTCGATTCAAGCGATTGTAGTACTCAGACAATCTGAGCACATGCTCAACGATTGAGCTTTTCTCCCTTAGTTTGTAGGCTTAAGAAACTTGTCGGAGGTCTCACACCTCTTGACATGGGCACGAGCCTGAAATCCCAATTTCAGCCCTTGAAACATCTCATATGTTCCGCGACGTTTCAAAAACCGTCTTTGGTGCCTCAATTCTATGCCGTTTAACTTTACGCACTGAACTATCATGTAGTCATCAAAACGTGTATGTCAGATGTTCGCAACATCCACAAACGACGCTCGAGGTTCAGCACACCGAGCGGTGCATTAAGGACATAAGCCTTCTGTGCAGCAATGAGGAAAATCCTCAGTTTACGGACCCAGTCCGCATAATTGCTACTATCAACTTTCAACTAAATTTTCTGTAGGAACATATCTTAAACAGTAGAACTAAAGCGTAAGCTACGACATAATTTGTAAAGACCTTTTGACTATGTTCATGATAATTAAGTTCATCTAATTATTTAATGAACTCCCACTCAGATAGACATCCCTCTAGTCATCTAAGTGATACATGATCCGAGTCAACTAGGCCGTGTCCGATCATCACGTGAGACGGACTAGTCATCATCGGTGAACATCTTCATGTTGATCGTATCTGCTATACGACTCATGTTCGACCTTTCGGTCTCTTGTGTTCCGAGGCCATGTCTGTACATGCTAGGCTCGTCAAGTCAACCTAAGTGTTTCGCATGTGTAAATCTGGCTTACACCCGTTGTATGCGAACGTTAGAATCTATCACACCCGATCATCACGTGGTGCTTCGAAACAACGATCCTTCGCAACGGTGCACATTTAGGGGGAACACTTTATTGAAATTATTGCGAGGGATCATCTTATTTATGCTACCGTCATTCTAAGCAAATAATATGTAAACATGACAAACATCACATGCAAATCATAAAGTGACATGATATGGCCAATATCATCTTGCGCCTTTTGATATCCATCTTTGAGGCGCGGCATGATCACCTTCGTCACCGGCATGACACCATGATCTCCATCATCATGATCTCTATCATCGTGTCTTCATGAAGTTGTCTCGCCAACTATTACTTCTACTACTATGGCTAACAGTTAGCAATAAAGTAAAGTAATTACATGGCTTTTTCATTGACACGCAGGTCATACAATAAATTAAGACAACTCCTATGGCTCCTGCCGGTTGTCATACTCATCGACATGCAAGTCGTGATTCCTACTACAATAACGTGATCAATCTCATACATCACATATATATATCATTCATCACATCCTTGGCCATATCACATCACATAGCATACCCTGCAAAAACAAGTTAGACGTCCTCTAATTGTTGTTGCATGTTTTACGTGGCTGCTATGGGTTTCTAGCAAGAACGTTTCTTACCTACGCAAAAGCCACAACGGTGATATGCCAATTGCTATTTACCCTTCATAAGGACCCTCTCCATCGAATCCGATCCGACTAAAGTGGGAGAGACAAACACCCGCTAGCCACCTTATGCATAAAGTGCATGTCAGTCGGTGGAACCTGTCTCACGTAAGTGTACGTGTAAGGTCGGTCCGAGCCGCTTCATCCCACAATGCCGCCGAATCAAGACAAGACTAGTAACGGCAAGCAAATTGAACAAATCATCGCCCACAACTACTTTGTGTTCTACTCGTGCATAGAATCTATGCATAGACCTAGCTCTGATACCACTGTTGGGGAACGCAGTAATAATTCAAAATTTTCCTACGTGTCACCAAGATCAATCTAGGAGATGCTAGCAACGAGAGAGAGGGAGTGCATCTTCATACCCTTGAAGATCGCTAAGCGGAAGCGTTACAAGAACGCGATTGATGGAGTCGTACTCACGGCGATTCAAATCGTGGAAGATCCGATCTAGCGCCGAGCGGACGGCGCCTCCGCGTTCAACACACGTACAACCCGGTGACGTCTCCTCCTTCTTGATGCAGCAAGGGAGAGGAGAAGTTGAGGAAAGACTCCGGCAGCACGACGGCATGGTGGCAATGGAGCTCGTGGTTCTCCGGCAGGGCTTCGCCAAGCAGTACGGAGGAGGAGGAGATGTATGAGGAGGGAGGGGCTGCGCCAAGGAAGGGGTGTAGCTGCCCTCCCACCCCGTCACTATATATAGGGGGAAGGGGAGAGGGGGCCGGCCCCTCTAGATGGATCTAGAGGAGGGGCGGCGGCCAGGGGAAACCCTAGATGGGTTTGGGCGCCCCCACCTCTCCTGGTTACGTGAGAGGGGTTGGGAGGGGCGCACAGCCCCTTCCCCTTGGCCCATAAGGTCCCCCAATGCTTGCCGGGGCCTCCGAAACCCCTTTCGGACATGCTGGCCATAGCCTGGTACCCCCGGAACAATTCCGGACTCCAATACCCTTCGTCCAATATACCGATCTTCACCTCCAAACCATTTCGGAGCTCCTCGTCATGTCCGGGATCTCATCCGGGACTCCGAACAACCTTCGGTAACCACATACTATTTCCCATAACAACTCTAGCGTCACCGAACCTTAAGTGTGTAGACCCTACGGGTTCGGGAACCATGCAGACATGACCGAGACGTTCTCCGGCCAATAACCAACAGTGGGATCTGGATACCCATGTTGGCTCCCACATGTTCCACGATGATCTCATCGGATGAACCATGATGTCGGGGATTCAATCAATCCCGTATTCAATTCCCTTTGTCTATCGTATGTTACTTGCCCGAGATTCGATCGTCGGTATCCCCATACCTCGTTCAATATCGTTACCGGCAAGTCACTTTACTCGTTCCGTAACGCATGATCCCGTGGCTAACTCTTTAGTCACATTGAGCTCATTATGATGATGCATTACCGAGTGGGCCCAGAGATACCTCTCCGAAATACGGAGTGACAAATCCCAGTCTCGATTCATGCCAACCCAACAGACACTTTCGGAGATACCTGTAGTGCACCTTTATAGCCACCCAGTTGCGTTGTGACGTTTGGTACACCCAAAGCATTCCTACAGTATCCGGGAGTTGCACAATCTCATGGTCTAAGGAAATGATACTTGACATTTAGAAAAGCTCTTGGCAAACGAACTACACGATCTTGTGCTATGCTTAGGATTGGGTCTTGTCCATCACATCATTCTCCTAATGATGTGATCCCGTTATCAATGACATCCAATGTCCATGGTCAGGAAACCATAACCATCTATTGATCAACGAGCTAGTCAACTAGAGGCTCACTAGGGACATGTTGTGGTCTATGTATTCACACATGTCTTACGGTTTCCAGTTAATACAATTATAGCATGAACAATAGACAATTATCATGAACAAGGAAATATAATAATAACCATTTTATTATTGCCTCTAGGGCATATTTCCAACAATTAAATCCCATTAAACATCCAAAACAGATAATATAATAGCATGGAACAATAAAAAATTATAGATACGTTGGAGACGTATCAGTGTCACGTCTAATTGAAGTTACTAACCTACCCCTATTGAGAGAAGTGGAAATCGGGCCGATGGATTGTCCGTGTAAGGGGTAGACAGTAATTTCCATCTTCCAAACACTTGGCTTCGGGCAGCCGACGTGGGAGTGGACATTTTGCCGCTTCTTTCGAATTTTGGGACAATAAGCATCCACGTTTACCCTGGCAACTAAATTCGAATCCATTTTGTATTCCTATACGAATCTTTATAAATCATTCTATGTGTTTTTATATATCTTCAAAAGCACGACAAAGATGTATTCCACTATCATATATGATTATGATTTACAACTGCCGATACTCGAATTCAGAAGCTAGAATCCAGTTTAAGGTGAATTCGAATATTTGGAACACTTTATGTCCAACTCAAATGTCACACGCAACATAATGTGTACTCTCATTTCGATATGTACACAAGCGATGTATCAAGATTCAAATACCGAGTCAATCAACCAATAATGTACAAAACTAACAGACATATTAACACTTATAGAGTATATGGATCAATAATATCAACTATCATACATAAGCCAGGCCGCTGTACTTTTTTTGCTAGAAGAACATCCTTTTTTTAGCGAAGCTAGTACAACATCTTGGCCCTTTCCGATGCGTGCCACTTATGGTCCATCTATACTAGTATTATTGCTGAATGCACATTCAGCCCGATTGGCATATTTGTAGGTCTGGCACAACAATCAAAATGAAATGTCTTGGAGTGTTATCAATTAATACAGACTTGTGCTCAAATAAAATTACAAACCAAAAAAAACAATTATTACGTGATCTCTAAAACAAATGGTTTGATCGATTACATGAACAAACAACACAAAGGTTATTCAATGATGGAAAGAACATTTCACCTATGATTTACCAAGTGGGAATTTAATTTCCTTTTTTCCTTCATGGCCTTAACAATGCGATCAGTCTCAGCTTGCTTCGTTTTGAAATCCAGCAAATATTTAATGGTTGTCTTGAGTACTGCTTGTGATTGTGCTGTTTGCTTCCTCAACATGTCAACTTCATCTCTAAGTGCAGAAGCAAAATCTCTTTCTACCAGTAGTTTAGCCTCTAGAGCATGAGAAGTTGGCAATTCATGATGCACGATTGGGCCGGTGCCACTGCTGTGGGATGATACAACGTCCATGGGGACCTCGCTCTTTGATCTTGGGCTAACCTGTTTTGCCAATAAAGTTCCGATTGGATTCCGAAAAGTTGAAGTAGCAAAACATCTAAACTGGGAGTTATAACAGCAAACCAGTTAAACAAACAAGGAAATAAAGAGTTTCAACTGGATGCTGAAAACTAGTTATTAACATCATTGTAACCGGTTGTTGCAGCAGCAAAGCAGTTAAACAAACAAGTTTTGCAAAAGGTACCTGTTGTGGCATTGGAGTTTCTCTTGGATCATGAAAAGTTGAGTAGCCAGTAACGTGATTAGAGAAACCGGTTGCAGCAACAAAGCAGTTAAACAAACAAGTTTTGCAAAAGGAACCTGTTGTGGCATTGGAGTTTCTCTTGGATCCTGAAAAGTTGAGTAGTCGGTAACTTGATTAGAGCAACAAGTTACAACAGCAAACCTGTTACACAAATATATTTTTGAAAATGTACCTGCTGTGCAATTGGACTTCCAATTGGATCCTGAAAACTTGAAGTTGGTAAGATGATTACAGCAACAAGTTACAGCAGCAAACCAGGTAAACAAGGAAGTTTCTGAAAACATACCTGTTGTGCCAATGGAGTTTCAGTTGGATCCTGCAAACTTGAATGTTAGCAATCAATAAATAAAGTTTTGCAAGAGCCATAAGAAACTAACATCAAACTAATAAAACTAACAAGTTTTGGCAACGTATTTAATTACACATGAACTAGTAAAACTAACAAGTTCTTGGCAACGTATTAAAGTAACAAGTCGGTACCGTTTACCAGCGACACAGACATCTGTAAATTTATTTGATGTAAGCAAAATGATTCCAAAACATATATAAGTTAAAAAAGACGGTGTCCCTCATATAAACCTGACAGTTGTCTATCTATGAACATGCAAACATTACTAGTGCTACAAGTGATAACAACAAACCATTTAAACAAACAGGGTATCAGAATGTAAATTACACGTTAATTCTGCTGCACCCTAGAAGTACATATGACCAGCTATCTTCATGCTTAAGTAGCTATTTAAGTTCAGGCAAACAGGTAATTCTTAACAGTAAGTATCAAACACATAGATAGGCGCTGTCTATAATAGGATTAATAGGCTATGGCATTATGTAATCAGTAGCAAACTAAATTAAGCCAAGCAACGTAATTGAACAATTTTGCAATAAGTGGCTAACTAAAATTCCGAGAAGCAGGTAACTGAACTTACGCTAGCTCTTTGTACACGCACACTGCAACTTCTTTTTCGCTTACAAGGTTCTATGAAGGAGTCCATGGCATCAATTGCTTGGATACGCAGTCCCAATACTTCTTTCTTTCCACACTGCAATGGTAAGTCGAATGGTTAATTTGGTAAGATGGTGCGTCCTTGATATGTTATATGAGGACGTGTAGTCAAACTAGTTGTAGCCACACACATCACACTAGCTTTTACTGTATATTTCATGCGATTACATTTGGCATATCGAGATCTAAGCAATCTACAATAGGATGAAAGACTGGCATCCTTCACATTATTGGCGAACTCAGTCCATAGAAACAAGCAATTCAACCATTCTGTGGGTAAATCAAAAGCGCCACTGGAATATTTTTCACTACCCCAATCATACACGCAAAAAGGGGCGACGCCACCGTAGGGGCTAGTATGGGCGGCCGCCTCGGGTGGCTGGAAAGTGTGGCGATCCGACCTCAGACGGTCAAATCTCTGTGCTTAAGTGTCATCCCTGGATCGGTAATGCTGACACACACAGTACTCGAGGATTTATAACAGAGTGCAATCACACACTTATTACATCGAAATAACTCAAAAGAGTACTTATTACAATAATATGGCTGAAGGCCATCTAATTAAGATAACTGCGGAAGCATCGAAGATAAATGAGTCCATCAACTCCAACGGCATAGCTGAGTGCACGACAACGACCTACCGCACCTTACTCTTCGTCTGAAAATTCTGCAACATAATATGTTGCAGCCCGAATGGGTCAGCACATGGAATATGCTGGCAAGATAACACAATAGAGCAAAGAACAAGTAACAGCTATCACTACATGCATATATGGCTGGTGGAGGCTCTATGGTTATTTTTGCAGAAAGCTAGTTTTTCCCTACAACAAAGGAATATATTTTATTTAACTACAAAGTTTGTTGAAAACGTTGAGAAGGTTCCTCCAACTCAACCCCAAATTAATAATCATCAACCCAACAAATTAATTAAGTAGAAGGACGAGATCAAATCAATAATTCAAGTACCACATACTCAAGAAGCCCATAACCGGGGACACGGCTAACCATGATTAGTTTATACACTCTGCAGAGGTTTGCACACTTTTCCCCACAAGACTCGATCTCCTCCGTTGTATTTCTTGCACTGCATGATGTTTGAGAAACGGATGGCCGAGACACAGTCTTTCCGAAGAGGTCCCCTTAACCGATAGATAGGCCGGTACACCTACAATCCCCTACATCTGCTAGCCTATCATGCAAAGGTTTCCCATAATTTACTCAACTATGCCAGAGCCCATAATGGCTTGTGGTTGCACACGGAAGTTTCTAGCATGAATAATCTTATGAATCCTTTGAGCCTGGGTGGCGAACAATAGGATGATCACACGGGTACTCTGGGATATCCCAGGACAGCGTTGGATTGCTCCAGGTGCCCAGACAACCACTGGGTGCTCCAGGGTGCCTCAACCAATCCACCCAGATGTGTATTAAAGTATCCACCTTAAGTTTAACCATTAATTAAAACTCTCACATCTGTCATGGATCACTCAAACCCAAAGCACGTCTATGAGCATAGCATAGTAGTATAAGCATAACATAGAAGTAACTCCCAGGGTTTGAAAATAAAGGCAATAGGTTCTACCTCATCAACTACTACCCAATACCCACATGTTAATCAGATCCTAACCATGCAATGTTTCAGGATTGAAACTAATGCATAAAACCGGGTAATAAAGGGTATGATCAAAGTGTAACTTGCCTTGCTGACGATCGGAAAACCCTAGTGATTCATAGTAGCACGCTTCGCACTCCGGAAACTCTATCGTAAACAAACAATAATATACATAAGCACTCAAGCATAAGATGCAAGGGTAAAAGCCAAAAGTAAAGATCCAAACTGAAAGTTCAACTGAAGAGCTTCGATTTGCAAAAAGAATCAATCGAATCAGAGCTATGAAACTCAAACTATGATCAACACAAGTTCGAATTCAAATCTGCTTGAAACCAAATTTTAAATTGTTAAAATCAAGTTCAAGTTGGTTAAATGGAAAGAGGGTTCGAGACGAAGATTTTGGCGTTGGTTTCACTGGATTTGGACTAACGAACAAAAAGTAACGAGGGTTTGAAGATCAAGGACTAATTTGTGATAAAAATAATCGCGGATAGTTCCCTCGCCGAAAATAAAATAAAAAGAAAAACCTAACGAACGAACGTTCGCTAACAGAACCAAACGAACGAACGTGTTCATTAAAATGAACAAAATAGAGAACGTTCGCTGAATAGATTCGTTCGGAATAAACCGAGAAAAACCCTAACCCTAAAAATAAATCGATCTTAACCGAAGAACAAAAAAACTGAAAATAAACCGGCGGATCGGGGCGGTTTTGTACCGGTTCACGGTGATGGCGAAACGGCGGCGGCGGAACTCCGGCAGGGCGGCGAGGCAAAGCGGCGGCGCGGGCGCGCAAGAAGCGGCGGGTGGCAGGCGGCGGGGGCTGCGGCGGCTGCGGCTCGGGTGGGGAGAGGCGGCGGGGTGGGGCGGCTTTTAAAGACGAGGGGGGCGCGGCGGCTTGGAGAAGGGGGCTGCGCGGGGTGGAGTTCGGCTCGGACTCCCAGCGTCCGTGCGGCGGCGGGGCTCTTGCGCGGGAGGGAGGCGGCGCGCAGGCGGGCCGGCCGGCCTGCTCGGCTAGGCCTTCGGCCCAGTCAGGCGACGAACTTTTGTTTTTAAATAAAATTCCACCCGAATAAAAATCCTAATAAAATATTAAAAAAATCTAAAAAATACCAGAAACAATTTTCACCGTCTAACACTAATATTTAGAACAAACTCAACATTTTTCTGGCCTAAAAATGCAATTTTAAAAAATGCTTTTTTTTCTAATTCAAATAAAATAGCAAATAAAATACGAATAAAATATAAATTTGATTTTAAAATTTCTTCTCCAGTATTCCTCTCTTTTGAAGAAGTCATATTATCTTCTCTCTATTATTTTTAATATTGGAAATAATTGGAGAGAAAAATATTAAAATCAAATTGATCCTCTTTTCAAATTTGAAAAAAAATTCAAATATGAAAATGAATGAAATCCCCAACTCTCTCCTTGGGTCCTTGAGTTGCTTAAGATTTCTAGGATCACAACCAAAATGCAAATAAAATATGATATGCATATGATGACCTATGTATAACATCCAAATTGAAAATTGGGATGTTACAAACCTACCCCCCTTAAGATGAATCTCGCCCTCGAGATTCGGGTTGGCTAGAAAATAGGTGTGGGTGGTCTTTCCGTAGGTCTTCTTCTCACTCCCAGGTGGCTTCATCCTCGGTATGGTGGCTCCATTGAACTTTGCAAAATCTTGATGACCTTGCTGCGGGTAACTCGGCTGGCAAACTCGAGAATCCTGACTGGTTTCTCCTCGTAGGTTAGATCACTCTCCAACTGAATTGCTTCCAAGGGCACTGTATCTCTCAGAGGAATATCGGCCATCTCAGCATGGCACTTCTTCAACTGGGAAACATGGAACACATCATGAACTCCTAACAATCCTTCGGGTAACTCCAACTTGTAGGCCACTTCTCCCACACGTTCCAAAACTCGGTATGGTCCTACAAATCTGGGGGCTAACTTTCCCTTAACTCCAAATCGTTTAACTCCTCGGAGTGGTGACACACGAAGATACGCTCTGTCTCCACTTTCATAGACTACCTCCTTGCATTTAGTATCGGCATATAACTCTTCTTCCTGGACTGAGCTATCTTCAGTCTATCCCGAATCAACTTAACCTTCTCTTCAGATTCCTTGATTAAATCTGGTCCAAACAACTGACGGTCTCCAACTTCATCCCACATTAACGGTGTTCTGTACCTCCTTCCATACAAGGCTTCGAAAGGTGCCATCTTCAAACTAGCCTGATAACTATTGTTGTATGAGAACTCTGCGTAAGGCAAATTAGCATCCCAACTTGATCCATAATCTAGCGCACAAGCTCTCAACATGTCCTCAAGAATCTGATTGACTCTCTCGGTCTGTCCATCTGTCTGCGGATGAAAGACTGTACTGAACTCTAGCCTGGTACCCAAAGTCTGGTGCAGCTGATTCCAAAACTTCGAGGTGAACTGTGTTCCTCTATCTGATACGATGGTCCTCGGAACTCCGTGCAGACATACGATCCTGGTCATATATATCTTGGCCAACTTCACGCTCGTATAAGTGGTTTTCACGGGGATAAAGTGAGCCACTTTGGTCAAACGATACTCTACTACCCAGATAGAATCATATCTCGATCAGGTCCTGGGTAATCCGGTGATAAAATCCATGCCAAGCTTATCCCACTTCCATTCGGGTATCGGCATAGGCTGGAGTAGTCCTGCTGGCTTTTGATGTTCTACCTTCACTCTCTGACATACATCACACACCGCTACATACTCGGCAATATCCTTCTTCATACCTGTCCACCAGAAACGTTCCTTCAAATCCAAATACATCTTGGTGTTTCCGGGGTGTATCGAATATGGCGAGTCATGAGATTCCTGAAGTATTAACTTCCTGATCTCCGCATTATTGGGCACATAAACACGATCCTCAAACCATAAAGTTTCGTGCTCATCCTAACGAAAACCCTTGGCTTTCCCTTTGTTCATCTTCTCCTTTATCTCAGCAATTTCCTTATCATCCTTTTGAGCAGAACCTCCATTGATGGAACAAAACCTCTTGGAACTATCTCCAAACGAAGTTCCTTGAGATTGTCTACTAACTCCTGTGGTAACCTCCGCTTACGAGGGTATTGACATAACTCTTGCGACTCAAAGCGTCTGCTACGACATTGGCCTTTCCCGGGTGATAATGAAACTTCATATATCCTTTATTAATTCCAACCATCTCCTTTGCCTGAGATTCAACTTCTTCTGAGTGAAAATATACTTCAAACCATTATGATCCGTGTATACATCACAACGGTTTCCAATAAGGAAATGTCTCTAGGTCTTGAGCGAATGCACTACGGCTGCTAACTCCAAATCATACGTGGCATAATTCAACTCGTGAGGTCGAAGCTGGCGTGAAGCATATGAAACAACTCTTTTGTATTGCATAAGTACACCTCCAAGTCCCAGGCGAGAGGCATCGCAATACACTTGGAAATCCTTGCGTATGTCCGGGAGAATCAGTACTGGGGCTGAAACTCGCCGTTTCTTCTACTCCTGAAAACTAGCTTCACAATCTTCGGTCCATTTGAACTTGGTGTCCTTCTTCAACAACTCTGTCATGGGCTTCGCAATTTTGGAAAAATTCTCAATGAATCTCCGGTAATATCCTGCGAGTCCAAGAAAACTGCGGATCTCTCCAACTGAGGTGGGTGCCAACCACTCAGTGACAGACTGAACCTTGGTAGGGTCTACTGCTACACCTTCTCCCGATATAACATGTCCAAGAAATCCAACTTCCTTCAACCAAAACTCACATTTGCTGAACTTGGCATATAACTGATGTTCCCTGAGCTTCTCGAGAACTAAACGCAAATGCTCCTTGTGCTCCCCTTCGTTCTTCAGGTATACCAATATATCATCAATGAAAACCATAACAAACTTATCCAAGAACTCCATGAACACCTTATTCATCATACTCATGAAGTAGGCAGGGGCATTAGTCAATCCAAATGACAAAACAGTGTACTCATATAGCCCGTACCTTGTGGTAAAAGTTGTCTTAGGTATATCCTGTTCTCGGATCTTCAGCTGGCGGCATCCTGATCGTAGATCGATCCTGGAGAATACTTTAGCTCCTTGCAGCTGGTCAAACAAATCGTTGATCATCGGTAGTGGGTACTTGTTCTTGATCGTCACTTCATTCAACGCCCGATAATCAACAACCATTCTCAAAGATCCATCCTTCTTCTCAACCAAGAGCACCGGGGCTCCCCACGGTGAAGAACTGGGTCGAATATAACCTTTCTCCAGTAACTCCTTAATCTGCTTCTTGATCTCCTCCAGATCATTTGCGGGCATCTGATACGGTCTCTTCGATATCGGTGCAGTGCCTAGCAATAGTTCTATTAAAAACTCTATATCTCAATCTGGCGGCATGCCTGGTAATTCCTCTGGGAATACATCCTGGTAATCCTTTAGAACAGGCACTTCCTCCTGAACAACTCCCATGAGGGAATTTACTTGGGTCCTCCTTGGCGCATGCCGGGACACACACTTGATCCACTTACCCTCTGGGGTGGTGAGCAGAATTGACTTACTGGAGCAGTCGATGTTTCCTCCGTACATCGATAGCCAATCCATGCTTAGTATCACATCCAATCCTTGTGACTCCAAAATTATTAGGTCTGAGGGGAAACATGCCTACCTATAGTCAATGGCATCTGAAAACATCCTCTGCTTGCCATATACTCTGCTCCTGGCGAGCTTACTAACATAGGGGTCTTAAGAACTTTGGTGGGCAACTTATACTTATCCACAAATCCCCTCGATATGTATGAATGCGATGCACCAGTATCAAAAAGAACGAGAGCGGTAAATGACTTAATCAAAAACTTACCGATCACTGCATCGGGCTGTTCTTCAACCTCCTCCATGTTAACGTGGTTCACCTGTCCTTTGTTGAAAGGGTTGGGCTTCTTCCCAGAACTTCCATTGCCATTACCATTCTTTGCTTCAGGACACTCGGTGGCGTAGTGTCCAGTCTTCCTGCACTTGAAACAAGTAATGTGACTTAGATCCTTCTTGGCGGGTGTAGTGGGGTTGAAACGGTTTTGTCTGCTGCTTCCTCCATTCCCATTCCCATTCTTAGGGCACTATGGTCATGGGAACTTCCTCCATTGTGAGTATGGCCTCCATGGTTATGATGGGTATGTCCTCCCGAGTTCGGGGTAAAACGAGCCTTCTGCTGAGCTCCTGAATTGTACTTCCCCTGTCCATACTTCCTTTTGCGGCTCTCAATCTGCTGCTGCTTGCCTTCTATCATAAGAGCCCTATCTACCAACTCCTGGTAGTTAGTAAATGTTGCCACCATCAACTGCATACTCAGCTCATCATTCAGCCCTTCCATAAACTTCTCCTGCTTCGCGGCATCTGTGGCCACATCATCCGGGGCATAACGAGCTAACTTGCTGAACTCATCCACGTACTGCCCACAGTATGATTTCCCTGGCGTAAGTTGCGAAACTCACGCTTCTTCATACTCATTGCTCTAGCTGAGACATGTGCGGTGCGAAAAGCTTGTTGAAACTGATCCCAAGTAACATTGGCTATGGGGAAAATGGCGGTGTAATTCTCCCACCATGAGGCTGCGGGTCCATCCAGTTGGTGTGCGGCAAAGTGCACCTTCTCAACATCTGTGCAACCTGCGGTGGTCAGCTCCCTTCCAATCCTGCGGAGCCAGTCATCAGCAACAATCGGCTCGGTGCTACTGGAAAACACCGGCGGATTCAACCTCAGAAAACGGGCTAAGTTGTCAACTGGAGGTGGTGGCGGTGGGTTGTTGTTGTTGTTGCCTTGGTTCTGGACTAGTAGCTGCATCAAGGCATTCTGCTGTTGGATCAACTGAGTGAGCTCCGGTGGGAAGACAAATCCGGGGTCACGTCTCGGAGGCATCTGATGGGTTTAGAGGGGAGATATTAGAATAGAGTGGGGTCTAAAGAGAAATCACTACCCATATGCACATGAGACAAACACATTCATTTCACATCACTCAATTCAAACAAGGGCATACAATCGATCTAACTACCGTTACAAAATACACGGACTATTACTATATACATGGGGGAATACTACTAATAATATGGTGGTCGAATAGAAATTTTGATCGGTGGAAGACTCCATGATATCCGCTCCAGCTTCGTCTTCATAATCATCATCACTATCAGGGTCGGAGTCGGTGTCGTCGATGATGATGTAGTCTTCAGGATGGTTGTCCTCTCCAGGTGCGGGATCTCCCATGAATACTCCTAGCTTCTTCTTCAGGTCTTCATTCTTCTCCAGTAGTACTGCAGTCTCCTCTTCATATCCATCGCGTGTAGACTTGAGTTCCTCTTTAGGCTCCATGTTCCTGGTCATCACCTTCTTCAGGTCCAGCATGCTGGCGCACATTTGGTTCTCCTGACGGCGAATGTGCTGGTTTAACTCCTGGATGTAGGCTGCAATGGACTTGTCCCTCCTGGTGCAAATCATCTCCCATTGCTCATCTCGGCTCCCACATATCTGGTAGATGGTGTCCTTAAGATCCTTGTGGTAAACTTCGCCGATGCGTCCCATGGCGATGTGAGCAGCCATGCTCTTTCCTAGACTCCAGGTCGGTGCATCAAAGGAAAACTCTATGGGCTCAGTAACTAGCGCGAATGTCCTTCCTGGAACATGAACTCGAATCATCCAACGCTCCTCTTCTGGTAGAAGTGGCGGTGTAGGTCCCGGTGAAGCTTGGTATTCTGATGTTCAGGTACCTAGTGGCTTCCTTCAACTGTCGTCCAAAAGGTGTGTCTTCATTCGGTTGAGCAAACTTGTTCCTTGGGTCCGCCATCTATAGAGTAGAAAATGGAGAAGAGTCAAAAATGAGTAGAGAAGAGAGTCCTATGGCTTATCTTAGTGGTCGCGTCCTACAGTCAGCGTGTGCTCTGATACCATCTTGTAGCGATCCGACCTCAGACGGTCAAATCTCTGTGCATAAGTGTCATCCCTGGATCGGTAATGCTGACACACACAGTACTCGAGGATTTATAACAGAGTGCAATCACACACTTATTACATCGAATATCTCAAAAGAGTACTTATTACAATAATATGGCTAAGGCCATCTAAATAAGATAACTGCGGAAGCATCGAAGATAAATGAGTCCATCAACTCCAACGGCATAGCTGAGTGCACGACAACGACCTAGCGCACCTTACTCTTCGTCTGAAAACTCTGCAACATAATATGTTGCAGCCTGATGGGTCAGCACATGGAATATGCTGGCAAGATAACACTATAGAGCAAAGAACAAGTAACAGCTATCACTACATGCATATATGGCTGGTGGAGGCTCTATGGTTATTTTTGCAGAAAGCTAGTTTTTTCCCTACAACAAAGGAATAGATTTTATTTAACTACAAAGTTTGTTGAAAACATTGAGAAGGTTCCTCCAACTCAATCCCAAATTAATAATCATCAACCCAACAAATTAATTAAGTAGAGTGATGAGATCAAATCAATAATTCAAGTACCAGATACTCAAGATGTCCATAACCGGGGACACGGCTAACCATGATTAGTTTATACACTCTGCAGAGGTTTGCGCACTTTTCCCCACAAGACTCGATCTCCTCCGTTGAATTTCTCGCACTGCATGATGTTTGAGAAATGGATGACAGAGACACAGTCTTTCCGAAGAGGTCCCCTTAACCGATAGATAGGCCGGTACACCTACAATCCCCTACACCTGATAGCCTATCATGGAAAGGTTTCCCATAACTTACTCAACTATGCCAGTGCCCATAATGGCTTGTGGCTGCACACGGAAGTTTCTAGCATGAATAATCTTATGATCCCTTTGAGCCTGGGTGGCGAACCATAGGATGATCACACGGGTACTCCGGGATATCCCAGGATAGCGCTGGATTGCTCCAGGTGCCCAGACAACCAGTGGGTGCTCCAGGGTGCCTCAACCAATTCATCAAGATGTGTATTAAAGTAGCCACCTTAAGATTAACCATTAATTAAAACTCTCACATCTGTCATGGATAACTCAAACCCAAACCACGTCTACGAGCATAGCATAGCAGTATAAGCATAACGTAGAAGTAACTCCCAGGGTTTGAAAATAAAGGCAATAGGTTCTACCTCATCAACTACTTCCCAATACCCACATGTTAATCAGATCCTAACCATGCAATGTTTGAGGATTGGAACTAATGCATAAAACTAGGTAAAAAGGGGTATGATCAAAGTGTTACTTGCCATGCTGACGATCGGAAAACCCTAGTGATTCGTAGTAGCACGCTTCGCACTCCGGAAACTCTATCGTAAACAAACAATAATATACATAAGCACTCAAGCATAGGATGCAAGGGTAAAAGTCAAAAGGAAAGATCCAAACTGAAAGTTCAACTGAAGAGCTTCGGTTTGCAAAAAGAATCAATCGAATCAGAGCTATGAAACTCAAACTACGATCAAAAGAAGTTTGAATTCAAATCTGCTTGAAACCAAATTTTAAATCGTCAAAATCATGTTCAAGTTGGTTAAATGGAAAGAGGGGTTTGAGACGAAGATTTTGGCATTGGTTTCACTGGATTTGGACTAACGAGCAAAAAGTAACTAGGGTTTGAAGATCAAGGACTAATCTGTGATAAAAATATTCGCGGATAGTTCCCTGGCCGAAAATAAAATAAAAAGAAAAACCTAACGAACGAACGTTCGCTAACAGAACCAAACGAACGAACGTGTTCGTTAAAACGAACAAAATAGAGAACGTTCGCTAAATAGATTCGTTCGGAATAAACCGGGAAAAACCCTAACCCTAAAAATAAACCGATCTAATCCAAAGAACCAAAAAACCGAAAATAAACCGGCGGACCGGGGCGGTTTTGTACCGGTTCACGGCAACGGCGAAACGGCGGCGGCGGAACTCAGGCGGGGCGGCGAGGCAAAGAGGCGGCACGGGCGGGGCGGGCGCTGTGGGCGCGGCGGCGCGGGGCGCGCAAGCAGTGGCAGTAGTCAGCGGGCGGGCGGCAGCGGCGGCGGCGGCGAGCGGAGCGGCGGCGGCTGCGGGTCGGGTGGGGAGAGGCGGCGTGGTGGGGCGGCTTTTAAAGGCTAGGGGGGCGGCGGCTTGGAGAAGGGGGCGGCGCGGGGTGGAGTCCGGCTCGGACTCCCCGCGGCGTCCGTGGGGCGGCGGGGCTCTTGCGCGGGAGGGAGGCGACGCGCAGGTGGGCCGGCCTGCTCGGCTGGGCCTTCGTCCCTATCAGGCGGCGAACTTTAAAAAAAAATTCCGCCCGAAGAAAAATCCTAATAAAATATAAAGAAATTCTAAAAAAATACCAGAAACAATTTTCACCATCTAAACCTAATATTTAAAACAATGTGAACATTTTTCTGGCCTAAAAATGCATATTTTTTTCTAATTCTAATGAAATAGCAAATAAAATACGAATAAAATATAAATTTGATTTTAAAATTTCTTCTCCAATATTCCTCTCTTTTGAAGAAGTCATATTATCTTCTCTCTGTTATTTTTAATATTGGAAATAATTGGAGAGAAAAATATTAAAATCAAATTGATCCTCTTCTCAAATTTGAGAAAAATTCAAATATGAAAATGAATGAAATCCCCAACTCTCTCCTTGGGTTCTTGAGTTGCTTAAGATTTCTAGGATCACAACCAAAATGCAAATAAAATATGATATGCATATGATGACCTATGTATAACATCCAAATTGAAAATTGGGATGTTACAGAAAGTGTGCACCTAGTTTGAATCGTCTAGGTTGGCCCAGGCTAGTTATGTTCGTCCCAACGCACGAGCAGGCAATGTAAAAAATGAAGAAAAACGTTTCAATTTGGATGGGCCAATAACGTAAGTGCAAGGCAGGCCCTATAGCAGGCTCGCGGCCCAAACGAGCGCCTCCCATATCGATCGACATCAGGAAAAATCCCAATTCGTTCCCTCCAGCCTCTAGTCTGGTTCGCTCCTAACCTAGCCGCCACTGGACAGACCAACACAGCACTTCCTCGTGCCCTCGTTGGAGGGTGGTCGCCGGGCTTCAAGCGAATGGAAGGACAAGAAGATGAAGATCCAGCCCTGGTTGTAGCCTGCGTGGGAGGCAGCGGCGGCAGCACGGGCATGGCATCGAGCTTGCGCAAACGGACAGTCGCAGCTTGCAAGAGCAGCATGCGCAACGAGTAGATACATCACATCCCTGATTATATCTAATTCAACTGTTCAATTTCTGGCCAATAGTTAAACCTGACGGTGTTGTGAAACTGCTTGTATGTAGGGAATCTATGAGAAAATGAAACCAATTTCTGCTTATTTTATAACTCCCCCAATCAATACTGAACTGACTGAATCTGATGTATCTAAACAAGTTTCCGGTGCAAACATACAAGCTCATGTTGTTCTTGAGCCTGAAGTGTCTAATGAACAGACTGCTAATGAAGGATTTGATGCAAACATTTACATGCTCCTGGTGATGAACATATAGTGTCTAATGAGGGATCTAATGCAAGCATTTTGCAAGCTCCCATTGAAGGATTTATTGTCTAATGATGATCTGCTATGTTGAGAGAGACATAGAGATTTGCAGGCATTGATGACAAGCAAATTATAGTACATTTTCATGGCTTCAGGAAACGTCGAGGCCATCTACCAGAAAGTCCCCGTATCATGACAACATAGCATAAATACTTTTCTAATCTGTTGCTTGAAACTATTGGCATACTTGTGCAGGATAGATATATTGATATGCAGTTTGCACACTGGTTATAGGTGCAATTACACTTCGATATTTTCAGCCAGAGAACGAATAATTCAAGCAGGTCCAGACCATGTTAGTAGTTTTTTTGACCTTGAAGACTGCAGGGCTTGCACCCCACAATATTTTATTAATAATAATAAACAAGAAGTACAAAATAGGGCTTCCTCAAGATGAGGAAAAGAAAAGGAAACTACAGAAACCTAAAGGAGGCTATACAAAGGAAAAGGGGAGGAAACTATACCTAATAATTACATCAATACACCAAAGAAAGCCCTCCTCAAGGAGGTAGGAAATCAATCCATTTAAGCAAAGCCTCTCTATACTTCCTTTTGATTCTATGGGAGAGGAGTGTAAGATCATGGATGAAGCCATTTCTCCACGCCCTGAAAGAAGGTCTGATGTTCCTGAAAGCTCTGTCATTCCTGACCTTCCAAATATTCCACCAGGCAATAAAGACCACTTCCCCAAAGAAAGGCTTGTTGAAATCCTTTCTAGCATGGTATGCAATATCCTCCATATCATCACTGTCCTTCCAAATAATTTGCAGATAATTCCACACACGGACACTGAAATTGCACTGGAAAAAAGGTGGTTTCTGTCCTCAAGTGTCCAAGTTGGACAGAGTAGACATTCCGGCCCATCATTAATCTTCCAATGCCTCCTCTGGATCATGTCCTTAGTGTTAACCCTGTCCATTATAACAAGCCAAGCAAACATTTTGATCGACATGGTGCAGCTACTCTTCCAGATCCATCCCAAAATGGGGTTTGCTACCATGGGCTGATAAACAAAGTTATAGAACTTCTTTGCAGTATATTCAGACTTCTTACCATGCCTCCACCCCCAAGAATCATGACAGCCACTGTCCAATTGGAAAGATCCCATCAAGGATGAAAGCTGCTGTAAATCTTGAAAGGCTTGCTCAGTCAAGGGCAAATAAAAAAGATCTTGGAAACTATTAGCTTGAAAGACTTCCTTGACTGAGAGGTTTTTGTGGAGATAGAAGGAGTAAAGCCTAGGAAAACGATCTTGAAGAGGAACACAACTGTTCCCAATTTGCCAATGATCAGACCAGAACAGAACAGTATCTCCACTATGAACCTCAACAGAAGTAACTGTTCTAAATTTATCCATTAGCTTGCAGACATCTCTCCACCAAAAAGAACCACAGAGAATAGTATCATGTGGGACCCATTGGAAATAGTAAGAATCCCAAACCAAATGAACCCAAGGCACGTCCATCTTATTATAAAATTTATTCAGATGCTTGAGAAGGAGGGCTTCATTTTGCAAAGCAAGATTTAGATTTCCAAGCCCACCCTTGGATTTTGGCCTGCAAACAAGGGGCCAGGCAGCCAGAGAGTGGCCCCTCTCCTGACCATATTTCCTCCATAGACACTGCCTCTGAATCCTTTCCAACTGTTTCAGAATACCCTGAGGAATTGATAAACTGCAAAGGAAGAAGATAGGCAAGGAAGAAATGACAGAATTCACTAATTGCAATCTGCTCCCTTGAGGCAAAAACCAAGAGCTGACAGTCAGTCTTATCTCCATACAATCCACTAGGGGAAGGAGATCTACAATCTTGGGTCTGGTAGTCCCCACTGGCATGAAGGAAATATGCCCTAGAGGCAATAATAAAGTATTATATATTTCCTTATATCATGATAAATGTTTATTATTCATGCTAGAATTGTATTAACCGGAAACATAATACATGTGTGAATACATAGACAAACAGAGTATCACTAGTATGCCTCTACTTGACTAGCTCGTTAATCAAAGATGGTTATGTTTCCTAGCCATAGACATGAGTTGTCATTTGATTAACGGGATCACCTCATTAGGAGAATGACGTGATTGACTTGACCCATTCCGTTAGCTTAGCACCCGATCGTTTAGTATGTTGCTATTGCTTTCTTCATGACTTATACATGTTCCTATGACTATGAGATTATGCAACTCCCGTTTACCGGAGGAACACTTTGTGTGCTACCAAACGTCACAACGTAAATGGGTGATTATAAAGGTGCTCTACAGGTGTCTCCAAAGGTACTTGTTGGGTTGGCGTATTTCGAAATTAGGATTTGTCACTCCGATTGTCGGAGAGGTATCTCTGGGCCCACTCGGTAATGCACATCACTATAAGCCTTGCAAGCATTGTGACTAATGAGTTAGTTGCGGGATGATGTATTACGGAACGAGTAAAGAGACTTGCCAGTAACGAGATTGAACTAGGTATCGAGATACCGACGATCGAATCTTGGGCAAGTAACATACCGATAACAAAGGGAACAACGTATGTTGTTATGCGGTCTGACCGATAAAGATCTTCGTAGAATATGTGGGAGCCAATATGGGCATCCAGGTGCCGCTATTGGTTATTTACCGGAGAGGTGTCTCGGTCATGTCTACATAGTTCTCGAACCCGTAGGGTCCGCACGCTTAACGTTACGATGACAGTTTTATTGCGTTTTGATGTACCGAAGGAGTTCGGAGTCCCGGATGAGATCGGGGACATGACGAGGAGTCTAGAAATGGCCGATACGTAAAGATCGATATATTGGACGACTATATTCGGACTTCGGAAAGGTTCCGAGTGATTCGGGTATTTTTCGGAGTACCGGAGAGTTACGGGAATACGTATTGGGCCTTATTGGGCCATACGGGAAAGAAGGAAAAGGGCCTCAAGGGTGACCGCACCCCTCCCCTTGGTCTGGTCCGAATTGGACTAGGGAAGGGGGGCGCCCCCTTCCTTCCTTCCTTCTCTTTTTCCCTTCCTCTTTTCCTATTCCATATGGGAGGTGGAATCCTACTAGGACTAGGGAGTCCTAGTAGGACTCCACACTTGGTGCGCCCCTCCTAGGGCCGGCCTCCTCCTCCCTTGCTCCTTTATATACGGGGGCGGGGGGGGCACCCCAGAGACACAACAATTGATCCTTGAGATCTTTTAGCCGTGTGCGGTGCCCCCCTCCACCTTATTACACCTCGATAATACCGTTGTGGAGCTTAAGCGAAGCCCTGCGTCGGTGGAACATCATCATCGTCACCACGCCGTCGTGCTGACAAAACTCTCCCTCAACACTCGGCTGGATCGGAGTTCGAGGGACGTCATCGAGCTGAACGTGTGTAGAACTCGGAGGTGCTGTGCGTTCGGTACTTGATCGGTCGGATCGTGAAGACGTACGACTACATCAACCGCGTTGTGATAACGCTTCCGCTGTCGGTCTACGAGGGTACGTGGACAACACTCTCCCCTCTCGTTGCTATGCATCACCATGATCTTGCGTGTGCGTAGGAATTTTTTTGAAATTACTACGTTCCCCAACATGGCACACCCAAATATGTGAAAGGCATTTTGCCTAAATTACAGCCAAATAAAGCAGCAAGATCAGTAGCATCATGATCATTCACATTAATGGGATACATGGAAGATTTATGAAAGTTGATCTGAAGACCAGTTGCCTCTGAGAAAGTATATAGCACTGATTTCAGTGCCTCCAATTGACCCCTTTCAGCATTCAAAAAAGCAGTGTATCATCAGCATATTGAACAACAGGGTAATCTGGATCATGGGTTGACAATGGCCTACTAATTAAACCCTGGTGGAGGAGATCATTAATCAATGTCTACAAGAGATCTGCAGCAATAACAAAGAGCAATGGAGATATAGGGTCTCCTTGCTTTACTCCACATTTGCATTTAAAATGGTTACCAGGAACTCCATTAAGCAAGACAGAAGAAGTTCCAGATGACAACAACTGCTTAATCCAAGTGATCCATTTGTTGTCAAAACCTTTTGCAGCAAGAATCCTTATGACTGCCTCATCCTGGATGGAATCAAAGGCCTTTTCAAAATCTAATTTAAGCAAAAGGATGGGCTGTTTAGACTGATTACACTGATGGATATATTCAAAGGTCCAAGCAAGGCAATCCTGGATTGTTCTTGATTTTATGAAACCATACTGATTTTTATGCACACATTTGGTGATCTCCTCTCGAAATCTGTTAGCAGCAAGCTTTGTAAGAAATTTGAGGCCAACACTAGTGAGTGAAATAGGCCTAAAATCCCCCACACTCTCTGGAGTCTGTTTCTTTGGGATCAGAGTAATGTATGCATCATTGAGGTTCTCTAACTGAGCATTTCCAGCATGAAACTCATGAACCAGCCGAATAAAATCAGAAGAGATGATGTGCCAACATTTTTTTAAGAAGAGCCCATTGAAACCATCAGGTCCAGGCGCCTTATCAATGGGCATTTCTTTAATAACCTGTTCAATTTCCTTCAGATTGAAAGATTTGGTGAGCACTTCCAGGCCTTGAACACTTGGTATTAAGGACAAGATATTGTCATCTAAAGTTATGGGTAGAACAGTACCCATTCAGCTTTTGAAGGAAGATAAGAACTCCTTGGCCATTTCCTCATGATCCGAAGTGACAGAGCCATCAGATAACAAAAGGCTAGCAATAGAATTCTTTCGATACCTCTCAGTTGCCATGGCCTGAAAGAACTTGGAATTTTCCTCTCCCACTTTGATATACCTGATGGTACATCTCTTCCTCCAGTAAAGATATTGCGTGTGCAGAAGATGCTCATGATAGTAGTCCTTGTACACCATGTTGCATTTTGTGTTTTTTGGTGCTTGCATCATTTAGTGTTTTATAATCTGAACTACTTTGGATCATTAGCTGGTTTTCAAAGTGCATGTAGCTTCACATTTCTCAAGTTATGTTGATTTCCGGAGTGCAAGTGCCTTCGTATTTTTTAAGTTAAATGTTCGCCCCTGGTAACTTGAATTCGTGGATCCGCCACTGCACAAATCATACACGTAGGCCAGTACAAATTAAATGAAATGCAGGGACTTATGCTAGCTCGTTGTATAGGCTCACGGCAGCTCTGCTTGCGCTTGGGATGTTCCATGTACAAGTCCATGTTACCACTTGGTTGGATGTGCAGGCCTTGTGCTCCTTGCATCCCCCTCTGCATTTTTGACACGACGAATGGTTGATCAAATAAGGGGAATCGACCTTGCTGTTGTACCGGAGGACAGATACTTACAAGGTTATACGGGTGTGCAGGATGTGTACCAGATCCCGTAGCACCGTCATGCTTTGCTAAAAATGATTTTTCTTGTTTCAGATGATATCTCCAGAAGAAACAAGAGTTAAAGTCAGAGTTGCATAGGCGTGTAAGCTAAGAGAGCAGTGAAAGGATATCCAAACATCGTCGAAACAGTGCACAAGGGAGTGACGTGTGGATACCTAGTTCGGGCCGGCGTTTGGGCATGCTTGCCTAGCTAGAGTGCGGGTCACTTCAGAGCCGCTGAGGGTGATGTGCTGGCTGGCCGCGCACGGATGCAAATCTAGAGTGGCAGCAGAGCGCTACGATGCGGTGGACGAGACTGTTGGTGAAGCCCCAACGACCTCGGGGGGCGGAGGTGCGACGATGTGCTCGATGAAGTAGCCCCGGTGAGGTGGGAGACGGCGTCGGGGAAGCGCACCTGATGCGGTGGAAGTCGGTGTCTGTGAGGCACATCGGTTGCGGCGGCCGACGTTGTCGGTGGACCACCCGGTGCGGTGGACGAGGGCGTAGATGAGGTAGCTCCAGTGCGGTGGTGAAGCGCGACCGTCGTCTTCATCGTCGTCGTCCGTCACAGAGGTGGGGAAAGCGACGAGACGAGGTGCAATTCGAACTTTGCTTGGGTTGGCGGCGAATTAGGGATTTGAGCAATCTGGGCGCGGAAGGGGACGACCGAGTAGGGAGATTTTGCAGGGCTGGAATTGGGGCCGCCAGATATTTCAATCCGAAACGTGGAAGCGCGAACTTATTTTGTCGTAGTTCTTTTTTTGGGGGGGGGTGGGTGGCTGGGTGCCAAGCGTCCGTACTACACACGCGACCACCACGACACGACCCTGGTCTGCCTGGTGCGCCTACATTTGAGAATGCAAACGAATCTTCTTTCATTTGCAAACAAATCTGTATGTATTACCATGCCCGTGTTTTCCTTACAAATAATTAGTCATTCGAAACAAGATAGTATAAGTTAATTAATGAGGAGTTATTTGAAAAAAAATCAAAACGGTATCCACGTTATCCACGCTAATGTGGATTAGAGTGTGTGTCACATAATTAGTTATTTGAATTAGAGTGTGTGTCGCATAGCAGTCTCCAATTCTAACGTGGATTTCGCATTTCCCGATATCCACGCTACTTTTTTAATACAAATTCATATGTATATGATGAACACCATGGTAGTGAGAAAATTTTGGATGGATTCAAACATATGACCTACAAAATAGCACAACAATCGAGTCAATGTCAACTTTTCCAAACCTAATATGGCACGAATTCGAAATAATTACCCATATGCATGGTCCTCAGTTCAAATCTTACAATGTACATGGAATTGAAACATCGATATTAAGTCTCCTACTATCTACATTTAAATGTTGTTTTTAGGCCCCCCTCGGCACACATGCTACATACTTCCTATATCGGTCAATCTTCCTCTCCTAACCACCTTAGGAAGCTATCGGTTTCCGACACGCGTTCATTCTTTCTCTCCATGTTTTGATCTCTAACTCTCTCAACTACACACCCCCCTTTTTTCCACTCTGTTACCAAATGTATTTACCTCACACACCCGCCATTGCACCCCATGCCGAGCTCCCCCCCTCTCTCTCTCTTTCCCTCCCACCCTCTCTCGCTAGATACATGCATTGCCTATCTAGCCCCCCAACCTCTCATGCGCATGCACGCACATTGTCTATCTAGGTCACTACCTTGAGACTATCTCACTCTTTCTTCCGCACGGCGGGCCACACTCGCTCAATCTCTCTCTCTTTATCCGAGTCTCGATTAACCTCGTTTTCTTTCACACACAAATGATATATCTCCCTGTTCGGGCCTCGATCGACTCATTCTATACTCTCTCACGCAGATTGTCTATCTAGGTCAGTCCATCCAAGCCGCCCCCACTCTTTAGACCTCATGGCGGGCTACGCTCACTCAATCTCTCTCTCCCTCTCTCTCTCTCCCTCCCTTTATATGTCTCGATTGACCTCGCGCTTTCTCGGACACAAACGATATATCTCCATGTTTGAGCCCAAATCGACATATTCATATTGTATACTCTGTCATGCACATTGTCTATCTAGGTCACTCTCTCCAACCCGTCTCACTCTTTCGATCGCACGACGACCCACACTCGCTCAATCTCTCTCCCTTTATATATGTAATCGATTGACCTTGCTTCCTCCAACGCACAAAATATATCTACATGTATGTGGCTGGATCATCTCTCAAGCTCTATCTTACAGCCCTCACCCTTCCCAAAAGCTCAATCCGACAATATCTCTCCAGAGCATGTATATCTTTTCAATGAATGTCAGACCACACTCACTTTGTCTCTCTATCTATATGTCTCTCGATTGACCTCGCTTTCTCACGCCATATCTTCCACACATTGAAGCTACCTCTCCATCCCTCGCAAAGCCGGAGTTATTTACATTGCGAGGGGGACTCCAACCTTGGATTAATTTGTGTAGGAATTTATTCCGGTGGGTTTAGATTATATTTTCGTAGCATTCGGCCCACAACTACTCCGAACAGCCTTGCAACCCCCGCACCTTCCCCAATTGATTTCCCTCTGGCTCGGTCATCGCTTCTCGCACGTCCTTTCTCGCCTTCAACATCGCACCATGGTATTATTGCAAAAGACTCTATTGTTCTCTTTAATTATTACAAATAAGCTACAAAACTACACACCGATAGTCCACCTGGAATGGAACAAATTTCGAACCACAAATTAAAGTGCTATAAACTACACACCGAGGGGCCCACCTGTCATGAAACAAATTTGGACCCATATACAAATTAAAAAATAAAGGACGAGGATCGAACATGCGACCAGGGCCTTCAAGCCGCACGTCAATAGGCAACATACGTAGAACAACAATGTTTGTTGTACCCCCCTTTGTTCATATAATATTTTTATATTACCACATCCTATTTAATGGATAACATGTAATATTATTTTTAGTACATTAGTGGGACCGGCTCATTAGCACGTAGTGCTATTCGCCTTCACTTACTGGTGGGTTCCATGTGTGCTCTCTCTCTCCTCCCCTTCTGCATTTAGACGCACGGGCAAACACAAAGAACTCGCGGGCGATGTTGCCGTTGACCATATCTGGACGCGTTCACAAGGTACGGCACCAGTTTCACGTACTAGTAGTACTAGTCAATGTGTACGTGCAATGCACGTTAATTTGGAAGTATATTAAGTGCATGCGGATATTAAGTAGGATATTATTTGCGTGTTGTTATGTGATTAGCACTATTTTTGGCATGAAATTAACTGCACGCTAAACGTGTTGAGCGCTCGACATTGAAGCAGTCTAGGTCGTTGGATGAGAAGGAATACATGTGGCTTGATGGTGTTTTATATCTAATTTGATACGGCTCTAGCAGAACATTCAATCGATCAAACCATAGATTTCATTCAGTCTGACTCCGACTTTACATTCATACGACGATCGATCTAAAATAAACGGAAATGATAAATGTTCGGATTTTAAGCATGGCAATCCGAACGTTTTTCATGGCAAATTTAGATTACGCGGTGGCGGCGGGGGCGTCTTGCGGTGGGAAGCGGCTCCTCTGCCGTGCTCTGTGTGTCGTCGGGCCACTGGCCGACGGCGACGGCGGCGTCTTGCGCCGTTGTTGGTGTACTACTGGACGTTGGCCCTAGCTTCAAGGAAGGCCACAATGTTTTGGACTTCGGTCTCCAGGAGTGAGTCAACTGGCGGGAGGAGGCGACTGGCGTTGGTGCATGGAAGCGATCGACGGCGGCCATCCATGCCGCTGAGGGGGGCACTGGCACCCGCGCGGGGACAGGCACTGGCAACAGCGCGGCGGAGACATTCGTGTGCACGGGCACCGGCATGGGCGCGCACGTCAGTGCACGCGCAGGCACATGCGCTGGCAGGTGCACGGGCGCGTGAAGGTCGGCGGGGACCTCGTGGAACCCCGTGGCATCAAGCTCGGCGACAATGTGCGGCTCCCAGCCCATCAATGCCACGGGGATGGGCGCTGGCATAGTCGGGGCGACCGGAACCAGAACGGGAGCGGGGACAGGCGCGGCATCTTCCCGCAAGGCCGGTTCAAGCTTGTCCCAAAGCGCCTTATGTTCTTGAGACTCCTGCTGGGTGTGTTCCTCAGGAAACTGGAAGACTAAGGGCAGACCATCGTGATGCGGCATGGCGTACGGTTAGGTCAGGCTGGCTGGAGGTAGACGACAGGAGAATCGGAGAGGAAGAGAGAAGAATGTAGCGATACTTAGTAGTGCGGGGTTGATTTTAAACTGCGGCGGCGGCGACATTAAAAGTGGGAGCAGTTGGGACGAAGGTGGGCGGCGGAGCCTGGTTAAAGGGCTCGCCTCCCGGTGAGCCTGAGCAACGGTCTGCTCGCACGCCTCCTGTCAGCCGGCGCAGCGGTCTGCTCGCACGCCTCCTGTCGACTCACACGCTTGCTCGGACGGCACCTGCCGATGAGAAGCGGGACTCGTGGCGGCACGTAAACGCCCACGGTTTCAATAGTGAAAGCGTTCGCCTTAAATTGACAGGTCTTTGTTCCAAAATACCTTGGCTCTTCATTTGTGCAACTTCACATAAGCAGCCTGTCTCAAATTGAAGAAACAAATTACGTAGGAATATTTGTGCCATATCACGTGACAATGCTCAGTTTCATGAATTTCTGGTCACTTTTGGATTTTCCGAAATTTAAAATCCAGGATTCGAAACAATATCATAACCTGCATCATGCAATAAATTTTCAAGCGATACATCTTTGCTGTTGTATTTCTTAAGAAAGGATTTGGTCAAACATTTTGTTTAGTTAGACTTCAGAGAAGTTATATATGCAGAGTAAAAGGATAATCCCTTCGTACCAGTGCATTGCCTTATATATTAAGTCAAGTACTAGGCACGAACAAGCAGGCTCAATTCTGTGCTCATCCTGGTGTAGTACTCCTATTAGTACTAGGCAATGTAGTTGATGGGTGACCTTGGGTAGCGGCGACCGAGGGAATTGAACCATGCTCCACACGGTAGGTAACATTGTCTAGTGACTAAAGCATCCCTCCATTGTTCATCGGTAGTCACTATGGACCGGGGACATGAGGGGAATTTCCTAGGGTGGAATTCTGGCCGCCAGATATTTCGACTCGAAACGCGGAGGCTCGACTGGTTGTGCGTACCACGCACGCCACCAGAAGGACACGAGCCGGTTTTTTTTGAGGATCAACACGAGCCCGCTTTTTTTTGGGGATCAACACGAGCCAAGGTCTAGCTGGTACGCCATTGGCTCCTACCATTCAAGTATACAAAATGAATCTTTTAAATTGCCAAACGAATCTATGTGTATTACAATGCCCGTATTTTCCTTGCAAATAGTAATCTCAACGTGGTAATTGATTTATGGTGAGTTCTTTAATTAGAGTGAGTTTGTGATATAGTGATCTCAACGTGGACTTCACATTTCATGGTATCCCTAGAGTTTTTCATTGCAAATTCAAATTTAAAAGATGAAGGGTATGGTGGTGAGAAAACTTTGTATGTATCAAGCATATGACCACACACACACACACACACGAACACAACAACAATCCAATAAGTATATTGCATCTATTTTTCCAAACCATGCATGTATGACATGAATTCAAAAATACTCATTCTGTTCCTAAATATTAGTCTTTTAGAGATTTCAACAAGTGACTACATACAGAGCAAAATGAGTGAATCTACACTCTAAAATATGTCTATATACATAGGTATGTGGCAGTCCATTTGAAATCTCTAACAAGACTAATATTTAGGAACGAAGGGAGTAAAATGTAAGACATGCATGGTCCTCAATTCAATATTCAAAATGAATAGGAAACTGAAACATGAATATTAAGTCTAGTGCTACAGTACATGCAAATGTTGTGTTTAGGCGGAGCTATGTAGATTGTTGGGGGTTAACCCCTCGACCTTAGATAAAATTGTGAAGCTGTGTTTAGGATTGTTTAGATTATATTTGTCCCCACCCTCCCAAACACCGATTGGTTCTGCACCCCCTCCTCCCCAGGAGAATATCATGTGCCCCCACACCTTAGATGCTACATACTGATACGAGTTCCTTGGAGCTTGTAGATCTGAGATATAGGAGCTCATAGGATGTCTTAATATTTTTATAGGAAACCTTGATGAGTTTGAGAATTGCACACAATTTGTACAAAAACTACTCAAATGCCCTTGGATCCCATATCCAATGACCTCGAAGCTCGTATCATCGTAGCATCTAAGATGAAGGAGGACATCATATTCTCCTGTATGTAAGAATATCATGTGCTACCACACCTTAGATGCCTTGGTGATACAAGCTCTTCGGAGCCGTTGGATTTGTGCCCCAACAACTCCTCGGTGGTTTGAATGTTTTTTGCAAAAAAGCCCCCAAAGAGTTCGGCCAATGCTTACAAGCACAAAGACTGCTCAGATGCCATTGGATCTCAGATCAAACGACCTCGAAGCTCGTATCACCGTAGTGTCCAAGCTGCGAGAGCACCTGATGTTTTCTCGCACGGGAGAATACGAGGTGCCCCCGCACTGTAGGAGGTTTGAATGTTTTTGCAATATACGCCTGAGAGAGTTTGGGAATTGCGCAGAAAGTACAAGTACTACGCATGTGGCATCTGATCACAGATCATACGACCTAGATGCTCGTATCACCGTATCGGCTAATTAAGCTACGAGGAGCACCTAATATGAGCAACGGGGAGGCGTTAGATCCAAGATGCAGCGGCACACACGAGGCCTGAATGTTTTATTTGCAAAAAAACCCTTGGAGAGTTTGGAAATTGCGCATAATTACAAAGACTACTCCCAAGCCGTTGAATCTCAGTTCCAACGATGTAAAAACTCGTATCACCACTCGTATCACCACTGATATAGAAGAAGTTCAGTATGGATCAGTCCAAGAAGGGGTTCTTGCCTGTATTGCAAGGTGTGCAATTGAGCACGGCTCAATGCCCGACCACGGCAGAAGATATAGAAGAGATGAGTGTCATCCCCTATGCCTCGGCCATAGGGTCTATTATGTATGCCATGCTGTGTACCAGACCCGATGTAAACCTTGCCGTAAGTTTGGTAGGAAGGTACCAAAGTAATCCCGGCAAGGAACACTAGACAACGGTCAAGAATATCCTGAAGTACCTGAAAAGGACTAAGGATATGTTTCTCGTTTATGGAGGTGACGAAGAGCTCGTCGTAAAGGGTTACGTCGACGCTAGCTTCGACACAGATCTGGATGACTCGAAGTCACAGACCGGATACGTGTATATTTTGAATGGAGGAGCAGTAAGCTGGTGCAGTTGCAAGCAAAGCGTCGTGGCGGGATCTACATGTGAAGCGGAGTACATGGCAGCCTCGGAGGCAGCACAGGAAGCAGTCTGGATGAAGGAGTTCATTACCGACCTAGGGGTGATTCCCAATGCGTCGGGCCCAATGACTCTCTTCTGTGACAACACTGGAGCTATTGCCCTTGCGAAGGAGCCCAGGTTTCACAGGAAGACCAGGCATATCAAGCGTCGCTTCAACTCCATTCGTGAAAGTGTTCAAAATGGAGACATAGATATTTGTAAAGTACACACGGACCTGAATGTAGCAGATCCGTTGACTAAACCTCTACCTAGGGCAAAACATGATCAACACCAGGACGCAATGGGTGTTCGATTCATCACAATGTAACTAGATTATTGACTCTAGTGCAAGTGGGAGACTGTTGGAATATGCCCTAGAGGCAATAATAAATGGTTATTATTATATTTCTTTGTTCATGGTAATTGTCTATTGTTCATGCTATAATTGTATTGTCCGGAAATCGTAATACATGTGTGAATATATAGACCACAAAGTGTCCCTAGTAAGCCTCTAGTTGACTAGCTCGTTGATCAACAGATAGTCATGGTTTCCTGACTATGGACATTGGATGTCATTGATAACGGGATCACATCATTAGGAGAATGATGTGATGGACAAGACCCAATCCTAAGCATAGCATAAAAGATCGTGTAGTTTCGTTTGCTAGAGCTTTTCCAATGTCAAGTATCTTTTCCTTAGACCATGAGATTGTGCAACTCCCGGATACCGTAGGAGTGCTTTGGGTGTGCCAAACGTCACAACGTAACTGGGTGACTATAAAGGTGCATTACGGGTATCTCTGAAAGTGTCTGTTGGGTTGGCACGGATCGAGACTGGGATTTGTCACTCCGTGTGACGGAGAGGTATCTCTGGGCCCACTCGGTAATGCATCATCATAATGAGCTCAATGTGACTAAGGCGTTAGTCACGGGATCATGCATTGCGGTACGAGTAAAGAGACTTGCCGGTAACGAGATTGAACAAGGTATTGGGATACCGACGATCGAATCTCGGGCAAGTAACATACCGATTGACAAAGGGAATTGCATACGGATTGATTGAATCCTCGACACCGTGGTTCATCCGATGAGATCATCGTGGAACATGTGGGAGCCAACATGGGTATCCAGATCCCGCTGTTGGTTATTGGCCGGAGAGGCGTCTCGGTCATGTCTGCATGTCTCCCGAACCCGTAGGGTCTACACACTTAAGGTCCGGTGATGCTAGGGTTGTAGAGATATATGTATGCGGAAACCCGAAAGTTGTTCGGAGTCCCGGATAAGATCCCGGACGTTACAGGAGGTTCCGGAATGGTCCGGAGGTGAAGAATTATATATAGGAAGTCCAGTTTCGGCCACCGGGAAAGTTTCGGGGGTTACCGGTATTGTACCGGGACCACCGGAAGGGTCCCGGGGGTCCACCGGGTGGGGCCACCTATCCCGGAGGGCCCCGTGGGCTGAAAGTGGAAGGGAACCAGCCCTTAGTGGGCTGGGGCGCCCCCTTTGGGCCTCCCCCCATGCGCCTAGGGTTGGGAACCCTGGGGGGGAGCTTCCCCCTTGCCTTGGGGGGCAAGGCAACCCCTTCCCCCCTTGGCCGCCGCCCCCCCCTTGGAGATCCCATCTCCCAGGGCTGGCGCACCCCCCAGAGGCCTATATAAAGGGGGGAGAGGGAGGGCAGCAAAACACAGCCTTGGGCGCCTCCCTCCCCCCTGCAACACCTCTCTCTCTCTCGCAGAAGCTTGGCGAAGCCCTGCCGGAGACCCGCTACATCCACCACCACGCCGTCGTGCTGTTGGATCTCCATCAACCTCTCCTCCCCCCTTGCTGGATCAAGAAGGAGGAGACGTCACTGCACCGTACTTGTGTTGAACGCGGAGGTGCCGTCCGTTCGGCACTCGGTCATCGGTGATTTGGATCACGGCGAGTACGACTCCGTCATCCACGTTCATTGGAACGCTTCCGCTCGCTATCTACAAGGGTATGTAGATGCACTCCTTCCCCCTCGTTGCTAGTAGACTCCATAGATGCATCTTGGTGAGCGTAGGAAAATTTTAGCTACGACTCCCAATAGTGGTATCAGAGCCAGGTCTATGCGTAGTTACTATGCACGAGTAGAACACAAAGAAGTTGTGGGCGTTGAGTTTGCCAATTCTTCTTGCCGCTACTAGTCTTTTCTTGTTTCGGCGGCATTGTAGGATGAAGCGGCCCGGACCGACCTTACACGTACACTTACGTGAGACAGGTTCCACCGACTGACATGCACTAGATGCATAAGGTGGCTAGCGGGTGTCTGTCTCTCCTACTTTAGTCGGAACGGATTCGATGAAAAGGGTCCTTATGAAGGGTAAATAGAAATTGGCAAATCACGTTGTGGTCATACGTAGGTAAGAAAACGTTCTTGCTAGAAAACTACAAACCACGTAAAAACTTGCAACAACAATTAGAGGACGTCTAACTTGTTTTTGCAGCAAGTGCTATGTGATGTGATATGGCCAGAAGATGTGATGAATGATATATGTGATGTATGAGATTGATCATATTCTTGTAATAGGAATCACGACTTGCATGTCGATGAGTATGACAACCGGCAGGAGCCATAGGAGTTGTCTTTATTATTTTGCATGACCTGCGTGTCATTGAATAACGCCATGTAAATTACTTTACTTTGTTGCTAAACGGGTTAGCCATAGAAGTAGAAGTAATTGTTGGCGTGACGACTTCATGAAGACACAATGATGGAGATCATGATGATGGAGATCATGGTGTCATGCCGGTGACAAAGATGATCATGGTGCCCCGAAGATGGAGATCAAAGGAGCATGATGATATTGGCCATATCATGTCACTATTTGATTGCATGTGATGTTTATCATGTTTTTGCATCTTATTTGCTTAGAACGACGGTAGCAAGTAGGATGATCCCTTATAATAATTTCAAGAAAGTGTTCACCCTAACTGTGCACCGTTGCGAAGGTTCGTTGTTTCGAAGCACCACGTGATGATCGGGTGTGATAGATTCTAACGTTCGAATACAACGGGTGTTGACGAGCCTAGCATGTACAGACATGGCCTCGGAACACACGCAATACACTTAGGTTGACTTGACGAGCCTAACATGTACAGACATGGCCTCGGAACACGGAGGACCGAAAGGTCGAGCATGAGTCGTATAGAAGATACGATCAACATGGAGATGTTCACCGATCTTGACTAGTCCGTCTCACGTGATGATCGGACACGGCCTAGTTAAGCTCGGATCATGTTTCACTTAGATGATGAGAGGGATGTCTATCTGAGTGGGAGTTCATTAAATAATTTGATTAGATGAACTCAATTATCATGAACTTCGTCTAAAATCTTTACACTATGTCTTGTAGATCAAATGGCCAACGTTGTCCTCAATTTCAACGCGTTCCTAGAGAAAACCAAGCTGAAAGATGATGGCAGCAACTATACGGACTGGGTCCGGAACCTGAGGCTCATCCTCATAGTAGCCAAGAAAGATTATGTCTTAGAAGCACCGCTAGGTGATACACCAATCCCACAGAACCAAGACGTTATGAACGCTTGGCAATCACGTGCTGATGATTAATCCCTCGTTCAGTGCGGCATGCTTTACAGCTTAGAACCGGGTCTCCAAAAGCGTTTTGAGAAACATGAAGCATATGAGATGTTCGAGGAGCTGAAACTGGTTTTCCAAGCTCATGCCCGGGTCAAGAGATATGATGTCTCCGACAAGTTCTTCAGCTGTAAAGTGGAGGAGAACAGTTCTGTTAGTGAGCACATACTCAGAATGTCTGGGTTGCACAACCGCTTGTCTCAGCTGGGAGTTAATCTCCCGGATGACGCGGTCATTGACAGAATCCTCCAGTCGCTTCCACCAAGCTACAAGAGCTTTGTGATGAACTACAATATGCAGGGGATGGAAAAGACCATTCCCGAGGTATATTCAATGCTGAAATCAGCGGAAGGGGAGATCAGAAAAGAACATCAAGTGTTGATGGTGAATAAAACCACTAAGTTCAAGAAGGGCAAGGGTAAGAATAACTTCAAGAAGGACGGCAAGGGAGTTGCCGCGCCCGGTAAGCCAGTTACTGGGAAGAAGTCAAAGAATGGACCCAAGCCCGGGACTGAGTGCTTTTATTGCAAGGGAAGTGGTCACTGGAAGCGGATCTGCCCCAAATATTTAGCGGACAAGAAGAAGGCCGGCAACACCCAAGGTATATGTGATATACAAGTAATTGATGTGTACCTTACCAGTACTCGTAGTAGCTCCTGGGTATTTGATACCGGTGCGGTTGCTCATATTTGTAACTCAAAACAGGAACTACGGAATAAACGAAGACTGGCAAAGGACGAGGTGACGATGCGCGTCGGGAATGGTTCCAAGGTCGATGTGATCGCCGTCGGCACGCTACCTCTGCATCTACCCACGGGATTAGTTTTAAACCTCAATAATTGTTATTTAGTGCCAGCTTTGAGCATGAACATTGTGTCTGGATCTCGTTTAATTCGAGATGGCTACTCATTTAAATCCGAGAATAATGGTTGTTCTATTTATTTGAGAGATATGTTTTATGGTCATGCCCCGCTGGTCAATGGTTTATTTTTGATGAATCTCGAACGTGATGTTACACATGTTCATAGTGTGAATACCAAAAGATGTAAAGTTGATAACGATAGTCCCACATACTTGTGGCACTGCCGCCTTGGTCACATTGGTGTCAAGCGCATGAAGAAGCTCCATGCAGATGGACTTTTGGAGTCTCTTGATTACGAATCATTTGACACGTGCGAACCATGCCTCATGGGTAAGATGACCAAGACTCCGTTCTCCGGAACAATGGAGCGAGCAACCAACTTATTGGAAATCATACATACCGATGTGTGTGGTCCAATGAGTGTTGAGGCTCGCGGAGGATATCGTTATGTTCTCACTCTCACTGATGATTTAAGTAGATATGGATATGTCTACCTGATGAAACACAAGTCTGAAACCTTTGAAAGTTCAAAGAATTTCAGAGTGAGGTTGAGAATCAACGTGACAGGAGAATAAAATTCCTACGATCAGATCGTGGAGAATATTTAAGTCACGAATTTGGTGCACACTTAAGGAAATGTGGAATAGTTTCACAACTCACGCCGCCTGGAACACCTCAGAGAAATGGTGTGTCCGAACGTCGTAATCGCACTCTATTGGATATGGTGCGATCTATGATGTCTCTTACCGATTTACCGCTCTCATTTTGGGGTTATGCTTTAGAGACTGCCGCATTCACTTTAAATAGGGCTCCGTCGAAATCCGTTGAGACGACACCGTATGAATTATGGTTTGGGAAGAAACCTAAGCTGTCGTTTCTAAAAGTTTGGGGATGCGATGCTTATGTCAAGAAACTTCAACCTGAAAAGCTCGAACCCAAATCGGAAAAATGCGTCTTCATAGGATACCCTAAGGAAACTATTGGGTATACCTTCTACCTCAGATCCGAAGGCAAGATCTTCGTTGCCAAGAACGGGTCCTTTCTGGAGAAGGAGTTTCTCTCGAAAGAATTGAGTGGGAGGAAAGTGGAACTTGATGAGGTGATAGTCACCCCTTCCGAACCGGAAAGTAGCGCAGCGCGGGAAAATGTTCCTGTGGTGCCTACACCGACTGGGGAGGAAGTTAATGATGATGATCATGAAGCTTCGGATCAAGTTACTGAACTTCGTAGGTCCACAAGGACACGTTCCGCACCAGAGTGGTACGGCAACCCTGTCCTGGAAATCATGTTGTTAGACAACGGTGAACCTTCGAACTATGAAGAAGCGATGGCGGGCCCGGATTCCGACAAATGGCTAGAAGCCATGAAATCCGAGATAGAATCCATGTATGAAAACAAAGTATGGACTTTGACTGACTTGCCCGATGAGCGGCGAGCCATAGAAAACAAATGGATCTTTAAGAAGAAGACGGACGCGGATGGTAATGTGACCATCTACAAAGCTCGACTTGTCGCTAAGGGTTATCGACAAGTTCAAGGGGTTGACTACGATGAGACTTTCTCACCCGTAGCGAAGCTGAAGTCCGTCCGAATCATGTTAGCAATTGCCGCATACTATGATTATGAGATATGGCAGATGGACGTCAAAACGGCATTCCTTAACGGCTTCCTTAAGGAAGAGTTGTATATGATGCAGCCGGAAGGTTTTGTCGATCCTAAGAATGCTAACAAAGTGTGCAAGCTCCAGCGCTCAATCTATGGGCTGGTGCAAGCATCTCGGAGTTGGAACATTCGCTTTGATGAGATGATCAAAGCGTTTGGGTTTACACAGACTTATGGAGAAGCCTGTGTTTACAAGAAAGTGAGTGGGAGCTCTGTAGCATTTCTCATATTATATGTGGATGACATATTATTGATGGGAAATGATATAGAATTCTTGGAAAGTATAAAGGCCTATTTGAATAAGTGTTTTTCAATGAAGGACCTTGGAGAAGCTGCTTATATATTAGGCATCAAGATCTATAGAGATAGATCAAGACGCCTCATTGGTCTTTCACAGAGTACATACCTTGACAAGATATTGAAGAAGTTCAGTATGGATCAGTCCAAGAAGGGGTTCTTGCCTGTATTGCAAGGTGTGCAATTGAGCACGGCTCAATGCCCGACCACGGCAGAAGATATAGAAGAGATGAGTGTCATCCCCTATGCCTCGGCCATAGGGTCTATTATGTATGCCATGCTGTGTACCAGACCTGATGTAAACCTTGCCGTAAGTTTGGTAGGAAGGTACCAAAGTAATCCCGGCAAGGAACACTGGACAGCGGTCAAGAATATCCTGAAGTACCTGAAAAGGACTAAGGATATGTTTCTCGTTTATGGAGGTGACGAAGAGCTCGTCGTAAAGGGTTACGTCGACGCTAGCTTCGACACAGATCTGGATGACTCGAAGTCACAGACCGGATACGTGTATATTTTGAATGGAGGAGCAGTAAGCTGGTGCAGTTGCAAGCAAAGCATCGTGGCGGGATCTACATGTGAAGCGGAGTACATGGCAGCCTCGGAGGCAGCACAGGAAGCAGTCTGGATGAAGGAGTTCATTACCGACCTAGGGGTGATTCCCAATGCGTCGGGCCCAATGACTCTCTTCTGTGACAACACTGGAGCTATTGCCCTTGCGAAGGAGCCCAGGTTTCACAGGAAGACCAGGCATATCAAGCGTCGCTTCAACTCCATTCGTGAAAGTGTTCAAAATGGAGACATAGATATTTGTAAAGTACACACGGACCTGAATGTAGCAGATCCGTTGACTAAACCTCTCCCTAGGGCAAAACATGATCAACACCAGGACGCAATGGGTGTTCGATTCATCACAATGTAACTAGATTATTGACTCTAGTGCAAGTGGGAGACTGTTGGAAATATGCCCTAGAGGCAATAATAAATGGTTATTATTATATTTCTTTGTTCATGGTAATTGTCTATTGTTCATGCTATAATTGTATTGTCCGGAAATCGTAATACATGTGTGAATACATAGACCACAAAGTGTCCCTAGTAAGCCTCTAGTTGACTAGCTCGTTGATCAACAGATAGTCATGGTTTCCTGACTATGGACATTGGATGTCATTGATAACGGGATCACATCATTAGGAGAATGATGTGATGGACAAGACCCAATCCTAAGCATAGCATAAAAGATCGTGTAGTTTCGTTTGCTAGAGCTTTTCCAATGTCAAGTATCTTTTCCTTAGACCATGAGATCGTGCAACTCCCGGATACCGTAGGAGTGCTTTGGGTGTGCCAAACGTCACAACGTAACTGGGTGACTATAAAGGTGCATTACGGGTATCTCCGAAAGTGTCTGTTGGGTTGGCACGGATCGAGACTGGGATTTGTCACTCCGTGTGACGGAGAGGTATCTCTGGGCCCACTCGGTAATGCATCATCATAATGAGCTCAATGTGACTAAGGCGTTAGTCACGGGATCATGCATTGCGGTACGAGTAAAGAGACTTGCCGGTAACGAGATTGAACAAGGTATTGGGATACCGACGATCGAATCTCGGGCAAGTAACATACCGATTGACAAAGGGAATTGCATACGAATTGATTGAATCCTCGACACCGTGGTTCATCCGATGAGATCATCGTGGAACATGTGGGAGCCAACATGGGTATCCAGATCCCGCTGTTGGTTATTGACCGGAGAGGGGTCTCGGTCATGTCTGCATGTCTCCCGAACCCGTAGGGTCTACACACTTAAGGTCCGGTGACGCTAGGGTTGTAGAGATATATGTATGCGGAAACCCGAAAGTTGTTCGGAGTCCCTGATGAGATCCCGGACGTCACGAGAGGTTCCGGAATGGTCCAGAGGTGAAGAATTATATATAGGAAGTCCAGTTTCGGCCACCGGGAAAGTTTCGGGGGTTACCGGTATTGTACCGGGACCACCGGAAGGGTCCCGGGTGTCCACCGGGTGGGGCCACCTATCCCGGAGGGCCCCGTGGGCTGAAAGTGGAAGGGAACCAGCCCTTAGTGGGCTGGGGCGCCCCCCTTGGGCCTCGCCCCATGCGCCTAGGGTTGGGAACCCTAGGGGGGAGCTTTCCCCTTGCCTTGGGGGGCAAGGCAACCCCTTCCCCCCTTGGCCGCCGCCCCCCCTTGGAGATCCCATCTCCCAGGGCTGGCGCACCCCCCAGGGGCCTATATAAAGGGGGGGGGAGGGAGGGCAGCAAAACACAGCCTTGGGCGCCTCCCTCCCCCCTGCAACACCTCTCTCTCTCTCTCTCTCGCAGAAGCTTGGCGAAGCCCTGCCGGAGACCCGCTACATCCACCACCACGCCGTCATGCTGTTGGATCTCCATCAACCTCTCCTCCCCCCTTGCTAGATCAAGAAGGAGGAGACGTCGCTGCACCGTACGTGTGTTGAACGCGAAGGTGCCGTCCGTTCGGCACTCGGTCATCGGTGATTTGGATCACGGCGAGTACGACTCCGTCATCCACGTTCATTGGAACGCTTCCGCTCGCTATCTACAAGGGTATGTAGATGCACTCCTTTCCCCTCGTTGCTAGTAGACTCCATAGATGCATCTTGGTGAGCGTAGGAAAATTTTAAATTATGCTACGACTCCCAACAATTTCACCGTAATTTAATTGTTGTTTTTCCAAATTGTACTGGATTTGAATTTGAATTTGAATGTATGCTACAGCTTTATTCATATCCATCAGGTTCAAACAACCAATGCATTATTCGATTCATAGGTACATATGTTCAAGAATTACATAAGAACCAAATAAAGAATGATGAACCATAGTTGTATACTTGTACTATTAAAGACGGTAAAGAAAGAGGCGAAATATATTCTGGTTGCTGAACAAGGTGAAGCGGAATGCCCATATTGTGCCCTCCTCCATGTAGAAGGCACACACGACTCTAGTCCAACCCCTTGTGATGGCCGACCGCCCATCCTTCACGGTCTTCATGAAAACATCTAGATAATCATCGTGTTCTAGTAGAAATACTTTAACCTTTGCATGCCCACCAATCATGTAGTTTGAGAGGTAATCTTGAGTAAACTGCTTTGGCAACCACTGCAAAGGAGTAAGATTTCAGACATTGTCATCTAACACAACTCATTATGGGCTGTAAAAAGAGGGCTGCAGAGTTCTTACTTACCATCCTGCAGTTCGCTGTTGTCTTGGATAAAGTGTAAACAAATAGTTTAATTGCCATCTTTGGACCCATTGTACTAACAATCTTTATGAGCTTCCTCACTTGATGCTGGTCCATCGATATCTCATTGCCCCATATGCAGAAAGGGTCGAAACACGGATCTTTACCAATGACATATGTACCTAAAAGCACCAAGTTAATATTAGAAGCTAAACAGAAATGGCACAATGATGTAGTACAACACTCTTTTATAATATGTCTATATACATCCGTATGCGGTAGACCATTTGAAATCTCTAAAAAGAAAAATATTTAGGAACGGAGGGAGTATCTTATAACATCCAATATACTCACGTATTAGATGAATTAACATCTTATATTATGGGCCGGAAGGAGTTTAGTTTGTTCTTAAAAATTATCTGCTGCTGTATCCACGGGTTACAGTTAGTTTGAGCTAGTTCGGGGTCAAATAGCCCTAAAGTATATCTAAACATGAGGGCTAGTTTGAGCTAGTTGCATCTATAACCCACCCAAAAAACTAGTATCCAATCCAAGAGGTGCTAATTGGAGCTAGTTCTCCTAGTGCATTTATTGTCAATCTAACCCTGCCATCCAAACAACTCTTTGGATGGAGTTAGTTCAGGGTTAGTAATGAGCTAGAAACTAACTCTAACCTCTAGCTAAGTTGAGTATCCAAACAGCGATGTGTTGTTGCTGCTGCTGCTCTTCTACGTATATCTAGACATCATTAGAACATTAATGTAACACTCTTCCTTGTTGCTATGTAGCCTAGGATTGCATATTTGGACATTAAGTAAAGTGCATGTTGCTATGTAGCCTCTGATATATTACATATGGCCCTAGTTAACCTAAGGAAAAGTGGGTTGCAGATATATTCAGTTAAAAGTCCGATTCACCGATTAGTCCCTTATCAGCCGCCGACCTATATGGTACCAGCTACGGATATCCCGAACAGTGAGCATATATAAGCCATGGGATGAAACTAACCTCGATGGAAAACAATAGTCGTTCCCAAAATGGTCCTGTGTGGGTACATCAAGAAGCATGTTAAGCACAACAGGCTAAACATCAACCAAAATTACACATGGCAGACAAAATAATCTCCAAAAGATAGTTTCAGTGTGCAGGTTTAAGCATGCTAGTAAAGCAAAACAAGTGGAAAGGTGTGCTAACTGCAACAGGCCGAACATTTAACAACAAGCAAACATGGTCATTCAAACTGGTATTGTGTCGGTCTAACTACACTGGTTATGGTTAAATAAAAATGTAAAGGCGTGTTAACTACAAGATGCAGCAACCAAATGTAGTCATTCATAGTGGTATTGTTGAAACTGGTACTGATGAAATTGAACTGCACAGTTCATACTTGCACATATAGAACATCACATTGTGAATAACTGGAACAAACAAGGCATACTACGAACAACCAAAGATAGCATTTGAAACTGAACATATGCTAACTACAAACAACCGAACAATCAAAAAACTTTAAAAGAGGCATATGCTAGCTATAACAGGCTTAACAGCAAGCAAATATATGCATTCCTATCGGTATGTTTAAAACTGGATTGATGAAATCTACTGCATAGTAAACAATTGCACATATAGAGCATCACATTGTGAACAACTAAAATAAACAAATCATGGGTTTCCTCACTTGTCACAGATTGGCTCGTTCCCGTGGGAAGAGCACGGACCCTGGATGTGCTCCATGTTGTTGCAGATGGGCTCCTTCCCCTTGGAAGAGCACGGCTGTAGGGTGCCTTCCCTGATGTCGCAGATGGGCGCTTTCCCCTTGGAAGAGCAGATGGGCTCTTTCCCCTTGGAAGAGCCGGAGAGGGTGCCCTCCTCGTGGTCGCCGTCAATGAGGTCTAACTTGGAAGCTGTGGATCCCAAGCCAGCGTCACAGAACGTGTCCTTCAGAAATGACAAAATGGGCTCGATGGCAATGTAGAATGGCAAATTGTTGACAGCGAGCCAGAGGAGATCAGCAGCAGGGCCATGGATGAGATCGACGGCGGTTGAACCCGAGGGGTTGGGGGTGGGCCACTTAACCTGTGACACAGCCCGCCTCAGGGCGTCGCTGTCGATGACGTCGATGTCGTAGCCAGCGGACGAGACATGCCCTCATACTCTAGCCCGCTGCTTGAGTGCCTGCCGCCAGTAATGGTCGTCAGCTTCCTCGGCAACGTCGGGCGAAGAGACCGCTATACACCTCTTTTGGGCTAGTCGCTCCTCGAGCTCCACGGGAAGCGTAGCCCGGCTTAGGCTGCGACGCTCCGGAGTGGGGGATGGGGATCTATGGGAAAGGGGGCATTTGGCAGGTGTCATCTAAGAAACTTAGGGCGGCCTGGGTATGGAGATCGGTGGGTAAGCTGCACGGGAAAACCAGCAGATGTTGACAATGGAGGCCTTGCGGCGGCGGGGACTTTTCTAGGGTTTCGAGTGAGGGAGGGTGTGTGTGTGTGCATGCACGCCTGAGGAGGTTTTGGTGTGTGTGTGTGTGTGTGTGGAGGGGGGCGCGGGGTGTTTGAGGAAATGACGCGGGTACTGAAAATTTTACTACGCGGGAGTGAAATGCCGGGCTATTGAAAATTTTGATGATAGTGCATCGCACATGGTCCAGAGATAACAACCGTGTGTTATGAAAAAGAAAAACCCTCAAGGTGGGAAGATATTTTCGATGCAGGCGGGATTGGGAACAAGAAACATCGCACACGGTCTGGAGATAACAACCGTGTGTTATGAAACAGAAAAACCCTCGAAGCGGGCAGATATTTTTGAGAGGGGAGCCTTGTGGAGCCCAATGTACTGTGCGGATGTGTGCGTGACAGGTGCTCCGGCATGGCACACGGTTAGTTTGAGTGAACCGTGTCTGTTGCGTCATCCGACTTTTCTAATGTTCATAAATTTGGCGAAAAATGACGCGGGAGAGGGTCAGAACACAAACACACTTGCATGTGGACCAAATTTATGTATCAAAAGGGTGGTTTGAATTTCAAATACCAAATGCAACTTCGATGTGGCACCTCTCTCGCAAAGCGCACGGTATTGCTTGCTCCCACCCTCTCGTGTCGGCACGAAGGGAATCCTAAGCTATGAATGCATGCCCCCTCTCCCTCAACCGAGGTTCACCTAGCAAAGTGCGAAGTAGCTAGCGGCCCCCCTCCTCCCTCATGTCGGCACGAAGGGAATCCTAAGCTATATATGAATGCATGCCCCCTCCCCCTCAACCCAGGTTCACCTAGCAAAGTGCGAAGTAGCTAGCAGCCCCCTCCTCCCTCGTGTCGGCACGAAGGGAATCCTAAGCTATATATGAATGCATGCCCCCCCAACCGAGGTTCACCATAGCAAAGTGCGAAGTAGCTAGCAGCCCCCTCCCTCATGTCGGCACGAAGGGAATCCTAAGCTATGAATGCATTCCCCCCAACCAAGGTTCACCTAGCAAAGTGTGACGTAGAGCTAGCAGCCCCCCTCCCTCGTGTCGGCACGAAGGGAATCCTAAGCTATGAATGCACATGCCCCCCCCCAACCGAGGTTCACCTAGCAAAGTGCGAAGTAGCTAGCAGCCCCCCTCGTGTCGGAACGAAGGGAATCCTAAGCTATAAGCATGCCCCCCCAACCGAGGTTCACCTAGCAAAGTGCGAAGTAGCTAGCAGCCCCCACCCCCCTCGTGTCGCCACGAAGGGAATCCTAATTAAGCTATGAATGCATGGCCCCCCAACCGAGGTTCACCTAGCAAAGTGTGACGTAGCAACCCCCCCACACACTTTCAGTCGGCGGGCCAGAGAGGCACATATCTCACCAAGATGGATCGTAAAATGGACCAAGAATAATCCACCTTGGTCGTACAACCTCTCTCTTATTGTTGGTCAAAGTGATGTTCGTCCATGCGACCCCGGAGATGGGCTAGCTCGCCAATAATCATGCAAGTAGCTAGTCCCCGAAGACAACCACTGCATGCGTGTGGCCCAAACATATGTATGGAGGGGTGTGTTTTTGAGTAACAATGAACAACTTTGATGTGGCACCGTGATTTCGAACTAGAAATCCCCACACCGAGTGAGGGTTAGGTTGACGATGCATATGTATGTTACACCACACTTCAAGCCAACGACGGGGATTCATATATGCATGCATGCACGCATAGTATATGCGCTCAAACTTAATTAGGTCTGAATCTCACCATGACCTATACTACGATAACACTAACCAAATGAAGAATCCGCCATGGTAACCTATCTTGTTGTTGGTCAAGGTGATCATGGATGTCCACGCGGGCCCACGAATATATAGGCTTGTCGCCGATAACCACGCGAGGGAGTGTAATGTTCGAAGGCAACCACTACATGCATATGTATGGAGGTGATGCGTGCATGCATGTTTGAATACACAACATTGATCTGGCGCGTGTGTCAAAAATCGTACACTAGCTCCCCACACAGAGCGAGATTGGTTCATGATGGTGTCGTTGTACTAGCCACTTCAACTCGATGGGAGGGATTCATGCGTATACATGCATATGTGTGTGCTCAAAGTGTATCATGCATGTCAGCCTAGAGTAAAATAATAATCCCCTCCTAAGTCAAATTAACCTCTCTTGTTGTCAGGCAAAGAGAAGTGATGGACCAAGCGAGCCCACAGATGGAAAGCATCAATATCGCTGATAACCGCTTAAGTGGGTGCGAGAGGACAACCACCACCGCTTTGCATGTGGGGCAAACATATATATGTTGAATACCCAAAATGCACAACTTTAATGTGCCACATGCCTTAAAAACTGTAAACCATGCACCCACAGAGAGCGAGGCTCATATCAAGCGTACTACATATGATGGTCCCCTTCCCCCTCTTCACCGCATACTATATGCTCCTGCCGTAATATATGTACAACCCAAAAGAATCCTCATCGATGGTGAAATTAACCTCTCCCGAGGTAGGTCAAAGTGATGCATGCGTGGATGCATCGACGATGGCCTCGTGGGCCCACAGATGGAAGCGTCACACGTGAGTGTCCTAACTAGGATATATATGCATGTGGCCCAAAAAGGTGTTGTGTGATGTTTGAATAACCAATTTCACAATTTTGATGTGGCACGTGCCTCGGTAACCAAAAAGTTCTGACACTGAGTGAGGTGTACTTGTTCGCAGACGAATACGTATAGTATATATGCTAGTCCCCTCCCACCTCTTCGACGCGTACTATATACCACCATAACACAAACAAAAAATATTATACCTTGCTGGTCAAATTAACCTCACTGCCGGCTGTTCGTCAAAGTGATGGACGACGACCTCGCGGGCCCACAGAAAGCGTCACACGCGAGTATCGAGTGTCGTGTAGGACAACCATCGACTGCATGTGGCCAAAACATTTATGTATGAAAGGGTTGGGTAATGTTTTAAATAACGATTTCACGACTCTGATGTGGCACCAGCCTGCCTAACAAAACGGCCAACCCACACGGTGGCTCACAACTCGTAGTGTACTGGGAGCCACCCGCCACCGCCATACGCACACACCCACACACACACACACCGCGAATCCACTGCAACTACGATGCATGTTAAATTAATTATCCCGCGGTGAACATACATGTTACCAAAGGAGGGACGTTTTAATTTCAAAAAATTCACAAAGATCATTAAGACGTGTTAGTACATTGATTGACTTTCTATGGGTATAATGTGCAAAAATCAAATTTGAGCTACATGCACACGTGACAGTGCACCTAATTGGATTGCAAAAACACATGTGTCTCACTGGGTGCATGTTTACTCCCCGTGCAACAAATTTCAAACATTGAGAATCTTGGTTTTTAAATTCTAGTAGATCCAAAACTTATTTGAAGTTCATGAAACTTATCGTGTTGTCATATGGACACCAATACAGAGTGGCATTGCACTTTTTTGTCAAATTTGAGACCAGTTTTGATGTAATCTTTATCTAATTACAGACGGGAGATTATTAATAATTGGGAACCAATATCCCAAACGGATTATTTATTTGAACCGTGAGCGTTAGACCAACAATGGATACGTGCCATGCTTCGGTTAAGCAATAAAGCGGCAGCATTAATCATCCAAATAGAAAAACAATATACGTGCCACCGCGCGACCCGTGTGGCGTGCGAGCAGGCGTGAGTTGACGGGACGCATGCGAGCAGTCCCCCACGCAGGCAGACGGGGAGGCATGTGTGCAGGTGTGTGAATTGACGGAGGCGTGCTCGCTGTGCAGTGTCATCGGGAGGCGTGCGAGTAGTTGTGTGAAACTTTGGTAGGCATGCCAGCAGTCCGGTGCACAGGCTCACCGGGAGGCAAGCCATCGGTTTGACCACCGCCCGCCTCTCTCCCACAACTCCCACTACTCCATATTAATGGTGCGCCCGAGCGGCCGCACCCCCATCCTCGCTACGCACACACAATCCTTTCTCTCCGCTTGCAACCTCAATGCCGCTCTCAGTCCTCAAAGCCGTCAGTGTATGAGGATGCCGCCGAAGCACCCCATCGGAGGGAGTGGCAACGCCGGGGCTGCTAAAGCACCGGAGCACGCCATGGAGATGGAGACAGAGGTTGCCGTCACCGCCGGCGAGTTAACGCTGCACCCTGACGTCGTCGACAGCGTCGAGCTTCCACAGCCGGAGGCGGAGTTCCACACCGACTCCGACGACCACTCCGGCGACGACTCCGACGACGACGGACAACTGGTTAGTCATCTATAGCCATTTATGTGTTAAATAGATCATAGGGTTTCTCTGGTTACTCCTGCCTCCCCCTTTTTGGAATAGAAATCATGTGCTTATGTTCTCCCAATCCATGAAATCTGAGTAAGTTTTGTTAGATCCGTGTAGTGTATTGATTGTTTGAATGGTACATGTGATAAGTGATTAGTTGTTTCATCTGTGCAAATGATTTCTGCTAGTAATCTGGCTAGGGTTAGTGTTCGTGCTAATAATTCCTAGCCAGGACTTGACAATTGATTTTGAATGACCTACATATGTTTGTGCCATTATTTTCTTCAAGATTGGTCTGTACATAGACGACTGTGCTTAAAAATCGAACCATAATCTCTGAATATGTATAAATAAATAGCCATAAATTCCTAATCCTACTTCACGGCATGCAATCAGTGATTTGATGCCAAATTTGTTTTGCTATATGTATAGGTGTTATCTGACGATGTGGACAGCGAGGATGAAGATGCCCAGAGGAGGTACAAGAGGCGAATCCTGAGGGAGCTTTATGCAGGAATGCATAACAGGCGTATTAGGACCTGGAACGACGGCTATGGATGCCCATTTTGCAACCACAAGATTCATGACGCGTATCTAAGTGTTCTTGCCCATGCAAGAGGACGGGCCGTTGCCTCCTTCAAGCAGAAGTATTCTCGCAGGGTGGCGCACGGCGCGTACACCGAGTACCTGGAGAAGCTTCAGGATCGTGCCGGCCGCATGTGAGATGAGATGTGGGATGGATCGAACTATGTACGCTTGAGTATGCTTAATGACGGTTGAACTATGTACTTATGGTTGAACTATGCTTATGTACGTGTACGCTTATTATCTATGTCTGAGTATGTTAAATATTTTGCCAAATTTTGGTAAAAATTACAATGGGGGACCAATAAACCAGGACGGAGGTAGTATGTCAATCACACACGGTTCCCAAAATTGGAACCGTGTGCAATGACTATCATTTTTCCTGCTGCGTCAATCACACATGGTTCGCTCTAGCAAACCGTCGCCCCCAAAATTCTTTGTGGGATAGAAAACCCTCACCACCCAATTCAAAAAAGAAAAAAGAAAACCCTCACCATCCCCACGTCACAAAAACCCTCACCCCGCCCGCCACCCACCTTGGCCCCTCTGGTACATTCCCGATTCACACCTGCACAAGCTCCTCCGCGTCTATGCCATGGCACCGCCTATCGCGGCGGTAAACACTTAGCTCGACACCTGCCGCCGCCGCCAGGCTGCCGGCAAAACCCACCGCATTTCGCCACCTCCGCTTGCCGCCGCCTATCGCATCGACTTTCTTGATGCTGCACGCGGTCGACCCAGCTCCGCTCGGTTGGGGAATCTGCCGTACTAAAGGTTCTTTCTCATGGACGACAAGGTAACTAATTTAACGAGATATTATCTCATCTCTTATCCTAGTTCATCTGCCTCCTTTAATCACCCGGCGGAAATCACCGTGAATTCATTTTTATTCGAGCTGATTTGAGGGTTTTCTTTCATTCATAGAATGTACAGTGCGCCGATACTTCAGGACTTGGCGACCGCTGCCAGAGATTCCATCTCATCGTACCAGATAACTTGAGGATGCGTGCGGTATGCTCAATCTCACCCTAAATCGGTTGGCATGGCCTACTTTCCTGAACATATTCTAAATATTGCTACATTTGGATAAAAGGTTCCACATGCACCATATACGTCAAAGGGGATTTTCCCCTCTTCTTTCTATATTAGGCAAATTAATGATGTATTGTTCTTTTGATTACTCTCATATTTCCATGACATCATGTTTACCCTATCTGTTTAATTATAGACTTTTGTCCTTCGATTTCAACTGTTGTACAGCTCTTTCAATTTGGGCCCATATTTGCATGTTACCATATTTTCTTTAACAACCCTACCATTTTCTGCAAGACATCCCTCGCTATGCATCAAGGCTCCACGAATGTCATACTGCGCACAAACCATGGATTTACAATCGTTGCTACTGTAAGACTTGATGAACGTGGTGACTCCTATTTTGGCACTGGCTTTTGGAATGAAATTGCAAAGTTTTATGTACTGAAAGCTGGCACTAAAATTGCACTGCACATAGAAGGGTCTGGTCATGATATATATGCTAACTTCCCCGACAAAATCATCCATCCAGACTTTCTTCAAAGTAAGTTTTCTTTTCAACTATCGGCATATGTTGACTTACCCAACAATGTCAAATGAATTGTGTAGTATTTAAGCAACCAACTGTTATTCCCTTATCTTACTATATTCCTACCTAATAACTTCTAGTTACCAATACACTTTTCTATTGCCCTGTTTTTACTAAATATTCCCTGTACTCCCATTTCTATCAGAAAGCGCCGCTGACAAGGAGACTCCGGAGGTGGAGAACGGGGCTGCCAACAAGCGGAGGCAGGGCGAGCTAGAACCGCAAGCGACTCCAGCAGGCCTAGACTTAATCAGCAGCCTCCCCGATGATATGTTGAGAGTCATCATCTCCCTCCTCCCAATCAAATATGGGGCGCGGACGACCCTCCTTTCCCGGCGGTGGCGCCCCCTATGGAACTCCAGCCCTCTCGACCTCATCGACACCCACGAGCTCTGCTATGGCTATCGCAAAAGCTTGGATGCGTTCTCCAAGATCCTCGGCAGTCACCTTGGCCCAACCAAAAGCCTTAGAATGGGCAAGTTCCATTCCAACGGCAAGGACCGAGCCAAGCTTGACGACTGGTTCCGACCCCTCGCCCTAGATCATCTCAAGGAGCTCACTTTTGATGATGGGCATATACGGTCGCTGCCAACGTTTGCACTCCGCCTCGCGCCCACGCTGCGCGTCGCCAAGTTCAGTAACTGCCATTTCCCGCCCCTTAATGATGCGCCCGCTCTTATTCTACCATGACTGAAGCACCTTGAGCTCGTCGCCGTCTGCCTCTCAAAGGGTGACATGGAGCTCCTGCTCCGTGGCTATACTGCACTCAAGTACCTTCGTCTTCAGGCGATCAATGGGTTGAGTACCTTCCACATCACCTCCATGACTCTCCGGACTATTTATGTGTGTTGCTAGTGTGGCAGGAAGACATCACAAAAGGTGGACCACGGTATGGTCATCCAGGACACACCTGCACTTGAGAGATTACTTGTAGTTGATCAAGAAGGTCCAACAAGAATCAATGTCATTCCTACGCCGAAATTGACAGTGGTGGGCTACTCGTCTGACAAATACTCCGAACTTGTTATTGGATCCACACCCGTTCAGGTACAATAGCCGCCTTCTACCTCTCCTTCTACAAATTAACATTATTTCTAATTTTGAAGATGTTTGTTCGTCTGTCATTCAGAAAATGATTCCGACAAGCTTGACCCCGAAACTGCGCACAGTGATGGTCTTGGCACTAGAATCTATCGGGCCCGACCTGGAGCAAGTTGTCAGTTTCCTGAGATGCTTTCCGTGCCTGGAGAAGCTATGTATCGAGGTGATGTTCCTTTCCTGTTAAATGTTAAACATAAGGGAGTTCAATTTGTGACACCTTTTTCCAAGTTTACAATGACAATGTACTACGATTTCTGAAGGTTCTTTTGGAGGATTTCAGTACATACATGCCCCCCCATATTGGTTGCTTGATCCATATGGTTACATTCAATAAGCATTTCTCCTTTGGATTCATCTATACTAGTTTTCTTAGGGAACTTTTCATCCACTCCAACCTCTTGTGAAGAAGGCTACATTTTTCTAGAATGTAATCAAATGCCCATGTTAATCATGTCAGATCGAAGATGGCATGTTAGTGCATTTTACAAATCGTGCAAACCAAATAGCTAGGCCTGTAGTAATGTTCAAAACTGCATGTAGGCACTAACACATTTTCTTCTTTTGCAGATAAGATTAGGCCCAGTGGTGGATAATGTGATACAATATAACAATCACGTCGAATGCCTAGATCTGCATCTCTCAGAAATTACTTTGAACTCCTACCGAGGGACCTTACCGGAGATTATATTCGCCAGGTTCTTTATTCTCAGAGCAAGGGTGCTGAAGGAAATGAGGTTTGCCCTACATTTATTTCACAAAAATGAATGGTCTGTTGATCAGCGCCGGTGCCTGAGGCAGAATGGAGTAGGCTCCAAAAATGCTGAATTTCATTTTGGAACTTCAGATGACAGAGTAATCGGAAGTCATCGGGTCAACCCCATACATGACTTCTCAGTGGCTGACCCCTTTGCAAAAATTGTGAGGTTTCGCAGCCAGACTTAGAAGTGGTGATATTAGTTTGAACCTCTCTGATATCCATGTTCAGCGCATCAGCGCGAGCGTTTGCAGCTGATGAGCTGAATTTCATTTCTAATATCAGTTTGAACCTTGTAATCTTCTAATTTGAGCCATATAACTCTGGAATTTGAACCTTGTAACATTTCGAGCTTTTGTGGTACAATCGTTGAAATGGAATCGTATGAGACTCGTATATTGCTAGCACTATTTTGACCTTAATATGCAATGGTCTTAGATTTTATTAACCATTCTCGAATCAGTTTACCATGTCGATCTCACAACACACGATATGTATATCTAACTCGACTGCGATCTTCGACAATATTGCACACAGTTGGTTTCTTCCACCGTGTACACTGTAGAGGGCAGAATTAATTATCGCACTCGAGTGTCCATCATCACCCTTCTGTGTAACTTTGACCTCATCACCCAAGGGTAAACTTATGACCAAAGTCATTCCACACACTTCATTTTTACAAAGCTTTTTGCCAATAAACACCCATGATTTGTCCCTCTTCTAGCCGACGCGTGGCCAAACTAGCCGGGCGGGAAGCTTGCGCGATAAATAGCGCGGTAGCACGGGAACAGGCTCTTCGAGCCCACGCCCGGGGTGCAGTGTTATCAAGCGTGCACTGGATTCTGGAATCCTCCGCTATGAACGCCGTGACAAGACGTGACTATTACAGGCCGGCCGGCCCCCATTTATTACAGCGGCCATTTAACCTACCCTTGTGTCTCTTCAACCTTTTGATTGCGCCCCACCATTGCAAGAAGCGCACCCACCACAAGAAATTCTTAGAGGGTATCCTGCGCGGCTCCAATGGTGCTCCGAGTGGCTGCCGACGACGAGCAGCAGTTCACCATGCGTGCCGTGGTGGACACCCACAGAAGGTCCGTGGACCTCTCGGTGGTGTACACCAACGACCTGGTCTGGGCGGAGCACTCCATCCACATCATGGAGTTGTTGCTTGCCGAGGAGAAGTACAAGGTGATCGGGTTCGACCGCGAGTACACCCGCGCTTGTGTCGGGTCTCGTCCCAAGGTCGCCGTCGCCCAGATGTGTGTGCGCCACCACGTCCTCGTCTACGACTACTGCCTGGCCACAAGGCCTTGCGAGCATTTCGCCAGGTTTGTCAACAACCCCCACTACATGTTTGCTACGGTGGACATCACCAACGATGTAAAGGCGCTCGAGAATTTGGGCATCGCCGACCAGAATCTTGTCGACATCCAGGGCCAATACAAGATCAGGGGTAGCAAGGAGCATGAGAAGGACTCACTGGTTCACCTCGGCGAGGCCATCATCGACCCCTACTACAGAGACATGAAGGATTCGTGCAACAAGGACAAGCGTGCCTGACACTCGGCCTGGATGGAGAAACTCGACAAAGCTCACGCTGTGTACGCGGCCAAGGAGGCGTACACGAGCTACGACATGTACAGGCGGATCGTTGACATGAGGAAGTCCCTCCTTCCCCAAAACGGCCAGGGATCTAGCCGGAAGCAGAGCAATGGCAAGCGTCGTCGCAACAATAAGTAGATGATTTGATCCTCGTTTCTCCTACTTTAGTATGCATGTAATTGCTTTCTTTGGTGTGTGGAAATGTTATGTGTGTAGTCACTTGTGTAATTGTATGCTTAATTTGGTTACGCAATGCTGTCTTTTTAAGTATATATGTTGATGCTGTAGACAGAGCGTAGATGTTGTGCGGACAAACAAAATCACATCGCACACGGACTAAACAATGGAACCTGTCGGTGATGTTTTCATCAATCACTCACAATTGTATGCCAGCAATCGTTTGCTCACAACACACACGGCTTGTTAGCAGTAATCGTCTGTGTTGTTATCGGTCTTCGCACACGTCTCCGATTACAGACCTATTTGCCTCGTACACATCTTGTTCATTTGAACCATTTCTGTTCTCATGTCTCAACGCAAACAGTTCATCCGAGTGAACCGCATGCCGTATATCACACACACCTTTGATCCGGATGACCGTTTCTTTTGTGTTGCCTAAGCACAAACAGTTCATCCGAGTGAACTGTATGCTGTGTATAGCACACGCCTCCATCTGGCTGCCCATTTCTTTTGTTCCTCCTCATCGCAAACAGTTCATTGAACTGAACCGTATGCCCTTCATCGCACACACAACTAAAACCTGAACCGTGTTTGATGCATCCGTCATCGCAAACGTTTTACACATTTCTAACGGTTTTCATACAACACCGTTTGCGATTATGGCATCGCACACAGTTTCTCGAAGGGTCTCTGATCGTAGTGTCGCGTTAGCAGCATCTTGCAGTAGTGTCACTTCTTATGTCGTGTCAGTAACGAAGGTACTGTCCATCACTTATATTACTGGAAAAAATTGGATCAGTCTGTTGTCTGAGTACAAGCTGAATCCCTATGATGAACTGCAGTTTGGTTTAATAAACACGCCACAATTAGACCTTCTCGCGTTTAAAAGAAACGAAGAAAAAGACTGGATCACGGTCACGGAGCCTAGTCAAGTTAGAAAGCTGATCATAGCAGATCAGACACGATCGCCACTGTCTCGCACATCGGTACCACCTTCAGCAACGGATCGAGCACCAACAGTTGCTCTTGCACTGACAGCGGCACCAACTCATTCTGATCCAGCTAAGGATTGGGCACTGACCGCGTCAGCAGATGAGGCTGATCTACCGGAGGATCGGGCATCGACACCGGCACCAGCTCTACAAGGAGCACCATCTTCGACAGCAGCAGCAGCACTACTTGTCAAACCGGCACGGGCACCAGCAACGGCTTCAGCACCTGCACCAACACTTGCACTTGCATCTGCTCTGGCCCGTGCAGCGGCAACAGAAACAGCAGTTGCACCGGCAATAGACTGGGCTGCAGTTCACACTTCATATACCAAAGTCCTTACAAAAACTGACATGTCCACCTTCTTGGTAAGCATTGGTCGCCCAAGTGCTTCGTTCTTTTTTCTTTCCATGTTGTTTCACATGATTCACTGTGTTGATCTAACTGTTTGTGTATGTCTTCTTGTTTGAAAACAGAGAATTCCTGGAGCAACGAGGGAGTCGTTCAACAATCCGGGCGACCGTGGCCAAGTTTCTCTTACCATGCGCAGCCTTGGTGTGAATGAACCTGCTCAATATACCGTAAGTACAAAGGATGGTCGCATGATGATTGATGCTAAAGGATGGTCAAGGTTCAAATCTAAATCATATCTTGCGGTAGGGGATGATGTCAAAATCGAACTTTCTCGACAAGGAGAGCTGGTCCAAATCAACTTTGAAATTCTTCAGTAGCAGCACGCAACTGTCGAACTGATCTATCCTCTGAGAGATTTTGATGTAATACTCTGGCATGGTGAAACAAGTGTCCTATGTGTATAAGTAGTACGACAGTATCGTTGATAGAATTGCAACTCTGATTGCTGGTTAGGAACTATCGTTTGATTTCATTCCAACAGCTGTCGTGATTTATTCAATTTTGTGTATTCGCCTTGCGACAGCGTCTAAAACCAGCGCCGTACCGATCGCTTGCAATATGAAAAGCGCCGAGGTAGAACACATGGGCCCCCAAACATCCGGGCCCACCGGCCTGTGGCCCAAAGTCCAGAACCGTGAGCGTGTCTGAGTATTTCTCAGCTGAACCCCCATAATGCTCGTGCGTTGCACGTAACATCAAGATGCATTTGTATGAGTATTTTATCTTGTGTGAGAGAAAAGGATGAATGAGGGAAGGCCTTATTTGCAAATGTGGAGAGGTATGTGGGTACCTTTTTGCAAAATTGCCATAGTTTCCTTCCTATCCGTCAGATATAAATCGGACGGCCTATATTGCAGGATGGCAGGCACACCATCATCACCAACTCATCTATACTGTGTTTAAAAACTCTGTTTTTTATAATTATATATGTTATATATATTCCCCTTGATTTTTATTATGTATAAATTTGTGATATAAAGATCTTTATATTTCTTTACAGAGGGAGTATCTCTCTGTCAAAAATATATTTATGTGTAACTAGTTACTCCTGTCTTTCTACTTCCTTTCACTGATATGTGGGGCATCCGGCAACAGGGTCCACATGCCATATGCACCAAATTAGAGTGCACAACTGCACGGTAGACACACCCCGGTCGTAGCTCCGCAGTAATGCCCAATGAGCCGTCAAATCACAAAAACCCCCACCTTTCCAGCTTTAGCAGTAAGCTGGACGGACGAAGCGACAATATTTCACTGGGCCTGAATCCCCTTCTCCCTCGTCTGCTTGTTCAGAGAAAACCCCCACTCGGCGATTGCATAGGGTTTTCTCATGGAGAGTCTGGTACGAATTCTTCATCCATCCCCGATAAATCCAAGTCCCTTGGTCGCGGGTACTCCTAGGATGGCAACCGCCGCCGTTGATGCATTTTTCTTCCTATTGAATCTAGTGTGCTTCATTTGCAGTGCCCAAAGTGTGAGGACCCTACAGGTTTCTGCGCCCTCGGCGAGACGCCACACTTGTTCCTTCTCATCCTAACACAAGATTTTAAAACGCGCACGGTATGTTCCTAGAATCCTCTTTTCTATCCGGGAGGCTGGGGTTTTTTGAACATGCTGTCGACTAATTATGAAATTTGGATTGCTATATTTGTATAAAAGGTACTAGTACCATGTTCAACGCTGACGTGAAGGAGGAAATTATTTCTAGATTTGGATATAGGGAACACATTGTGTTCTCATATTATTTTTCCTGCAGTGCATTCCTTGCTCTGCCAGAACACATGTACTCAAGATGCTCGGTGAAAGAACATGCGGTGCCCCCATGTTTGGTTTTGGTAATTGATGACAAACTCTATGGACTAATGGTTGCCTTGAGTTATATTTGAAGGTTTTGTCCATAGGCTTTTCTTGGAATACATGTGTTGGTTTCAAGGAGAGTTTGTGTCGACCAAGGTGCTATTCAAGGAATTACCTTAAGATTGGTCTTGTGAGAGGTTGATCAAGACTAAGTCAAATAGTGAATCAAGTTGATCAACACACAAAACGTAGAAGATGTACCGAGAGGGATCAAGCGATCCCATGGTATGGCAAGCATTGTCAATTACGCTTTGTGTACTAACCCATGGTCTTCGTGAGAGTTCTTTGTGGGGTTCTGTTGCAGTGTGCAAGTTCAAGTGATGCATCACGAAGACATCAAGTGCTTGAAGCTTGCCATCCATTGTGGTGACAATGGATTTGTGAAGATGTGCCGAAGAGTGGCTCACCCATAGTGGAGTATGGGGGAGCAACCTACTAGTCTTCACCGAGCCAACGCAATCAAGAAAGGTGGTCCAACTTGAGGAAGTCAAGATCATCTACATCTAGCTCAAGTGGACTTTGTGGTTTTCTATTTTACCGGTCTCATGGTGGTAGTTGGGAGACCGGGTTATAGGATCGATTGCCGTACTATCAAGGGGGGCTCTTGATGAGAAACTTGATCATATCGTTCATAGAGAGCTCAAACCATTGCATCCTTGCATCATCTTTCTTGGTTCTTGTTTGGTGTTTCTCTTTGTGAGTTTGGAGCTTATGGTCATCTTGATGACAAGCTCGAGTTCATCGAAAACGGAGTTCACTCATGCATCTTCTATGATGTTTTCAATGTTGGAGGTTATGCCGGGTCTTCTCTAATGGAGGGTTCACTCCTCTATATCCTAGGCATACCTCCCCTGCCTCTTCTTACTATAATCATATGAAGAAATTATGGCTTTTTTGATGCTACTCGTCTTCCTCTATCCAGCAAGCTTGAGTTTGCTCAATTCGGAGCTCACATGAAGAAGTTATGGCTGTTCTGGTTTTCTCCCTGCGGTAGTACCGTGGTCGGCAGAGGTAGTACCACTCTACTACTGCCTCGATTTTGTCTTGCATTTCTCGTGTCGGGTTTCGCGGTAGTTGAGCGGTAGTACAGCTTATAAGCGGTACTACCTCTCCCCACGAGCGGTAGTACCTCTTATAAGTGGTACTACCTCTCTCGGCGAGCGGTAGTACCTCTTATAAGCGGTACTACCTCTCCCCATGAGCGGTAGTACCTCTTATAAGCGGTACTACCTCTACCCACGAGCGGTAGTACCTCTTATAAGCGGTACTACCACTCCCCGAGTGGTACTACCTCTCTGGTAGAACTTCAACTCGTGTTTTCTCCCTCGTTGGGCTGTTTTGACCGTGCTAAGCGGTAGTACCGCTCGTGGAGCGGTAGTACCGTTCTGTGCGGGATGTGAGCATAATGGTTGGATTTTTCCCCACCTATAAAAGGGGGTATTCTTCCCCAATGAACCTTATCCTTTGAGCTTGTGTTCTTCCCCCATTGTTGACCTTCTTCGAGCTTGCTAACTCTCAATCCCTCCATGGATTCTTGCTATTTTTGGGGGAAAAGAGAGAGGAGATCTAGATCCACATTTCCACCAATCACTTTCTCCTCTATGTGAGGGGAACCCTTTGGATCTAGATCTTGGAGTTCTTTGTGTTCTCTTCTTCGTTCTTCCTCTCATTTTCCTCCCTAGCATTAGTTGCTTCGGTGGGATTTGGGAGAGAAGGGCTTGGGCACTCCGTGTGCCCTTGCCATTGCATTTGGTGCATCGGTTTGAGTTCTCCACGGTGGTATGTGGAAGTTACAAGTTGAGAAGCTTATTACTCTTGGGTGCTTGGTACCCTTGAGCTTGTTCCTCTTGGGTGCTTGGGCGCCCTAGACGGTTGGTGGTGTCGGAGCTCAATCATTGTGGTGTAAAGCTCCGGGCAAGCATCGGGGTCTCCAATTAGGTTGTGGAGATCGCCCCGAGCAATTTGACTGGTACCGGTGACCGCCCCCAAGGGTTGCCAAAGTGTACGGGTTCGGTGACCGCCCCCAAGGGTTGCCATTTGTATGGGTTCGGTGACCGCCCTCAAGGGTCCCTTAGTGGAATCACGACATCTTGCATTGTGCGAGGGTGTGAGGAGATTACGGTGGCCCTAGTGGCTTTTTGGGGAGCATTGTGCCTCCAGACCGCTCCAAATGGAGATTAGCATCCGCAAGGGTGTGAACTTCGGGATACATCGTCGTCTCCGCGTGCCTCGGTTATCTCTTACCCGTGCCCTTTACTTATTCACTTTACTTTGTGATAGCCATATTGTTTCTTGTCATATATCTTGCTATCACCTAGTAGTTTATCTTGCTTAGCATAAGTTGTTGGTGCACATATGTGAGCCTAGTTGTTGTAGGTTTTGTGCTTAACAAATTAACCGCTAGGTTTATTCAGCATTTGTTCAAGCCTAAACCGTATTTATTTAAAGTGCCTATTCACCCCCCTCTAGGCGACATCCTCGATCTTTCAATTGGTATCAGAGCCTCGTCTCTCTTTATAGGGCTTAACCGCCTAGAGAGTAAGGATGTCTACTAGGGGTTTAGGATTCTCTGACACTCTTAGTTTCAATGGCACAAATTTTGATGTTTGGGTAATTAGCATTCTTAATCTCTTTAGGGTCATGGACCCAAATTTAGAGCGAATTGTAGATATGGGGTTTTCTCCTCCAAAGGATCCTCAAAGATTATCTTTAGAGGATGAGAAAAACTCTTATCTCAATGCTCAAGCTTCTAATGTGCTTTTTGATGCTTTGAGCAATGTAGTTATATTTCAACTCATGCCGTTCTGGGATGCTCATGAGTTGTGGACAAAGCTTCAAGATAAATATGGTGTGTCCACGTTTTGTGGGGATGATTGTTCTCCCTCCACCTCCCGCCGTGCTGCCTTCTCAACTTCTTCTACTTCACCTACATGTGGATTGCCACAAGGTAATGATATGGTGAGTAGTGGTGTTCATTGCAATGATGATAGTGGGCTTATCGTTGACGATTCCTCATCACTATCTTATTGCAATGCCCCATCTTTGGACTTCAACACTTCGAGCTCTCTAAATGTTTCACATGCTTATGTTGATAGTCCTTGCATATCATGTAGAAATTGCTTTACTAAATCTCATGATGATATGCTTGCTATGTCTTGTTGCCATGACAAAAGTGCATCTATTTTCTCGAATTGTTGTTCTAACAATGTAGAGGAAACCCAACACCCCATGGAACAAGATGTGGTCTTGAAAGGTGCCTCAAAGGATCCTACATCATCATCGATTGCGTTTTGCCTGATGGCTAAGGCTTCAAAGGTATCTCCCAGTTTGAATCCCAATATATCCTGTGATGATATTGATGATGACAAGAATGATGATGATGATGTTGATAGTGATGAAGAGAATGATAATGTTGCCTCCTAAAAAATTAAGGGGAAAATGATTTTTAAAGCTCTTCATAAGAATAAAATTGCTCGTTCCAACTTCATGGAAATCATGTCTATTGCTATTGAGGGCAAGAAATATATTGATGAGTTGGAATCTTGTCTTGAGGATCATGATGTCACCATTGAGAAAATGGAAGGTCATGAGCATGATTACACTAACGATATTGCGAACCTCTCCCAAGCTCTTGAACTTGAACAAACCACCAAGAATCTCTTGAGGAGACTTTTGCTCTAGAATTATCTAGAGTGAAGGAATCTCATGATAGAGCTCTTGAGGTGGCCAATGTTTTTGAAACTAAAAATGCTAAGCTTGAAGTTTCCCATGCTAGACTCCTTGAGGATTTTGAGCACCTCGAAAATGGCTCAAGGGTCATCAAGGGTGAGCTCATCAAACTCACCGAGTCTCATGCTCAACTTAAAGCTTCATATTCAAAAGAGCTTGTAAAGTTCCTTCTCCTCTTGCTTTTATTGATGATGCTTGTGCTACTAACTCTATTACTTGTGAAGCATCCATTTTGAAGGAGAATGTTGAGCTACGGGCTCAACTTGAGTTGCTATCTAGCAAATATGGGAAATTGGAAGAAAGTCATGAAAAGCTCTCAAACTCTCATGATGATCTTCTAGTATCCCATAATGTGCTAAAGATGGCTCATGAGGCCATGCTTGCTAAGGTAACATCTAGTGAGCCTCATGTGGATACTAGCACTACTTCTAGTCAAAATGCTATATTGCTATGTGCTAGTCCTTGTAATTCATCTACTCACAATGTTGGTACATCTTGTGATGAATTGATTTCCTGCCTTGTTGCTCTAACGTTGAAGCTTATACTTCCTCTAGTACTTGTGTTGAGACTAACCATGTAGAGGAAATCAAAGAGCTCAAGGCCCAAGTCACTTCTTTGAAGAAAGACTTGGAAAGTGTCATGAAGGGAAGGCCACACTCAACAATATCTTGGGTGTGCAAAAATCCCCCAATGACAAAGGTGGACTTGGATTCAACTCCAATAAGAAGAAGAAGTCCAAGAGCAACAAGAAGAAGGGCCAAAAACAAGTCAAGAATTCGGCCAAGATCATTTGCTTCAAGTGCAAAATTGAAGGGCATCATGTTAGATCTTGCTCTTTGAAGAAGAAGGCCATTAGTGACAAGCAACAAGGGAAGCGGCCACAAGTTCATTCTCATGCTCAACCTCAAGTTGAAGAAAGGCCTCTTCCCAAGAAAACTCAAGCTAATGCTTCTCAAGTTGAAAATCAAGTGAGAAGAAAGTGAAGAGTAGACCTTGCTACCTATGTCGTGAGAAAGGTCACCTTGCTTCCTCATGTACTAGTGGTAACTTATCCAACCCAATTATTATTGATGATATCTACTCTCTTGGGAAGGATAAGGTTGGCAATGTCTTTGCCAAAGTTGTTGGTACTCAAAGTGGTGTCAAGAAAAGAACCATTTGGGTAGCCAAGCCTATTGTGACCAACCTCTTAGGAGTCAACTTGGTTGGGGACCAACTAGCTCAAACTTGATCAATAAGTGTTGTTGGAGGTCATTGGAGACTTGGCTACATTATGAAGATTTAAGGGGTCTTCATCATTCATATTGTCTCAAGCCAAGTCATTCGGATTATCTTTCTATCGTATATCCAATGTTCCTCCTTGCGGTAACTCGTGCTTAAATTGCTTAAATTGAAAGTTACTTGCCCCTTAGCATGTTGTGGTTTTGTACCTTGCATGTGCTTGTATATGTTGTGCTTCCAATTTGCTTATCTTGAGAAATCAAGTATGTGTATGTTGGTTTGCACACCATGTACGTGTGTGTTGTGTGTTGAGCCTTTTTGCATCTTGTATGTATCTTAGTTGGCTCCTGTGAGAGATTAATGGAACATCCCATTTTGGGGGAGTGATGTGCTTTGTGCACCTCACAATCCTATAAATGTGTGTACATGAGGAATACCATCTAGTATTGATATTACAAGATTATCTAGTCTCTATGTGGTATGTCTTCTCATGAGAAATTCAAATTCTATTCGGTCCATTAATTATCTCTTGTTGGTCCTCTTATTACCTCTTGTTAAGTTTTCTTTAATTGGTATCACATTATGGGGGAGTAATATGCTATGTATATTACTAGCCTAGAAAATGTGTACATTTGAGATATTGTCACCTAGTGTTGATATTGTAGATTATCTTGTTCCTAGGTGGCATGTTAGCTCTACAAGTTGCAATTTGCTTGTGTTTGGTGTGAAGATGATGTTGGATATCCTTGCTATCTACCAACGGGAATTATTTCCAAATACTTCTTGTATTATGACAATTGGTAGTCACTTATGTGTGGTAGAAATTATTGATCATCTTTACATTGGCCTTTGCTTTTATTTGCCTTATCTCGTGCCTAGGATTGTGTCAACTCCCATTGTATTCCATACCACTTGTGGATCTTGTTATTTCCTTGAGCTTGTCTAGTGTTTGTATAGATATAGTGAAAGTGGTGATCCCATCTTGTGCTTTTTGTATTCAAATGCAAATTCTCTATAATGCACAATGCTTGGGGGAGCTATCCTATTTTCTTAGAACGCTCACCTTGTGATCCTTATCAAGTGTGTGTTGGTGGAATGCAAACCGTTTCTTTTTGGTACTTTGTGCCATCATGAAACTTTGTAGAGCACTTGGTTTGTTTGGAACCATTCTCTCTTTTGGGAGTTTGACATCTTTCTTTTGCGTGTATCATTGGATATCTCATTCCTTGATGTATCTTTCATTTGATATCCTCCAAGTGTTGATTTATTCATTTGGTATCTCTTCTTCACTTGGTATTTCTTTGTCAATTGGTATCGGTTCTTGAAAGTATTGAGCATGCATATTAACTTCATGTAGTTTCTTTGGCATGCTTTCCTTCTTTGACCCAATATATAGGGGAAACTCCACCAAGTCTCAAATTGGATGAGATGTGCATGAAATTCATTTCCTTATCTATATGCACATATTTATGTGGAGTTTGTCCTATGTATATTGGTGTTTCTAACTCTTTGGTCCCAATGAGTTTGGGTACCATTTTGTTTGTGTTGTTGTTCTAGGAACAATTGGAGATGCATTGGATGCTCGGCTCACTCACAAGGAAGGTGGTGTCACCATGTGCTTATTGGAGTCAAGCTAGGATGCTCAATGAACTACTATCTACTACCTTCAATTGGTTTCTTCTACATCCTTCCAATGATATCTCGGTAACAAGTATCTATTCATGCATTCTTTTCTTGCATTCAACCTTGTGTAGGTTGCATCTTGGCATGATATTCATTCCATCTTGTGATACTTGTTTCCTTTCTCAAAGCATCTCAACGATGATCTCATGTTGCTAGTTGTGATGTCTTTGATGGGTGTGTGGTAGGAATTCATTTATATACTATAAGACCATATCTAGCCATGTGCTATGCTTCCAAGCAAATATCTTATTGGTATATGTATGACTTCCTTTTGTATATCTTGTTCCTTTGTGTTGTAACTATTTCGGGTGTACATCCTTCTTTGTAGATATATATCATCATGATTTCGTCTACCTAGAACCTTATACACTTGAGAGAAATTACATCTCTAGATGATATCCTTTCTTTCACGTCCACCTTGTCCTTCTTATGTTATTTCTTTTGTGGCTCCGTGAAAGCTTTTGCCTTGAGTGCGTGTCTTATCTCGTTGCATCTTGATGCACTCTTGTGTGGTGAAGATTATTTCCTCATGCTTGTCTTTACGAGGCTTTTGCCATCTTAATTGGTATCCCTCGTCTTGATGAGGCTTTCATCTTCTATCTTCACCATGGGTTGTCGCAAGCTTTGTTGTTATCTTTTTAGTGAGCTTGTGAACCCATTTGCTAGTTGGGTGTGTGTGGGGAGGACATGTCATGCACCGTATATCTCATTTATCCAAGACTATGTTGATGCTTAATGCTCATCCTTATTTTAGTCTTCTCAAGTGCTTTGCCATGACTCACACATATCATTTTGGTTGAGCCTATTCTTAAGTTGCCTATTTTACATGTTGCTTAACCATGTGTTTGTTGCTTGTGCTAGGCTTTGTTTCCTACATGCTCACTTACACTTGTTGTGAGTTTCTATTGATTTTCGAGAAGTGATGATCCTATTTTGTGCACTTGGTATCCTAATGCAAATATTCTAAGGAGTGCACAAATCATGGGGAGCTTCACTAGTGTCTCTAGAACACTCCGTTGCTCTCTTGCACTTGTCGTGAGGTTCTATTGATCTTGGGGGAGTGACGATCCTATTTTGTGCTCGGTGTATCCAATTACAAAACTAAATTGTGCACAAATCATGGGGAGCTTCTCTAGTTTCTCTAGAACACTCCTTTGCTCATATTATAATATGTTTTATTCATGTGGCTCGTAGGATCATTGGTCTAGTTGGTTCAATTGGTATCTTTTGACAGCTTGCTTCAATTGGTATCTTTTGATTGCTTGATTGCTTGTTTCTCTCTTTGTTATGTCTTTGTGGCATATCATTCTTTTGCAACCTTTGGGCCTCAATATGGTTTGTCTTCCTCCAACTATTTACCGTTGGATATGTGTATTGCATTCCACTCTCTTGTGGAGAAATACACAATTTATATTGGCCTTCTAAGCTTTTCTCCCATTTTGGCAATCGATGCCAATGGGGGAGAAGTTTCAGAGAGTTTTCTGGAGGAGTTTAGAGAGTCATCTTTTCTTGCTTTGGTTGTGTTCCTAAGCGTTTGCACCTCATATGCATGCATTATTGGTTGTTGCATGGTGATGCATAATTCCTTGTATAAACTCTCTTGAAAGTGATTGTCATCAATTACCAAAATGGGGGAGATTGAAAGAACATGCGGTGCCCCCATGTTTGGTTTTGGTAATTGATGACAATCTCTATGGACTAATGGTTGCCTTGAGTTATATTTGAAGGTTTTGTCCATAGGCTTTTCTTGGAATACATGTGTTGGTTTCAAGGAGAGTTTGTGTCGACCAAGGTGCTATTCAAGGAATTACCTAAAGATTGGTCTTGTGAGAGGTTGATCAAGACTAAGTCAAAGAGTGAATCAAGTTGATCAACACACAAAGCGTAGAAGATGTACCGAGAGGGATCAAGCGATCCCATGGTATGGTAAGCATTGTCAATTACGCTTTGTGTACTAACCCATGGTCTTCGTGAGAGTTCTTTGTGGGGTTAGGTTGCGGTGTGCAAGTTCAAGTGATGCATCACGAAGACATCAAGTGCTTGAAGCTTGCCATCCATTGTGGTGACAATGGATTTGTGAAGATGTGCCGAAGAGTGGCTCACCCATAGTGGAGTATGGGGGAGCAACCTACTAGTCTTCACCGAGCCAACACAATCAAGAAAGGTGGTCCAACTTGAGGAATTCAAGATCGTCTACATCTAGCTCAAGTGGACTTTGTGCAAGACAAAGGTTTGCCCTTGATAGGTTTTCTATTTTACCGGTCTCATGGTGGAGTTGGGAGACCGGGTTATAGGATCGATTGTCGTACTATCAAGGGGGGCTCTTGATGAGAAACTTGATCGTATCGTTCATAGAGAGCTCAAACCATTGCATCCTTGCATCATCTTTCTTGGTTCTTGTTTGGTGTTTCTCTTTGTGAGTTTCGAGCTTATGATCATCTTGATGACAAGCTCGAGTTCATCGAAAACGGAGTTCACTCATGCATCTTCTATGATGTTTTCGATATTGGTGGTTATGTCGGTTCTTCTCTAATGGAGGGTTCACTCCTCTATATCCTAGGCATACCACCCCTACCTCTTCTTACTATAATCATATGAAGAAGTTATGGCTGTTTTGATGCTACTCGTCTTCCTCTACCCAACAAGCTTGAGTTTGCTCAATTCGGAGCTCATATGAAGAAGTTATGGCAGTTCTGGTTTTCTCCCTGCGGTAGTACTCCGGTCGGCAGCGGTAGTACCGCTCTACTATCGCCTCAATTTTGTCTTGCATTTCTCGTGTCGGATTTCGCGGTAGTTGAGCGGTAGTACAGCTTATAAGCGGTACTACCTCTCCCCTCGAGCAGTAGTACCTCTTATAAGCGGTACTACCTCTCCCCACGAGCGGTAGTACCTCTTATAAGTGGTACTACCTCTACCCACGAGTGGTAGTACCTCTTATAAGCGGTACTACCTCTCCCCGAGTGGTACTACCTCTCTGGCAGAACTTCAACTCGTGTTTTTTTCTCTCGTTGGGCTGTTTTGACCGTGCTAAGCGGTAGTACCGCTCGTCCAGCGGTAGTACCGCTCGTGGAGCGATAGTACCACTCGTGGAGCGGTAGTACCGCTCTGTGCGGGCTGTGAGCATAACGGTTTGATTTTTTTCCCCACCTATAAAAGGGGGTTTTCTTCCCCAATGAACCTTATCCTTTGAGCTAGTGTTCTTCCCCCATTGTTGACCTTCTTCGAGCTTGCTAACTCTCAATCTCTCCATGGATTCTTGCTAGTTTTGGGGGGAAAAGAGAGAGGAGATCTAGATCCACATTTCCACTGATACGTCTCCAACGTATCTATAATTTTTTATTGTTCCATGCTATTATATTATCTGTTTTGGATGTTTATGGGCTTTATTAAACACTTTTATATTATTTTTGGGACTAACCTATTAACCCAGAGCCCAGTGCGAGTTTCTTCTTTTTCCCTTATTTCAGTGTTTCGCAGAAAAGGAATATCAAACGGAGTCCAAACGGAATGAAACCTTCGGGAGAGTTATTTTTGGAACGGAAGCAATCCAGGGGACTTGGAGTACACGTCAGGGAATCAACGAGGAGAGCACGAGGCAGGGGGCGCGCCTACCCCCCCCCCCTCCACAGGCGCGCCCTCCACCCTCGTGGGCCCCTCATGGCTCCCCTGACCGACTTCTTTCGCCTATATATATATCCATATACCCTAAAAACTTCGGGGAACAGAATAGATCGGGAGTTCCTCCGCCGCAAGCCTCTGTAGCCACAAAAAACCAATCGGGACCCTGTTCCAGCACCCTGCCGGAGGGGGGGAACCCTCACCGGTGGCCATCTTCATCATCCCGGCGCTCTCCATGACGAGGAGGGAGTAGTTCACCCTCGGGGCTGAGGGTATGTACCAGTAGCTATGTGTTTGATCTCTCTCTCTCTCTCTCTCGTGTTCTTGAGATGATACGATCTTGATGTATCGCGAGCTTTGCTATTTTAGTTGGATCTTATGATGTTTCTCCCCCTCTACTCTCTTGTAATGGATTGAGTTTTCCCTTTGAAGTTATCTTATCGGATTGAGTCTTTAAGGATTTGAGAACACTTGATGTATGTCTTGCCGTGCGTATCTGTGGTGACAATGGGATATCACGTGATTCACTTGATGTATGTTTTGGTGATCAACTTGCGAGTTCCGCCCATGAACCTATGCATAGGGGTTGGCACACGTTTTCGTCTTGACTCTCCGGTAGAAACTTTGGGGCACTCTTTGAAGTACTTTGTGTTCATTTGAATAGATGAATCTGAGATTGTGTGATGCATATCGTATAATCATACCCACGGATACTTGAGGTGACATTGGAGTATCTAGGTGACATTAGGGTTTTGGTTGATATGTGTCTTAAGGTGTTATTCTAGTACGAACTCTTGAATAGATCAATCCGAAAGAATAACTTTGAGGTGGTTTCGTCCCCTACCATAATCTCTTTGTTTGTTCTCCGCTATTAGTGGCTTTGGAGTGACTCTTTGTTGCATGTTGAGGGATAGTTATGTGATCCAATTATGTTATTATTGTTGAGAGAACTTGCACTAGTGAAAGTATGAACCCTAGGCCTTGTTTCAACACATTGCAATACCGTTTGTGCTCACTTTTATCATTAGTTACCTTGCTATTTTTATATTTTCAGATTACAAAAACCTATATCTATCATCCATATTGCACTTGTATCACCATCTCTTGGCCGAACTAGTGCACCTATACAATTTACCATTGTATTGGGTGTGTTGGGGACACAAGAGACTCTTTTTGCTATTTGGTTGCAGGGTTGTTTGAGAGAGACCATCTTCATCCTACGCCTCCCACGGATTGATAAACCTTACGCCATCCACTTGAGGGAAATTTGCTACTGTCCTACAAACCACTGCACTTGGAGGCCCAATAACGTCTACAAGAAGAAGGTTGTGTAGTAGACATCAAGCCCTTTTCTTGCGCCGTTGCCGGGGAGGTGAGTGCTTGAAGGTATATCTTTAGATCTTGCAATCGAATCTTTTTGTTTCTTGTTTTAGCACTAGTTTAGTTTATAAAAGAATACTACAAAAAAAGGAATTAAGTTTGCCTCATACACTTCATCTTTTTAATATCTTTCGTGAGAATGATGGAAAGGAAAATTGTGCTGAAGTGCTAGAAGAAGAATTTTCATAGAATGCTTGGCATAAAATATGTGAATGATGAGCATGATTGCAATGTTGTTAGTACGAATTCCTTGAATATCCATGATGCTAATGATATGCAAAGCCACAAGCTTTGGGATGCTATGTTTGACGAAGATGATATTTTTTTGTCCCCCAAGTTTTGATGGTCAAATTTATTATGATGATAGCATGCCTCCTATTTATGATGATTATAATTATGAAAGTGGATTTGGAGAGGTCATGACTTAATTAAGTGATGAATCCACTATTTCGGAAGAGGTTTCAATTGATTATGAGAATAAAGTTGCTATCTATGATGATTATTGTGATGACTTGTATGCTATTAAAAATAATGATAACCATGAAACTTTTCATCATGATTTTAGTTTTCAATTGGATTATGCCTCACATGATAATTATTTTGTTGAGTTTGCTCCCACTATTATTCATGAGAAGAAATTTGCTTATGTGGAGAGTAATAAAATTTCTATGCAAGTAGATCATGAAAAGAATGCTTTAGATGCTGGTTATATTGTTGAATTCATTCATGATGCTACTGAAAATTATTATGAGGGAGGAATATATACTTGTAGGAATTACAATAATATCAAGTTTCCTCCTTATGTGTTGAAAATCTTGAAGATTTGCTTGTTTTACCTTCCTATGCTAGTTGTTTCATGTTCCCATAAGTTGTTTGCTCACCAAATCCCTATGCATATGAAGTGGGTTAGACTTAAATGTGCTAGTCATATTTTTCATGATGCTCTCTTTATGTTTCAATTCTTATCTTTTATGTGAGCATCATTGAAATCATCATGCCTAGCTAGGGGCGTTAAACGATAGCGCTTGTTGGGAGGCATCCCAACTTTATTTTAGTTTCTTGCTTTTTGGTTCTGTTTAGGAATAAATAATCCATCTAGCTTCTGTTTAGATGTGGTTGTGTGTTTTAATTAGTGTTTGTGCCAAGTTAAACCTATAGGATCTTCTTGGATGATAGTTATTTGATCTTGCTGAAAATTCCAGAAACTTTCTGTTCACGAAAACAATTGTTTAAAATCACCAGAACGTGATAAAATACTGATTCCAATTGCAGAAGATCAATAATCAAATTATCTAAGTCTTCCTATTTTGGTAGAATTTTTTTGAGTTCCAGAAGTTTGCGTTAGTTACAGATTACTACAGACTGTTCTGTTTTTGACAGATTCTGTTTTTCGTGTGTTGTTTGCTTATTTTGATGAATCTATGGCTAGTAAAATAGTTTATAAACCATAGAGAAGTTGGAATACAGTAGGTTTAACACCAATACAAATAAAGAATGAGTTCATTACAGTACCTTGAAGTGGTGTTTTGTTTTCTTTCGCTAACGGAGCTCACGAGATCTTCTGTTAAGTTTTGTGTTGTGAAGTTTTCAAGTTTTGGGTAAAGATTCGATGGACTATGGAATAAGGAGTGGCAAGAGCCTAAGCTTGGGGATGCCCAAGGCACCCCAAGGTAATATTAAAGGATGACCAAGAGCCTAAGCTTGGGGATGCCCCGGATGGCATCCCCTCTTTCGTCTTCGTTCATCGGTAACTTTACTTGGAGCTATATTTTTATTCACCACATGATATGTCTTTTGCTTCGAGCGTCATTTTATTTTATTATGTTTTGCTTGCTGTTTGAATAAAATACCAAGATCTGAAATTCTTAAATGAGAGAGAGTCTTCACATAGTTGCATAATTATTCGACTACTCATTGATCTTCACTTATATCTTTCGGAGTAGTTTGTTGTTTGCTCTAGTGCTTCACTTATATCCTTTTAGAGCACGACGGTGGTTTTATTTTGAAGAAATATATGAACTCTCATGCTTCACTTATATTATTTTGAGAGTCTTTAGAACAGCATGGTAATTTGCTTGGGTTATGAATTTAGTCCTAATATGATGGGCATCCAAGAGGGATATAATAAAAACTTTCATAATAAGTGCATTGAATACTAAGAGAAGTTTGATACTTGATGATTGTTTTGAGATATGAAGATAGTGATATTAAAGTTGTGCTAGTTGAGTAATTGTGAATTTGAGAAATACTTGTGTTGAAGTTTGCAAGTCCCGTAGCATCCACGTATGGTAAACGTTATGTAACAAATTTGAAACATGAGGTGTTCTTTGATTGTCATCCTTATGAGTGGCGGTGGGGGACGAGCGATGGTCTTTTCCTACCAATCTATCCCCCTAGGAGCATGCATGTAGTGCTTGGTTTTTGATGACTTGTAGATTTTTGCAATAAGTATGTGAGTTCTTTATGACTAATGTTGAGTCCATGGATTAGACGCACTCTCAACCTTCCACCATTGCTAGCCTCTTCGGTACCGTGCATTGCCCTTTCTCACATTGAGAGTTGGTGCAAACTTCGCCGTTGCATCCAAACCCCATGATATGATACGCTCTGTCACACATAAACCTCCGTATATCTTCCTCAAAACAGCCACCATACCTACCTATTATGGCATTTCCATAGCCATTCCGAGATATATTGCCATGCAACTTTCCACCGTTCCGTTTATCATGACATGTTCATCATTGTCATATTGCTTTGCATGATCATGTAGTTGACATCGTATTTGTGGTAAAGCCACCGTTCATAATTTTTCATACATGTCACTCTTGATTCATTGCCTATCCCGGTATACCGCCAGAGGCATTCATATAGAGTCATACTTTGTTCTAGTATCAAGTTGTAATCATTGAGTTGTAAGTAAATAGAAGTGTGATGATCATCATTCATAGAGCATTGTCCCAAAAAAAGAGAAAGGCCAAATAAAAAATGGGAGGCCCAAAAAAATATATATATATATATATATAAAGGGACAATGCTACTATCCTCTTTTCCACACTTGTGCTTCAAAGTAGCACCATGATCTTCAGGATAGAGAGTCTCTTGTTTTGTCACTTTCATATACTAGTGGGAATTTTTCATTATAGAACTTGGCTTCTATATTCCGCTTCCTCAAATGCCCTAGGTTTTGGTGAGCAAGCAAGTTGGATGCACACCCACTTAGTTTCTTTTGTTGAGCTTTCATGCATTTATAGCTCTAGTGCATCCGTTGCATGGCAATCCCTACTCCTTGCATTAACATCAATCGATGGGCATCTCCATAGCCCGTTGATTAGCCGCGTTGATGTGAGACTTTCTCCTTTTTTGTCTTCTCCACATAACCCCCATCATTATATTCTATTCCACCCATAGTGCTATATCCATGGCTCACGCTCATGTATTGCGTGAAGGTTGAAAAAGTTTGAGATTACTAAAGTATGAAACAATTGCTTGGCTTGTCATCGGGGTTGTGCATGATGAGAGCATTCTTGTGTGACGAAAACGGAGCATGACTAAACTATATGATTTTTTAGGGATGAACTTTCTTAGGCCATGTTATTTTGAGAAGACATAATTGCTTAGTTAGTATGCTTGAAGTATTATTACTTTTATGTCAATATTAAACTTTTATCTTGAATCTTTCGGATCTGAATATTCATACCGCAATTAAGAGGGTTACATTAAAAAATTATGCTAGGTAGCATTCCACATCAAAAAATTTGTTTTTATCATTTACCTACTCGAGGACGAGAAGGAATTAAGCTTGGGGATGCTTGATACGTCTCCAACGTATCTATAATTTTTGATTGTTCCATGCTATTATATTATATCTTTTGGATGTTTATGGGATTTATTAAACACTTTTATATTATTTTTGGGACTAACCTATTAACCCAGAGCCCAGTGCGAGTTTCTGTTTTTTCCCTTATTTCAGTGTTTCGCAGAAAAGGAATATCAAACGGAGTCCAAACGGAATGAAACCTTCGGGAGAGTTATTTTTGGAACGGAAGCAATCCAGGGGACTTGGAGTACACGTCAGGGAATCAACGAGGAGAGCACGAGGCAGGGGGGCTCCCCTGACCGACTTCTTTCGCCTATATATATCCATATACCCTAAAAACTTCAGGGAACAGAATAGATCGGGAGTTCCGCCGCCGCAAGCCTCTGTAGCCACCAAAAACCAATTGGGACCATGTTTCGGCACCCTTCCGGAGGGGGGAACCCTCACCGGTGGCCATCTTCATTATCCCGGCGCTCTCCATGATGAGGAGGGAGTAGTTCACCCTCGGGGCTGAGGATATGTACCAGTAGTTGTGTGTTTGATCTCTCTCTCTCTCTCTCTCTCTCGTGTTCTTGAGATGATACGATCTTGATGTATCGCGAGCTTTGCTATTTTAGTTGGATCTTATGATGTTTCTCCCTCTCTACTCTCTTGTAACGGATTGAGTTTTCCCTTTGAAGTTATCTTATCGGATTGAGTCTTTAAGGATTTGAAAACACTTGATGTATGTCTTGCCGTGCGTATCTGTGGTGACAATGGGATATCACGTGATTCACTTGATGTATGTTTTGGTGATCAACTTGCGGGTTCCGCCCATGAACCTATGCATAGGGGTTGGCACACGTTTTCGTCTTGACTCTCTGGTAGAAACTTTGGGGCACTCTTTGAAGTACTTTGTGTTTGTTTGAATAGACGAATCTGAGATTGTGTGATGCATATCGTATAATCATACCCACGGATACTTGAGGTGACATTGGAGTATCTAGGTGACATTAGGGTTTTGTTTGATATGTGTCTTAAGGTGTTATTCTAGTACGAACTCTTGAATAGATCGATCCGAAAGAATAACTTTGAGGTGGTTTCATACCCTACCATAATCTCTTCGTTTGTTCTCCGCTATTAGTGGCTTTGGAGCGACTCTTTGTTGCATGTTGAGATATAGTTATGTGATCCAATTATGTTATTATTGTTGAGAGAACTTGCACTAGTGAAAGTATGAACCCTAGGCCTTGTTTCAACACATTGCAATACCATTTGTGCTCACTTTTATCATTAGTTACCTTGCTATTTTTATATTTTCAGATTACAAAAACCTATATCTATCATCCATATTGCACTTGTATCACCATCTCTTCGCCGAACTAGAGCACCTATACAATTTACCATTGTATTGGGTGTGTTGGGGACACAAGAGACTCTTTTTGCTATTTGGTTGCAAGGTTGTTTGAGAGAGACCATCTTCATCCTACGCCTCCCACGGATTGATAAACCTTAGGTCATCCACTTGAGGGAAATTTGCTACTGTCCTACAAACCTCTGCACTTCGAGGCCCAACAACGTCTACAAGAAGAAGGTTGTGTAGTAGACATCATCCACCAATCACTTTCTCCTCTATGTGAGGGGAACCCTTTGGATCTAGATCTTGGAGTTCTTTGTGTTCTCCGCGTGCCTCGGTTATCTCTTACTCGAGCCCTTTACTTATGCACTTTACTTTGTGATAGCCATATTGTTTCTTGTCATATATCTTGCTATCACCTAGTAGCTTATCCTGGTTAGCATGAGTTGTTGGTGCACATAGGTGAGCCTAGTTGTTGTAGGTTTTGTGCTTGACAAATTAACCGCTAGGTTTATTCCGCAGTTGTTCAAGCCTAAACCGTATTTATTTAAAGCGCCTATTCACCCCCCCCTCTAGGCGACATCCTCGATCTTTCACTTGGCCTTGCCATAACTGAATACACCGGTTTAATGGTCACAGTGAAGACAAGCCATGGATATAAGTTTCTAGTTGGGTTTATGAACCAAGAAGATCGCTGCTTTTTTATGGCTGAACTTGGATAAACTTTCTCAAGTGTTACAGACTGAAAGTTGGCGCACGAATGTTGATGGAAATAGCAGAACCTGGTCTCATCTTCACTGCAATCTTCCACCCCGACGGCGTTCCAATTATTCATCCATGTTAGTTTCGTATCTGGTTCTTGCTTCTTGCCTCGATTACTTCTTAATCCACCTATTCTGTCTAACTAATCACAATTAAATTTAGAAGTAGCAACTAATCTCTCACGAAGATGCTACTTCTAACTAATATTTTCTTATAATTGGTGGCACGTGTGGGTTTTTTCAGAGTTAAGCAGGCTACTCGTTTGTTATTCTATAAGAACTCGGCTGTTACTCATGGCACTGAAGTTGACTTGGACGACATCCACAAGTTCCTACACTTTATTGATCGTCTTGAGGTCCTTGTGGGGCGTTTCAATGGTGGAAGGCCACGTGGGATATGTGTGCCACTGCTGCACTCGTTGAACAGGTCGAACTGTGTTGAGAAACTTATGCTACGAGTTGTTTTCTGTTATATATGTTGTTCATAAACTCTTCCATATGCATAGTTTTACAGCTGTGATCTTCTTGAAACAGGAACTGCCCAGTTCTATTGTTTCTATACAGATGCCTGACCATGGTCGGGTCAGACTTGCGCTTGGTCACAACATGATGTTTATGTCGACCTACTCCATTCCCCTTGGAGGTGAAAACATACTTATTCATGGGTGGTCTCAAATAATGAAGGCCCGTCCATCTTGGAGAATAGGACAGAAGATTATGTTCCTGCTTTTCCATGGCTCTAAAGCGAATATCCTGTTTATTGACCACATTACGAGATGAAGCCGCTTTCAGAAGGTTGTGGATGCGCGGGGTGGCGCCTGGGGCTTGGAGGCCTCACCCTTTGGTTAACTATAGGCAAAGTAGCACTGTTCGAGGCATGCTTTGTACGGTTGAACCTGTATAAGTACTCATACTGCTTTCAGCTATGGTTGTTAAGTGCCCCTGCTGGTTTCAGTTAAGGTTGTTAAGTACTCCTGCTGCTTTTACAGTCTTTCGTGTTTCTTCGGTCCTATCTTCCTCCAGCCGCCAAAACCAAACTAGCGCCGGCGGGGCCACCTGCTTCCACCTCCCACGGCTGGCTGCGTCTCAACGCACGCATCGCCGCCCCACTGTCTCCCTAAATCATTAACGCTGACCTCCAAGGCCTCGCCGTCGTCCTCTGCGTGCTTTGCTGTGCTTGCCGCGGCGCCGCCCTCTCGCGTTGTCAACATGGTCAACAAACAAGAGGAATCGGCAGAGGACTGTACGTGGAGAGGATGACAGCAGGGGCCCACCATGTCCATGGCCGGACGCAAGGAAGTTCCTCATTTTTTTGTTATATATATACTCCATTGTCAGCGTATGGAAAAAGAAAATGCTTCCTGCTAGTGGTTTCCTGACATCTGGGACCCACGACATTGTCAGCGTATATAGTCATTAGACAAGAGAATAGCACAAGATCGGCATACACCTGGGACGTAGCTAAGGGAGTCCTGGACTAAGGGGTCCTCGAGCGTCCGGCCTGTTATCCATGGGCCGGACTGATGGGCCGTGAAGACATGAAGACCGAAGACTATGCCCGTGTCCGGATTGGACTCTACTTGGCGTGGAAGGCAAGCTAGGCGACCTATTATGAAGATTTCCTCCTATGTAACCGACCTCATGTAACCCTAGATCTCTCCGGTGTCTATATAAACCGGAGAGCATAGTCCGGATAGGACAGAGATTCATGACCATATACTCATAGGCTAGACTTCTAGGGTTTAGCCATTACGATCTCGTGGTATATCAACTCTTGTAACACTCATATTCATCAAGATCAATCAAGCAGGAAGTAGGGTATTACCTCCATAGAGAGGGCCCGAACCTGGGTAAACATTGTGTCCCCCGTCTCCTGTTACCATCGATCCTAGACGCACAGTTCGGGACCCCCTACCTGAGATCCACCGGTTTTGACACTGACATTGGTGCTTTCATTGAGAGTTCCACTGTGTCGCCGACGTAAGGCTCGATGGCCCCTCCAATCGCCGGCAATGGCGTCGTTCAGGGAGAAATCTTTTTCCCCGGACAAATCTTTGTGTTCGGCGGCTTCGTACTGCGGGCCAACTCGCTTGGCCGCCTGGAGCAGGTCGATAGCTACGCCCCTGGCCATCAGGTCAGATTCGGAAGCTTGAATTACGTCGCGGATATCCGTGGAGACGTGATCTTCGATGGATTTGAGACCGCGGCGATCGCTCCCCCTCTCTCCGATGAACTTGACTTAAATCTGTCATCGGATCACATCCAGGAGATGGATCCTGTTGCTACAACGGCCTTAGAGCCAAAGCAGATCGCACCCTCCGAGGCCATAAAGTTCGCGGCTTGGAGCCGCACACGGACTCGACATCCTGCAATGCTTGCGTCAACGGAACCCCGGACTCGTCTCCGGCTACACGTTCCGGACCGGATACACCTGCGGACACCGAGCTGGATCGATTGTCGATTTTCGAATTTAGCGTCGCAGACATCTTCCAGCATTCGCCTTTGGGTGACGTACTAAATTCTTTGAAGAACTTGACCCTGGAGGAAGACCCACGGCCGAACTATATTCGGTTTGAGCTAGAGGCGGACGACAAGGAATTTTGCTTCCCACCCGCCACCCACTTCATAGCCACCGTCGACGACTTAACCGACGTGCTTGACTACGGCTCCGAAGACATCATAGGTATGGACGACGATGCCGACAATGAGCAAGGCCAAGACCCGCCATTCACTGGACATTGGACGGCCACCTCCTCGTACGACGTGTATATGGTTGATACACCCAAAGGATCTGGCGACGACAAAGAAGAGCCGGATATGAACAAACCCTCTGAGACGCAGTCCAAGCGTCGGCGCCCCAAATGCCGTTCTAAGCCTCATCGCTCAAAGGATGGCAACACTGGTACCGGAGATAATAGCACTCCGGGTGACGCCGAAAACAATGAAGACCCCGTCGGTGCGGCATCCGAACAGGAGGAACATGACAATAGGCAAGACAACCCTGATGAACAGGCCACAGAAGATAACTCGGAGGACGATAGTTACCATCCACCCTCCGAGGAAGAGACAAGCCTCGGCAACAAAGACTTCATCGTGCTAGAGGACCCTGTGGAGCAGGAGCGCTTTAAGCTTCAGCTCATAGCCACTGCAAGGAGCCTGAAAAAGAAACAGCAGCAGCTTCAAGCCGAACAAGATCTGCTCGTAGACAGATGGACTGATGTCGTGACTGCCGAAGAATACGGCCTCAAGCGCCCAGCTAAGAGCTACCCGAAACACAGACTGCTACCTCAATTCGACGAGGAAGCACCGGAGCACACATCTCCCTCGCGTAATGCGGAACGACCACCGCGTGGTCGAGACAGGGTGGCCGACCGGCCACCCCGCGGTGAGGATAAAGCGGCAACTCAGGCCGAACAACAGCCTGCCCCACCACCCCAAAAAAATAAAGACGAAAGAGTTCGGGGTCACACATACGACCTTCGGCAGACCCTGGACAATAAAGCAGGACACACAAGATCGATCTACGGATCGCGCGGACGTGCCTCAAGGCACGACGATGGCTGCCTATTCGGACGTGACAAACCTAACCACGCCCGGGCCGAATGCCGCAGAGAGACTCCATCAGAGCTACGCCACGATGTGGCCCGATACAGAGGTGCCGCACACCCTCTCTGCTTCACGGACGAGGTACTGGATCATGAATTCCCCGAGGGATTCAAGCCCGTCAATATCGAATCATATGACGGCACAACCGATCCCGCAGTATAGATCGAGGATTTCATCCTCCAAATCCACATGGCTCGAGGAGATGACCTCCACGCCATTAAATACCTCCCACTCAAGCTCAAAGGGCCAGCTCGGCACTGGCTTAACAGCCTGCCTGAAAATTCTATCGGCAGCTGGGAGGACTTGGAAGAAGCTTTCCTAGACAACTTCCAAGGAACATATGCCCGGCCACCAGACGCCGATGATTTAAGCGACATAGTTCAACAACCTGGAGAATCAGCCAGAAAATTCTGGACTAGGTTCCTAACCAAAAAGAACCAGATCGTTAACTGTCCGGATGCCGAGGCCTTGGCAGCCTTCAAACACAGCATCCGTGACGAATGGCTAGCACGCCACCTCGGCCAAGAAAAGCCGAAGTCCATGGCAGCCCTCATGGCACTCATGACCCGCTTTTGCGTGGGAGAGGACAGTTGGCTGGCCCGTAGTAACAACACAGCCAGCGGGACAGGCCCCTCGGAGGCCTAGAATAGCACTAGGAAGCTCCGGCGCAACAGACACAAACGCCGAAGCAATGACAACAACACCAATGACACCACAGTCAACGCCGGATTCACTGGCTCCAAGTCCGGCCAGCAGAAGAAGCCCTATAAAAGAAACAATGAAGGACCTTCCAGCCTGGACCGCATACTCGACCGTCCGTGCCAGATACACGGCACCCCGGACAAGCAAGCCAATCATACCAACAGGGATTGTTGGGTTTTCAAGCAGGCTGGCAAGTTAAATGCCCGGAAACAAAGAAAAGGGATCACAAAGTGAGGACGAGGACGAAGAGCCCGGCAGCCAAACACTGGGGGGCAGAAGAAATTTCCCCCTCAAGTCAAAACGGTGAACATGATATACGCTACACACATCCCCAAAAGGGAGCGTAAGCGTGCACTCAGAGACGTCTACGCGGTAGAGCTAGTCGCCCCCAAATTTAATCCATGGTCGTCATTTCCGATCACCTTTGATCGTCGAGACCACCCAACCAGTATCCGTCATGGTGGTTCGGCCGCATTGGTCCTCAACCCAATCATCGATGGATTTCATCTAACACGAGTCCTAATGGACGGTGGTAGCAGCCTCAACCTGCTCTATCAAGACACAGTTCGGAAGATGGGCATTGACCCCTCACGAATCAAACCAACAAGGACTACCTTCAAAGGAGTCATACTAGGCGTCGAGGCCCGCTGTACGGGCTCAATCACGCTGGAAGTGGTCTTCGGCTCTCCGGACAATTTCCGAAGCGAGGAGTTAATCTTCGACATCGCCCCCTTCCGCAGCGGCTACTACACATTGCTCGGATGAACAGCGTTTGCTAGATTCAACGCAGTGCCACACTACACTTACCTCAAACTCAAGATGCCCGGTCCACGCGGCGTCATAACAGTCAATGGCAACACGGAACACTCTCCCTGAACAGAGGAGCACACCACCGCCCTAGCAGCAGAGGTACAGAGCGGCCTTCTCAAGCAGCACCATAGTGCGGCTGCCGAGCCCCTAGACACCATCAAGAGGTCCCGAACTACACTGCAGCAGGACGGCAAGGTTCGTCAAGAGCTCGACTAGCAATTCGGCTTCCGTCCCAGTCCGGATGAAGTAGTGGCATTCGTACCACGCGTACATAATTACGCACTCGAGATTCCATGGACATCGACGAAGGCACAAGCTCAACCGGGATCTACAGTTCGGCTAGACCGACCCCGGATACACCTTTTTCTTTCTGTTTCAGGTTCCTTTTCCCATGAGCCTGATCACAAGCCCCTTCGAAGGATTGGCATACAAAGGGGACATGCAGCAATGGTGTGTAGGGTCACCTCCATACGTTCTTCTTGACGGTATTTTTACTTCTTTCTCAGGACCCGTACGCTGCCCCCTCTTGATTCCGGCATATTACATAGCCTGGGTGCTTATCGCACTATTTGTACAAGATACGCCTTAATGTATCCATTCAATTACAATGATAATGATTTGCAGCCCAGTTTTTGTGGGTTTTGCCCCTTACTTCATTTCATTTCGATCTGCTTATTAGCTACATCGGTACTCTTTTGTACGTTTCATATTCGCCAGGGGCTGCTTATCGCCCCACAATAAGGCAACAAAGTCCGAACACTTTTTGTATAAAATTTCGGCACCCCGAATTTAGCATTATATGCATTGGCTCTGAATCATGTCTTTGGTCAATAGTTGGGTTGCCCGGCTCCTGTGCTTGCTACCCTACGTTCCGCTCTATCGGCTAGGGTAGTAAAGGGAGAACTACTGCAATTGTGCCCTGGCCTTGACCGGATGAGCACCTCAGTAGAGAAAGCCGAAAATTGACTGTCATGATACGGCAAGAGCCGGTCAGCTGTTCGTGGGTTACAAAATCGTCGCAGATTTTTTTCCGCCTCACGCGAAGGATCGGCACTTCCCGATCAGATGCCGACAGCACCTTGGCTTGGACCAGGGGCTGCGCACTTGCTTAATTATAAAACTCCTATGGCTAAGTGAGGGCGTTTAAGCCGTATAGTCTGATTGCCTTGTTCGTTGCGCTAAACAACTCCTTCAAGGACCATACAATTGGATCAAGATTGTTTAGATCCCATCCTGAACACCTCCGTACCAATTACGTGAGGGTAGAAGCCGACGACTGGCCAATCCTCAGATTGCATATAACACGGCCGCACAGGAGGAAACAATTTAAAGCATAACGAAATTACATTACAAAACAAGCTCTGTCTTTATAATACAAGGCAAAGGCCCAATACGAATGTATTCATTCGAGAATAACGTCATGCGAACATTGAGCTGCCACAAGTTGAGACCCTTCTATGACATCCGCAAAATATTTCTCGGGTGTGTGGTGCTCCTTGCCCTCCGGTGGCCCGCTTGCCACTTCAACAGCGTTCATCTTCGCCCACCACATCTTGCAGCGAGCGAAGGTCATACGGGCGCCTTCAATACATGCAGAGCGCTTGATGACGTCCAGCCACGGACAGGCTTCCACTAGCCGCCTCATGAGTCCGAACTAGCTGCCGGGTATAGCTTCGGTTGGCCATAGCCGGATTGTCAAATCCTTCATGGCTAGTTCGGCCACCCTGTGCAGCTCCACCAGCCGCTTCAGCTGATCGGTGAAGGACACGGGATGCTCTGGCGTCGCATACTGCGACCAGAATAGCTTCTCCGAAGAACCTCCTCCTTTGGCTCGGTAGAACGCTGCAGCGTCTGATACGCTGCGTGGTAGAACCGCAAAAGCTCCTGGGGAACTCTGAACCCTGGTTAGTAAAAGGTACTGCCTCTCCACATACTTGCTTTGCATCTTAAAAGCCTTACCTGCCGTGATCTTCCTGGCCTCCTGGATCTCCTGGATGACGGACTGGGCCTCATTCCGCGCGGTTTCCGCGCCCTGACGAGCCTTGGTGAGTTCGGCCTCCTGAGCCGACGCATCATTCTCCAAGGTCTCACATTTTTCACTGCATCTTGGAGCTCCTGCTGGATTTCCTTGACACGGGCCTCGAGCTTCTTACGGGCGGCTTGCTGCTGGACAGCCTTCTCCTCGGCCACGCGCAGGGCCTTCCTCAGGGCCTCGACCTCGGTCGCGGCTCCTGCATACATTTCGACATTACAGTCAACATACAGCGTCTCCGCTTTCTGAACACACAGCAAGACGTTACTTACCTTGCTTCTCCTGCAGCCGCACTCTAACCTCGTCGAGCTCGTTCTCGGTCCGCTCCAGCCTCTGCTTCAGTTCAGAAACTTCGGCAGCATGTGAGGTCGCGGCCAACAGCGACGCCTGCTCATGCACACATATCACGTTAGTCTCCTACACTAGAGGATCGATCCTCTGTCCTGTTCCTCTTACCGAGCACCAGACAGTGTCTCAGGGGCTACTGGCTATATAGGGTTTTTTATCTGTCACTTACATCGAAACCTGTCAACAGGTTGCTACAGGCTTCGTTCAGTCCACTCTTGGCAGACTGAACCTTCTCGATCACCGCGCTCATAAGAACACGGTGCTCATCCATAACGGAGGCGCCTTGTAGCGCCTCCATCAGGTTATCCGGCACCCCTGGATGGACAGGGACCACCGGCGGAAACGGTGCACCCCCCTCCTTCAAAAGGGGCTGCCCGCCCGACTCCGGAGCCATATGGGTCTCCAGAATCGTATTCGGCTGAGGGCCAAGCTGGATGCGGCCCTCTTCGCCAGTCTCCATGGGGATCGTCTCCTCCATGTGTCCGGCAGTGGAGGTTTCGCCTCGTGGCGCCTCCCGAACAGCGTCATGGGTTCCTCCCCGGCTCGGATCGGCCCTCCGAGACAGCACCTCAGTGTCGTCCCCGGCCCCGGGGGAGTAAGCAGGCGGTGGCGACTAGCTCGCCATCTCCGACGGAGCCAACGAACTTCCAGACAAGGATCGCTGGATTAGGTCGCGGGCCAGACTGCAATAGTACAGCTAACTACATCAAGATAATGGAGAGAAAGGGCTGGATGTGCGCATAAATAAGCCATGTCACTTACGATGCGGCCTGGGGCTTTGTGCGGGGGCGCCGTTCCGGACTACTGTCCACGTCCCATGTGGTGTTGGCCGCCGAAATGCCCTTCCCCTTTTTGGGCGCCTCCGCCTCCAGATGCGCCGGAGCCGCCCTCTTCTTCTTCCTCTCTTTAGGGGGAGGATTGTTTTCTTCCTCCTCCTCCTCTTCCCCGTCATTGTCCTCAGGGATAGAGGAATGAGTTTCGTCATCTTCGGACACGGCCCTTACGACGGAGGCCACTCTTGGCCCCCTTTGCCTTCTTCTCCGGCGCCTTATATGGCGCCGGTACTAGCATCTCCGCCAAGCACGGGATGACTGGTTCTTCGGGCAGCGGAGCCAGACACTGGATCCGCTTCGCCCTCTCCGTCCAGTCCTGAAAGAGCAGTAATAAAAGCTCAGACATCATCCTCGAAACAATTAGGTTGAGGACTCATTCGAAATAACATACCATGCTAGCGGGGTGTGTACAATCGTGACCACGGTCTGAATCCGTGGCCGGTGGTTTTTCATTGCCCTTGAAGAGCAATTTCCATGTGCCTTCGTGCGTAGTCTCGAAGAGCCTCGTCAGGGTCCGGTGCTTCTTTGGATTGAACTCCCACAGCGGGCGGCTTCGGCGCTGGCATGGAAGGGTTCGGTGAACTAACATCACCTGGATCACATCAACAAGCTTGACGCTCTTGGTTACCATGATCTGAACGCGCATCTGCGGCGCTATCAGCTCGTCAGGAGAACACCAGTCCGGACTCTTCTCGACCCAGGAGGTGAGTCGCATAGGAGCACCGGAGCGGAATTCGGTAGCTGCAGCCCAGGTGGTGCTGCGTGGTTCTGTAATGTAGAACCACTGCTTCTGCCACTCCTTTACCGTATCCACGAAGGTGCCTTTGGGCCAGGAGACGTTGGACAATTTGCTCACCATTGCCCCTCCGCACTCCGCGTGCTGGCCATCCACCACCTTCGGCTTCACGTTGAAGACTTTGAGCCACAACCCAAAGTGGGGTTGTATGCGAAGGAAGGCCTCGCACACGACGATAAACGCTGAGATGTTGAGGAAGGAATTCGGGGATAGATCATGGAAATCTACCCCATAATAATACATTAACCCGCGGACGAAGGGGTGGAGTGGAAACCCTAGCCCGCGGAAGAAATGGGGAGGAATACCACCCTCTCTGTGGGCTCCGGCGTGGGGACGATCTGTCCCTCGGCCGGTAGACGATGGGCGATCTCCTTCGCCAAATATCCGGCCGCCCGGAGCTCAGTAATGTCCTCCTCCGTGACGGAGGAGACCATCCATTTGCCCTGACCACCAGATCCAGACATGGTTGCTGGAGTGGAAAGGAGATTGAAACTGGGGCGCTGGAGCTCGAGATGGGGAAGGCAGAGACAGAGAGAAAGCATGAGAAGAGGAAGGGGAATTCTTATCTCCTTATAAAGGCAGCAAATATAAAACGCCTCCTCACTCGCCTTGAGATTCGCCTATCCCCAAGGGCTGTGTAAACGGCACGGTTGGGTTACCCATGCCCGCATTGATGAGAATCCCGCGATAAGGGGACACGACCTCTGCTTTGACAAGACGTGCCAATAGCAACCGCATCTTGAAACGTGGGATAAACGGTTCGAAATTGTGACCGAACGGACGTCCTGTCACATTACAGGAAGCTGTCAGCGGATGGAACTCGTGTAAGATATATATATTCTCTCCGCGGTTGTGCATGGTATGTAACAGGTCCGGATACAATCATCATGTCCGAAAACTATCCTGGAGTTTGGAAGAAGGGAACCCGCCTTGCAATGCTGAAGACAATCTGCGCGCCGGACTCCTCGTCATTGAAGCCAGGTTCAGGGGCTACTGAGGGAGTCCTGGACTAAGGGGTCCTCGGGCGTCCGGCCTGTTATCCATGGGCCGGACTGATGGGCCGTGAAGACATGAAGACCGAAGACTATGCCCGTGTCCGGATTGGACTCTACTTGGCGTGGAAGGCAAGCTAGGCGACCTATTATGAAGATTTCCTCCTATGTAACCGACCTCATGTAACCCTAGATCTCTCCGGTGTCTATATAAACCGGAGAGCATAGTCTGGATAGGACAGAGATTCATGACCATATACTCATAGGCTAGACTTCTAGGGTTTAGCCATTACGATCTCGTGGTAGATCAACTCTTGTAACACTCATATTCATCAAGATCAATCAAGCAGGAAGTAGGGTATTACCTCCATAGAGAGGGCCCGAACCTGGGTAAACATTGTGTCCCCCGTCTCCTGTTACCATCGATCCTAGACGCACAGTTCGGGACCCCCTACCCGAGATCTGCCTGTTTTAACACCGACAGTAGCTGCTCGAGTAGTATTTTTTGTTATTGTTGAGATGGAGCAGGGTTTCAACTGGGCTGTGGCCCATCTAGCCCAGGCTTATATTTTATGTTCACCACATGACCAGCCTAGCTATTTTTTGTGTGAAAATGAGCCCAGTTTATTTTTTCTGAAGAACACCCAATCCAGGCCTACTTATTTTTCTACGCCCTGATGGGCTGCAACTCTTTCAAGACGCCTGCAAATCTAGAAAGTAATATGAAAAGGGTTGTAAATATAAAAATAGATGACAAATTGGCAATTACTTTATAATTTCTGAATTTTTTCACATTTTCAGATTCCAATTTCACTGGGCTTTAACCTAATTTAAATATATATTAAAAGTACTTTAAATCTGGCTCGACATTTCGGTATTAAAAATAGTTTGGAACCCATAGAAATTTGTGAAATTTCGTTTAAATTTTTAACCCTGGCCCTGGGCAACAAACAAATGGATTGCAATAAATTGCATAAGAAGTTGCAATGAGCTATATATAAATTATTAAAAAAATAGGGAATGGTCTGACTTGTGGGCCTATTAAGTTGACGCGAATGCAAGATTTTTTTATTTATTATATACGACAACAAACGATTCTAGCAGACGTAACCGTTGGATGTCAATCCAACGGCCATCGTGTTTCTTCAATCTCTGATCTTCTTGCTCCAGCCGCCAAATCCACCGCCAGCGGGACCGCCTGCTCCCGCCTCCTATGGCTGGCTGTGCTGCCGCGTAGTCCTCACCGCCCCCTACTACTCCCACCGCTGGCCAGGAGATCCCTCTACTCACCCACATCCCCCACTTCCGTGGCTTCGCCGCCTCTGGGTCATTCCCTTCCTGGGTCTCGTCCTCGTCCGTCACGTTGGTGTTCTCGGCACAACGTGGTCAACGTTGTCAACAAACGACAACATCAGAAGAGGGACGTACATGGAGAGGCTGACAGTTGGGACCCACATGGTCCATGGCCGCACGCAAGCAAGTACCTCCTTATTACGCCAAAAAGAATGAATACTCCCGCTGACAGCTCGGACCCACCAGCTATATCTTTGCACGCAAGGAAGTGCCTCCTTATTACGCACAAAAAAATGAATACCCCCTGCTAGCTGGGACGCACCAAAGTGGGAGGCTGACTTGTGGGCCCACTAAGTTGACGCAGACGGAGGGCTTTGTCAACTTAGTCAACAAACGATTCTATCACCAGTGACCGTTGGATTGTTAACATCCAACGGTCGTCCTGCTTCTTCAACCTCTGATTTTCTTGCTCCAGCCGTCCAAACCACCGCGTGCTCTTGCCTCACGTGGCCGGCTGTGCTTCCGTAGAGGCCTTACCGCCCCCTACTACACCCACCGCTGGCCAGGCCCTGCGGCGACGGTAGCCTCACACCATAGTCGAACCAGTGAACCCTCGTACTCCTCTCCGCGTGGGCGTCCACTACCACGTCTTCCCCGGCTCCGCGTCGTTCCCTTCCTAGGCCTCGCCGTCGTCCACCGCCTTGGTGCTCTCGGCGCAGCGTGGTCAATGTGGTCAACGAACGACTTCCATCGGAAGAGTATTGTACGTTGTGAGGCTGACAGGTGGGTCCACGGCCGCAGCAAGGAAGCGCAAAATAATTATCCTCCACCTGGCAGCAGGGACCCACCGGACGAGCCACCGTATTTTGCGAAAAAACGTTTCCCCCTGACTGCTGGAACCCACCAGCTACATCTTCGCACGCAAGGAAGTGCGTCCATATTACGGGCAAAAAAATGATTCGCCCCCCTGACTACTGGGACCCACCATCTACATCTTTGCACGCAAGGAAGTGCCTGACAGTTGGGCCCCACCCGCTCGAAGTGTACGTAGCATTGTCATTCTGGTCGCGAGCGTGTACGTACATACTGGTCGATCGGTCTGTCTGTAGGCTGCAGCGATGAATCGTGGCCATGTAAGGAAGGGCATGTGTCGTAGTAGAGGCGCGCACGTAGCATGTACACGTACGTACAACGGCCATGGTGCAAGAAAGTAAATACGGCCACGTACGTACATACGGGCGGGGTCTCGAACGCCTACTCGCGCATATCTACGGCCAGGGCTCGTATACATGGCTGGGTCAGAACGGAGAAACTGCGTCGTCATCATGTTCATGGGGAGGCAACGGAATGCATCGTGTTCATCGGGAGGCAACGAAATGCGTGTTGTTCCTCGGGAGCCAACCGGCTTGGACGGAACAGCCGATGGAAACGAGGCCTGGCTTACCGCAGAATGGAGGAAATGGCCTTGTGTTCGATCGGCCATGGTTGAAACGGGATCCTGTTCATCGAGAGGGGTCTGGCGTACCACAAAACGGTCGAAACGGGGTCCTGTTGATCGGGAGGGGTGTGGCGTACCGCAAAACGGAGGAAACGGACTTGTGTTGGAGCGCTACGGTCGAAACGGGGGTCTTGTTCATCAGGAGCGGTGTGGCGTACCGCAAAACGGGACTCCACGGGATATTGTTCATGTCCATCGATGACTGCCTCCATGGACTACTGTTCATCCACCGTCGACCTCCTCCAGCCTCCCCCTGCGACTGTTCATCCACGGGCTCCTGTTCATCCAGCCTCCACTGCGCGCTCCTCCACCGGCTACTGTTCAACCAGCCCTCTCCACAGGGTCCTGTTGAACCACCCCTCCACGGGCTACTGTTCATCCAGCCCTCCACCGGCTATTGTTCAACTAGCCCTCCACGGGGTCCTGTTCATCCACCGGCTCGATCAATCAGGGTACTGTTCATCCAGCGGCAACGGCCTCTACTACCACGGGGTCCTGTTCATCCAACCCCCCCCCCAACAACGCTCACTGTTCATCCAGAGGCAGCATCGATTGGCTTCAGTTAGCAGCAGTAGCGAAGGAATCACTCGGGTTCAGTTAACAGCAAGGGATCGATCAATCGCTCGGGTTCAGTAATGCGTAGCCTGCAGTGCAATCGCTCGGGTTCAGTTAGAGCCCAACGCCTCACACACACGCGCGTACGTACGAGAGAAACATGCATCGCTCGGCCCCCGACCACCCACCGTAACCGGGAACCCCCCGATATTTTCCTCGCCCTCGTTCTACCACGGTTTTTTCCGTCATGAATGGCCCAAAGAATGTCATGCAGCTACGTCTCCGGCCCGCCCAGGACGAAAATCCCATTTTCTATCATGATTATTTGTCATAGAAGTAGGATACCACCACATCTGTGATGATACCGGGTTTTGTCACAATTATCGTCATAGAAGTGTCATAAGTATGACAGAAAAAAATTTCGTTCGGCCCAAAATGTCACGGATGTGTATTTTTTGTAGTGATTATCGATGGTGGTGTCAACCGCCTGCTAAGGGAGTCCTGGATTAGGGGGTCCTCGGACAGCCGGACTATATACTTTGGCCGGACTGTAGGACTATGAAGATATAAGATTGAAGACTTCGTCCCGTGTCCGGGTGGGACTCTCCTTTGCGTGGAAGGCAAGCTTGGCAATTCGGATATGTAGATCTCCTCCCTTGTAACCGACTCTATGTAACCCTAGCCCCCTGTGGTGTCTATATAAACTGGAGGGTTTAGTCCGTAGGACAACAACAATCATAACCATAGGCTAGCTTCTAGGGTTTAGCCTCTACGCTCTCGTGGTAGATCAACTCTTGTAATACTCATATCATCAAGATCAATCAAGCAGGAAGTAGGGTATTACCTCCATCGAGAGGGCCCGAACCTGGGTAAACATTGTGTCCCCCGCCTCCTATTACCATCCGCCTTAGACGCATAGTTCGGGACCCCCGACCTGAGATCCACCGGTTTTGACACCGACATTGGTGCTTTCATTGAGAGTTCCACTGTGTCGTCACGATAAAGGCTTGATGGCTCCTTCGATCATCGGCAACGATGCGATCCAGGGTGAGGTTTTTCTCCCCAGACAGATCTTCGTATTCGGAGGCTTCGTACTGCGGGCCAACTCGCTTGGCCATCTGGAGCAGATCGAGAGCTATGCCCCTGGCCGTCAGGTCAGGTTTGGAAACTTAAACTGTACTGCCGACATCCGCGGAGACTTGATCTTCGACGGATTCGAGCCCATGTCAGGTGCGCCACACAGTCACGATGAGCATGACTTAGCTCTACCGTCGGACGGTGTTCGGGAGATCACACCTCTGGCCACTCCGGACCTCAATCCGGAGCAGATCACGCCGTCCGAGGATGGGTGGATGGACCCCGCCACAGAGGCCGCACACTCAGCGGCGATAGAGCCGAATACTGACTTCACCTCCTATGAGACCTGTGTTGCCGGACCCTTGGATTCGTCCCCGGCCACGGGCTCCGAACCGCCTGCGTCCGTGCCTATCGAATCTGATTGGGCACTGACCATGGAGTTTTCCTCCATGGATATCTTTCAGCACTCGCCCCTGGACGACGTGCTAAATTCATTAAGGTCTCTCTCCTTGTCAGGAGGCCCTTGGCCGAACTATGTCCGGCTTGAGTGGGAAGCGGGCAACAAAGAAATTCGTTCCCCACCCACCACCCACTTAATAGCCACTGTCGACGACTTAACCGACATGCTCGATTTCGGCTCCGAAGACATCGACGGTATGGACGACGATGCAGGAGAAGAACAGGAACCACCGCCCACAGGGCGCTGGACTGCCACCTCATCATATGATATATACATGGTGGACACCCCCAAAGAAAGCGATGGCAATAAGGCAATGGAGGATAATCCCCCCGAGAAGCAATCTAAGCACCAGCGTCATCGGCGCCGCTCTAAGCCCCGCCATAGAAAAAGCAGCGATACCGGCACAAGAGACAATAACACTGCAGATAGTGCCGAAGACGAAGACAATCCCCTCCAGCCAGGTTTTGAGCGGGAGGATGGGGAAGCTAGCCCTAAGGAACAGGCAGCAGGCGGAGAATCAGAGGATGCCAATTACATGCCCCTCTTCGAAGACGAGGTGAGCCTCGGCGACGAAGAATTTATCGCGCCCGAGGATCCCATCGAGCAGGAGTGCTTCAAGCGTCGGCTTATAGCCACAGCAAAAAGCCTGAAGAAAAAGCAACAACAGCTTCAAGCTGACCAAGATCTGCTAGCGGATAGATGGACCGAGGTCCTGGCGGCCGAGGAATACGAACTCGAGCGCCCAACCAAAAGTTACCCAAAGCGCAGCTTGCTACCCCAACTCGAGGAGGAGGCATTAAAGCCTATACTTCCAGCGTATGATGTGGCTGACCGGCCACCTCGTGGCCGAGACAAAGCGGCATATCAGCCCGAAGTCCAGCCCGCACCCCACCGCCAGTCAAACGAAAACACCAAGGCCCGGGGCAACACGCAGGACCCGCGAGACGTATTGGAAAACAAAGCAGGACATAAAAGATCGATCTACGGATCACGAGGGCGCGCCCCAATGCGTGGCGACGACCGTCACGCCGGATATACTAAAAGCAAATCCGGCCGGGCCGAATACAGCAGACAGGACTCGTATGAACTGCGTCGTGATATGGCCCAGCATAGAGGCGCCGCACACCCCCTATGCTTCACCGATGAAGTAATGGATCATGAATTCCCAGAAGGGTTTAAACCCGTGAACATTGAATCATATGATGGTACTACAGACCCCGCGATATGGATAGAGGATTTCTTCCTCCACATTCACATGGCCCGCGGGGATGATCTACACGCCATCAAGTATCTCCCGCTTAAACTCAAAGGGCCGGCTCAGCATTGGCTGAATAGCTTGCTGGCAAACTCCATCGGAAGTTGGGAGAACCTGGCAGACGCATTCCTGGACAACTTCCAGGGCACTTATGTGCGACCACCGGATGCTGATGATTTAAGTCACATAACACAACAGCCCGGAGAGTCAGCCAGGAAATTCTGGACTCGGTTCCTAACTAAAAAGAACCAAATTGTCGCCTGTCCGGATGCCGAAGCCCTAGCGGCCTTTAAACATAACATCCGTGACGAGTGGCTCGCCCGACATCTTGGCCAAGAAAAGCCAAAATCCATGGCAGCCCTCACGACACTCATGACCCACTTTTGCGCGGGCGAGGATAGCTGGTTGGCCCGTAGCAACAACACAACAAGCAACCCTGGCACATCAGGGGCTAGAGATAGCAACGGCAAACCCCGACGCAACAAACACAAGCGCCGCAAAAATGGTGAAAACGCCGAAGATACAGCAGTCAATGCCGGATTTAGTGGCTCTAAGTCCGGTCAGCGGAAAGGGCCACTCAAAAATGACAATTCGGGTTCGTCCAGTCTCGACCGCATACTCGACCGTCCATGCCAAATTCATGGCACCCTAGGAACACGAGCCAATCATACCAACAGAGAATGCTGGGTCTTCAAACAAGTAGGCAGGTAAGGCGCCAAAAACAAAGATAAGGGGTCTCAAAGCGATGATGGCGACGAGGAGCCCAGATCACCGAATACAGGAGGGCAAAAGAAATTTCCCCCGCAAATCCAAACGGTGAACGTGGTAAACGCCACCCACACTCCCAACTCGGACCGGATGCGCACCCTCAGGGATGTCGACTTAACGGAACTAGTCGTCCCACAATACAAACTAGGGCCGATCACCTTCAACCGCACGGATCATCCGGTTAACACCAGTCAGGGCAATTCAGCCGCACTAGTCCTCGACCCAATAATTGACGGGTTCCACCTCACACGAGTCCTCATGGATGGAGGCAGCAGTCTAAACCTGCTTTACCAGGACACAGTGCGCAAGATGGGCATCGATCATTCGGTGATCAAGCCCACTAAAGCCACCTTCAAAGGTATTATACCAGGTGTGGAGGCCCGCTGTACAGGGTCCATCGCCCTTGAGGTAGTCTTCGGATCACCAGACAATTACCGTGCCGAAGAGTTAATCTTCGACATCGTCCCCTTTCGCAGTGATTATCAGGCACTACTCGGACGAACCGCGTTCGCTCGATTCAACGCGGTGCCACATTATGCCTACCATAAGCTCAAGATGCCCGGTCCGCGCGGCGTCATCACGGTTAATGGCAAGGCCGAACTTTCCCTCGGTACCAAAGAGTATACCGCTGCTTTAATAGCAGAAGCAACGAGTGGCACCTTTCAATCGAACCTCGAGTCGACGGCCAGGCTCCCGGACACCGCCAAAGGACTCCGAACTACTTCGCGGCAGGATAGCCCGGCTCATCCAGAGCTCAATTAAACACTCCGGCGAAGGCCAGCACAGGCCACATACCGCGGCTCAACCGCTTTGCGGCACACAAACATTTCTTACATTTTCTTTGCAGGTTCACCTTTGCGCAGACCAGGACTGGCGATATGGAAGCAGCTCAAACGCGCAAGGGAATACTTCGATATTCCCCGCGATGACCATCCGACTATACTCCGGATCCGCACACAGCTTCTTCCCCCCTTGTAACGCCCATGATGCGGCTATATCTCCCACGTGTCGAGGCACGACTTAGAGGCATAACCGCATTGTAGGTATTGTCGCAAGAAGGGTCATCTTCACACTATCCCATGTAATGAACAAGAATGGGATAATGAGAGTTGGCTTACAATCGCCACTTCACACAATACATAAATTAATTCATACATCATCCAAAATCCACACATAGACCGACTACGGTCAAATCCAAATGAAAGGAAGATAACCCCAAATGCTAGATCCCCGATCGTCCCAACTGGGCTCCACTACTGATCATCAGGAAATGAAACATAGTAACGGCCACGTTCCTCGTCGAACTCCCACTTGAGCTCGGTTGCGTCATCTACACTGGTATCATCGGCACCTGCAACTGTTTTGGTAGAATCTGTGAGTCACGAGGACTCAGCAATCTCACACCCGCGAGATCAAGACTATTTAAGCTTGTAGGAAAGGATGGGGTAATGAGGTGGAGCTGCAGCAAGCACTAAGCATATATGGTGGCTAACATACGCAAATAGGAGCGAGAAGAGGAGCAACGCAACGGTCGCGAAGCTAGAAATGATCAAGAAGTGATCCTGAAACTACTTACGTTCATGCATAACTCAAGCCGTGTTCACTTCCCGGACTCCGCCGAAAAGAGACCATCACGGCTACACACACGGTTGATGTATTTTAATTAAGTCAAGTGTCAAGTTCTCTACAACCGGACATTAACAAATTCCCATCTGCCTCATAACCGCGGGCACGGCTTTCGAAAGATAATACCCTGGAGGGGTGTCCCAACTTAGCCCATTATAAGCTCTCACGGTCAATGAAGGATAAACCTTCTCCCGGGAAGACCCGATCAGCCTCGGAATCCCGGTTTACAAGACATTTCGACAATGGTAAAACAAGACCAGCAAAGCCGCTCGAATGTGCCGACAAATCCCGATAGGAGCTGCACATATCTCGTTCTCAGGGCACACCGGATGAGCAGTCCGTACAACTAAAACCAGGCCTCAAGTTTCCCCGAGGTGGCGCTGCAAAGGGCTCTAGTTTGGACCAGCACTCAGAGGAACACTGGCCCGGGGGTTTAAATAAAGATGACCCTCGGGCTCGCGAAAACCCAAAGGAAAAAGGCTTAGGTAGGCAAATGTAAAACCAAGGTTGGGCCTTGCTGGAGGAGTTTTATTAAAGGCGAACTGTCAAGGGGGTCCCATAAATCACCCAACCGCGTAAGGAACGCAAACTCAAGGAACATAACACCGGTATGACGGAAACTAGGGTGGCAAGAGTGGAACAAAACACCAGGCATAAGGCCGAGCCTTCCACCCTTTACCAAATATATAGATGCATTAATTAAATAAGAGATATTGTGATATGTCAAAATGTCCGTGTTCCAACATGGATCCAACTTCAACTTCACCTGCAACTAGCAACGCTATAAGAGGGGCTGAGCAAAAGCGGTAACTTGGCCAAACAACGGTTTGCTAGGAAATGATGGTTAGAGGCTTGACATGGCAATATGGGAGGCATGATATAGCAAGTGGTGGGTAGGGCAGCATAGCAATAGAGCGAACAACTAGCAAAGCAAAGATAGAAGTGATTTCGAGGGTATGGTCATCTTGCCTGCAAGGTTCTCAGAGTTGTCGAAAGCTTGATCCTCGTAAGCGTACTCAACAGGTTCCTCCTTCCCGAACTCATCTCGCGGCTCTACCCACATCAAGAACACAAGCAATGGAACCATAATCAATCACGGGAAATGCCCAAGCAACATGATGCAATACATGCATGATATGCGAGATGTGATATGCGATGCATATGCGTGCTCCAGAAGAAAAAGGATGAACAGGGCATCAACTTTGCAAACCAAGTATGCTACTAGAAAGATGAGATGATTTCGGTCGAAATCGATATAAAGATCACCGGAAACGGATGCACGGTTTGCAAATGGCAAGCAAAACAAGAATGACACGATTATGCGATTAACAGCATGATAGCAACTAGAATACATCAAGTAGCTATGCTACAGCAACCCAACATAGCAATAAAGCATATGGCAGTGATCTACAAGAGATTCTTGACAAAAGATGAGCGCTGAGCTACGGCTAGATCACACAATAACAGGTTCAAACAAGCAGGGCAAAAGTGCAAACAATATCAGCTTCACAGACTTGGTGAAAATACTGGACAAGCCAGAAATAACATCAGGAAGCAATGTTCAGAGCAAGCAATCAACATGCTACAAGAACTTATCATAGCAAAACAAGGCACAGCATGAAACTACTAAATGTATGGAACAAAAGTCCCTTACTGACCATGAGCCAAAAAGGAACAGAAGATATGATGGCACCCATGTAAACATAGCAAGTTTCGTTAACAGGTTTCAGACTTGGCAGAAAACAGAGCATGGCATTAACAGAATTATGAAGGCATCTTTGTGAGCTTGATTCACTCATCACAAAGCAATGCATGACAAAACAAGCATACCTACAGCAAGAAGGCATGTTCATGAAGCTAACCATGGCAAGAGCAAGTTCATAGCATGTATGGATCAACTACAACAACCTTGGCAAAATTGAATATCATGTTAACATTCTGCCAGGAACATTTTATAGCAAAAGTAGAGCAAGATTGAGACCTGCTAGGGCACTCCATAATTGCAAACAGGGGCCTGGATGGATAGAGCACAACTATATGTACAAAACATCCTTACTGAAGATACTCAAAATAAGCATGGATCTCACTGTAGACACATGGATACATGGCATCAAAATAACAGCAGTAAAAAGACAGCAAAAAATCCTGTCCCTGAAAACAGAAACATCACGAAGCCTAGTTTGCATGCTTGTGCTAGTCACCACATAGATCACAAAAATGCATAGCATACACCTCTGTAAAGATGGCATGGCATAGATCAAAACACCTGTAGAGCTCATGCCCAAAAGGTGCACACATCAAATGCAACAAAAATAACAAAACATCAAGTTCTGATAAGTAACAGCAGTAAACATCATATACACTCTTGCATCAGAGATTTGGGCCTCAAGATGGACTCAAACGAGCATGTCTCAATGGAACAAAATGAAGAGCATCTCGTGATGAACATTTCGATATATCACACGCATGAAACGGAGCAGTATGCAATGAGATATGCCATGATGAACAGAGCAACATAAAGTAATATATTCGGGACAGCAGAAAACAGGGGGAAATCGACCTCGATCTAGGGTTTGCGGGCGCGACTTTCGAGGCAGCGGCGGCTCGCCGGAGAAGTGGCCGGAGAGAGCTCAGGGGAGGTACCGGTGGGTCGGGGCGCCGGATCCGGCGCCGGCGGAGACGACGGCGACCGGCGTGGGCGCGAGACGGCGAACGGAGGATGGCGGCGCTGGCCGGTGGGGTCGAGGCGGCGGCGGACGACGACCGGGCGGCGGCGAGCTGAAGCGAGGCGCTGGAGGAGGCGGAGGCGCGCGCGGGTGGCGGAGACGCGGGCGCGGGCGGCGGCGTACGGGCTGCGGGGGCCGGCCTCGGGCCCGACGGGCTTCGACGGGGGAGGCGGCGGCGCGACAAGTGGCGCAGCCCGATTGGCTGCGGGCGGCGGCGTGGGTTGGTCCGGCCGGACCGGACGTGTCCGGCGCGCGGAGGGAGCGGGGCTAGGGTTTTTGGACTGCGGGATTTCGGGGAGGCTCACATATTTATAGCTAGAGGGAGCTAGGAGACTCCAAATGGAGTGCGGTTTTCGCCCACACGATCGTGATCGAACGAGCGAGAGCATGGAGGGGGCTTAGATGGGTTATTGGGCTGTTTGGAGGGGTGTTTGGCTGCATCACACAAAAGGCCTTTGCGGTTACCCGGATAACCGTTGGAGCATCAAACGACCTCCAAATGGGACGAAACTTGACAGGTGGTGTACCAAGGCCACTTGGCAAGACTCGGTCCATTCCGAGAACGTTTAACACCCGCTCATGAAAAGAGACAAGAGGGGTGCGCGGTGCATGTGGGAGTGTCGGATTGCAAAACGGACAACGGGGAAAATGCTCGGATGCATGAGACGAACACGTATGCAAATGAGATGCACATGATGACATGATATGAGATGCATGACATGAACAAAATGCAAAACGGAAGACAAAACCCAACCACGAATGGAATATCATAACACATAGCCGAAAATGGCAAGAGTTGGAGTTACAAATATGGAAAGTTACATCCGGGGCGTTACACCCCTGGTCTCAGCAGGTTCCACAGTCATATTTCTTTTTTATCACATTACCTGTACTCATATGCATTGATGTACTATTCAAATACAGCATGTGGATTTATATGACACTTATCTGCTGTTATTTCTTATTGAAATTCTTTTGTCAAGAGGCATCCGTACACCGCGATATGCCTTAAATATGCCAGGGGCTTCGTTTTACCCATAATACGGCAATAAAGTCCGAACACCTTCATGGAAGTTCGGCACCCCGAACTTATAGCATTATATGCATCAGCTCCGAATCATGTCTTGGGTCAAATGTTGGGTTTGCCCGGCTCCCATGTTTTGCTGCCTTACGTTCCGCTATATCGGCTAAGGCGGCACAGGGAGAACTACTGCAATTGTGTCCCGGTTCTTCCGGACGAGCACCTCAGTAGAGAAAGCCGAAAACTGACTGTCATGATACGGTGAGAGCTGGTCAGCTGTTCGAGAGGTTGTAAAATCTTTAAGGATTTCTCCCGCATAATGCAATAACCAATGCAGTGTGCGATGGATCGGTTTTTCTTCCGATCAGGTGCTTATAGAGCCCCTCGTGCGGTCTTCCAAACACCAGGGGTTGCGCCTACCTTCCTTTTCTAAAGCTCCTATGGCTAAGTGAGAGTGATAAAGCCCTATAGTCCGATTGCCTGGTTCGTTATGCTGAACACCTCCTTCGAAGGACCCAAAACTGGGATAAAGAGTGATCAGGTTTATCCCGAACACCCCCGTACTTCGTACGTGGGGGCAGAAGCCGATGACTGGCCAACTCTCAGGATTAATATATAAAACGGCCGCGCAGGAGGATAAAACAGGCAATAAATAATAGAAATGACCTTGTTCAACATTACAAAGGACAACATGATTGTATTCATGGAAATATAATGTCCTTGGTGCATTGCTCCGCCGCAAGGTAGGATCCTTTCAGGACACTTTCATAATATAATTCGGGCTTGCGGTGCTCCTTCCCCTCTGGCGGTCCCTCGGTCATCAGCTTTTCAGCATCCATCTTCCCCCAGTGCACCTTTGCGCGGGTGAAGGCCATTCGCGCACCCTCTATACAGACCGACCGCTTGATGACGTCAAGTCGAGGGCAGGCACTCACAAGCCGCTTCACGAACCCGAAGTAGCTGCTTGGAATCGGCTCGGCGGGCCATAGCCGGATAATCAAATCCTTCATGGCTAGTTCGGCCGCCCTATGCAGTTTGATCAGCTATTTCAGTTGATCGGCAAAAGACACCGGATAATTCGGTGCCAGATACTACGACCAGAAGAGCTTATCCGCAGTGTTCCTTTCTTCGGCTCGGTAGAATTGGGCGGCATCCGATATGCTGCGGGGCAGCTCCGCAAATACCCCTGGAGAAATCCAAACTTAAAATTTGAAACATGATTTTCTCCTCAAATACTTGCTTTACATGAATAAAAGCCTTACCCGGCGCGATCTTCCTTGCCTCTTGGATCTTCTGCAGGGTGCCTTGGGTTTCCCCCCGGGCATCGCGCGCGGCCTGATGAGCCCTAGTGAGTTCGGATTCTTTCTCCGTTAAACTCTACTCCAAGGTCTCGCATTTCTTCACGGCCTCTTGAAGCTCTTGCTCAGCTTCAATAACCCTGGCCTCGTGCTTCTCACGAAGGGCCTGCTCTACGGCTGCCTTTTTCTCGGCCTCGGCCACAGCCTTCTTAAGAGCCTCGACTTCGGTCATCGTCCCTAACGCAAATCATGAAACATATTTTATCATACTGGAAATTCGTTCGCACTGAACGCGAACAAGGCTTGTGCATACCTTGTTTATCTTCCAACTACCTTTTCAACTGGCCAAATTCTTCTTTGGCCCGCTCCAGACTTTGATTCAGTCCGGAGACCTCCACAGTATGAGAGGCAGCAGTCGCTACAAATGCCTGCTTATAAAAGAAAAGAGATAGATGTCATCAAGTGAGTCTTCCTGCGAACATAAATTTGATCCTCTGTCCGGTTCTTTCTTGCACCGAACAGTGTATCAGGGGCTACTATCCATACTATGACACTCTTCGAAACCTCATAAAACATACCTCAAAGCCTCTTATAAGGCTGATACAGGCTTCATTCAGTCCACTCTCAGCAGACTGAATCTTCTCAATCACCGCACCCATAAGGGCACGGTGTTCATCGATGATGGAGGCACTCTTCAGCGCCGACAACAAAGCATCCGGCACCTCTGGTTGGACAGAGGTTGCCGGTGGAACTGGCACACCCCCTCCAGCCGAGGGAGGCCGCCTGCTTGATTCTGGAGCCGTATTGGTCTCTGGAATTGCGTTCGGCTGGGGGCCGAATTCAAGATAGCCCCCGCCGTCGACTCCCATGGGAATCTTCTCCCCCATGTCTCCGGCCCCTCAAGTTTGACCTCCAGGCGCCGCCTTCACGATCTCCCCCCCTCCTTGGCCGGGGTCGTTCTGGGACGAAACCTCGGTGTTATTCACATATTTGGGGGAAGGGGCCTTCGGGGGCGTCCCGCTCTCCATAGTATCTGAGCTCAGCAAATATTTGGGGGAAGGGGCCTTCGGGGGCGTCCCGCTCTCCATAACCTCGGTGTTGTTCGGTGCGGGACCTCACCAGACTACAAAAAGTATGGCTCATGTTAAAATATTATACCATGATGAGTCTGGACGCATAAACGTGTTCAGATTTTATATACTCACGAGTTCACCAGGGGCTGGGCCCTGGGATCCCACTCTGTGCTGTTGTCGGCGGCGGCAGTGGACTCCTCCGGAAAAGGAGTTTTTCCCCTTTTAGGCGACTCGGCCTCCAAGTGTATGGAGGCCGTCCTCTTCTTTCTTCCCCCCGCTGGGGATTCGTCTTCCTCCTCCTCCTCGTCCTCTTCGGAGGCAGAACGGGCGTTGGAGCCTTCGGATATTGTGTCTGAAGTGCCGCGACGATGAAGTCTGCCCCGGGTCTTTTTGGCCTCCTTCTCGGCCTTCTTCTTCGGCGCCTTGTAAGGCGCCGGGACCAGCATCTTCGTCAGAAGTGGGCCGGCCGGTTCTTCGGGCAGCGGGGCCGGACAGTGGATCCGCCCCGCCTTCTTCATCCAGCCCTAGGAGAGTTGTGGAAAACACATTAAGCATTTCCCTTGGGTTATGTGGATAAAACGTATAATGACTTACCGAGCTTGCAGGGCGGGACAATTGGTACCCGCGGTCCTCGGCTGAGTCTGGCCATGATTTGCCGGACTTGAAAAGCACCTTCCAGATGTCTTTGTGCGAGGAGCCAAAGAGCTCTCGCAGGGTCTGATGCTTGGCCGGATCGAATTCCCATAAATTGCAAGTCCGGTGTTGACAAGGCAGGATCCGGCGAACTAACATCACCTGGACTACATTGACAAGTTCGATATTCTTGTCTTCCATATCCTTAACGCGCGTCTGGAGCACTGACAGTTCGTCGGACGAAGACCAGTTCAGGCCCTTCTTGGGCCAGGACCTAAGCTGCAGAGGGGCTCCGGATCGGAACTCGGGAGCAGCGGCCCATTTCATGACGCGCGGCTCAGTGATGTAAAACCACTGTTGTTGCCACTCTTTGACGGAATCATTAAAAGCACTTGTTGGCCATGTGACGTTGGGCATCTTGCTCACCATAGCGCCCCCGCACTCGGCGTGCTCGCCGCTCACTACCTTGGGCTTCACATTAAAGATCTTCAGCCATAAGCCAAAGTGTGGCGAGATGCGGAGAAAAGCCTCGCACACGACGATGAATGTCGAGATGTTGAGGAAGGAATTGGGGGATAGATCGTGAAAATCGATCCCGTAATAATACATGATGCCGCGAACGAACGGGTGGAGGAGAAACCCTAGCCCGCGGACAAAATGAGGGAGGAATACAACCCTCTCGTAGGGTTCCGGAGTAGGAACGATCTGTCCCGCCGTCGGGAGACGGTGGCTGATTTTCTTGGCCAGATACCCGGCCTTCCGAAGCTTTTTTGATATCCTTCTCCCGGACGGTAGAGGCCATCCACTTGCCTCCTGCTCCGGATCCGGACATTTTTGGAAGACCTTTGTGGGTGGAGAAGACGAACGCTCGGGCGCTGGAGCTCGAGCGAAGGGGAATGGATCAGGAAGAAGAAAGCGTGGGTGAAAAAGGGAGTCCTTATCCCCTTATAAAGGCAGCAGGGATTCTGCGCCTCCCCACTTGCCTGGTAAACTCGCTTATTCCCCAAGCGCCGTGATTGATGGCGCGGTTGGGTTACCCACACCCGTATTGATGAGAATCCCGTGATAAGGGGACACGATCTCTGCTTCGACAAGCCATGCCAAGAAAACCGCCTCGCAATATGTGCAGTAGCTGGTTGAGAAAATCGGTTCGAATAATGACCGGGCCGTGGCGTGATGTCACGCTATGAAATTTGTCAGCATATTAGATTTGTGGGATATTGTACTCTCTACGGTGGTATGTGGAATTTGTTTTGCAGAGCCGGACACGATCCTTGTGTTCATAATCTTCTATGGAGTATTCGGAGGAGGAACCCACCTTGCAATGCCGAAGACAATCTGCGCGCCGGACTCATTGTCATTGAAGCCTGGTTCAGGGGGTACTGAGGGAGTCCTGGATTAGGGGGTCCTCGGACAGCCGGACTATATACTTTGGCCGAACTGTAGAACTATGAAGATACAAGATTGAAGACTTAATCCGTGTCCGGGTGGGACTCTCCTTTGCGTGGAAGGCAAGCTTGGCAATTCGGATATGCAGATCTCCTCCCTTGTAACCGACTCTGTGTAACCCTAGCCCCCTCCGGTGTCTATATAAACCGGAGGGTTTAGTCCATAGGACAACAACAATCATAACCATAGGCTAGCTTCTAGGGTTTAGCCTCTACGATCTTGTGGTAGATCAACTCTTGTAATACTCATATCATCAAGATCAATCAAGCAGGAAGTAGGGTATTACCTCCATCGAGAGGGCCCGAACCTGGGTAAACATTGTGTCCCCCGCCTCCTGTTACCATCCGCCTTAGATGCACAGTTCGGGACCCCCTACCCGAGATCCGCCGGTTTTGACACCTACCTCGGACGTTCGTCACCCCACCAGCGCCAATCGTTCGGCGACATGAGGATTTCATGGTTGATGAAGTGATGCCGCTGCCGCCGCTGGATCAGATTGGCCCAGCGAGAGAAGTTGTTGTGGATTTCTTGGAAGCTCGCGGTGTTCAGGTTCGTTCCAGCCCTAGGTCTGTGGTGTGGGTCTGTTTTGTGTGAGGGATGTTGTAGTTCATTTCTCGCTCCTCCAACTTCCGCCGTAGCCTCTGGGTAATGATACTTTTGTGCGTTTCTTCAAGCATGATGAAGGGGTTGGGTTTTGGGGCACCCATGGATTTCGTGATGGTTGTATTATGTTTCTTGGCATACCATTGGATTTGCGTACCACGAAAAACATTAGGGCTACTGTAAACACCTTTGGCAAATTCCAGCATTGGGTGGAAGATGATCCTTATTTGGCTAGATCGATTGTTTTTTCTTCTTTCCCAGAGGACATCTTGGTCCCTCGTGATGTTGTTTTTACGGACTATGCTACTTATGGGGGGAAAAGGTTTCAAGAGAAGCATCGTGGTTAATGTGTCTAATCTCATTTCGACCAAGGCCTTAAGAGAAGCATCATGCTCCTCCTTTTGCTTAGCAAGGGCCCGTTCCAGATCCTCAGAAGTAAAGGAGTTGGTTTCCGTGGAAGCCGCATCCTTATCCTTTGGATCTGCAACAAGGGGAGTCCCATCAGGGTTCATCTCGCTCTAGGGCGGTTAAGCCACAAGAATAGAGCACGAGGCTCTGATACCAATTGAAAGGATCAAGATGGACCTAGAGGGGGGTGAATAGGTACAATTACAAATTTTAATTATTACTTAGCAATTTTAGGCAATAATGCGGAATATGAAAGTGAGCCTAACAATTGCAAGTATGATGCTAAGAGCTAAGCAAGGTAAACGAGTAACACAAAATATATGAGTAAGCAAGCACAATATGATATAAGTAAGGCCTAAGAGACAAGTAACCACAAGTAGGAAGTTAGGGTTAGGGATAACCGCAACTCCGAGAGACGAGGATGTATGCCGATGTTCACTGCCTTGGAGGGAAGCTACGTCACCGTTAGAGAGGTGGATGTTACCACGAAGGCACACCAACGCCATGAAGGCTCACCCTATTATCCCTTTGAGACAACACCATGAAGGCGTTTCTCAACCACTAGTGGTAGACCTTGGGGTGGTCTCCAAACCCTCACAAACTTTTTGGGGGAAATCACAATGGTTGATTCCTCTCCGAAAGATTCCTACCTCCTAGGAGTCTCCAACCTCCAAGAGTAACAAGAACGATGGGGAAAAGCTCAAGACTTGCTCAAATCACGAATTCCTTTGGTGCAAAGAAGGGGAAGGAGTGGATCTATCACTTGGGTGGACAACTTCTCTCAAATGATCTCAAATCCCTTAGGGATCTAAGATTTGGTGTAGGAGAGTGAGAGAGAGAGAGAGTGAAATGTGTTCTAGGGTTTTCTTGAAGTGAAAGGTCAACCCTCTCCCGAGGAGGAAGAGGGCTATATATAGTAGTGTTCCAAATATGGCCATTTTAGTGTAAGTGACAGGGCAGGCCGGGCATCCGGGTCAGGGGCTGGACGTCCGGCCTGGCGTAACACAAGTGCAGTGAAATAGAAAGCAGAGGATAAGACAAAGGGGCCAAACATCCGGGACAAAGTCTGGACATCCGGAATGGCTAGAAGACCCAGACATCCGGCGGTGAGGTCAGACATCTGGCGAAATCATATGCTTCAGCAACACTCTGGATAGACGGGGCCGGACATCCGGCGTGGGAAGCCCAGATATCCTAGGAACATGAAAGTCCCGGACATCCGGCATGGAGGGCCGGACATCCGACGTAAACACCAGCATACGGTGCATTCTGGATAGCAGGTGTCGGATATCCGACGTGTGGCCCGGACATCCGGCATGTGGCTCGGACATCCGGCTTGAGAGCAGAACCAGAACTATTTGCACCAGAATATTTCGTGTGACCCTAAGATTCTGAGGCTAGGAATTTTGTGGCATGAGCAAGTCCTTCACTAACCCTACCGATCCCCTCTTAATAGTGCGGGATCCTATACTCAAGAATAAAAAATATAAAATCATTTTGATACTTCTTTCTTGAGGAAAATCAGCTCCATATGTTCATGATCCACACACCTTTGATGATCCGGGGACTAACACGTGAGATTCACTTGACGAACATAGTTAGTCACCTACATGTATATTGTCATATACATCAAAACTTGATGTAAGGGCATGATTGCACTTTCACCAAGGCACCCCAAGGAAATATTCAAGGACAACCAAGCATCTAAGCTTGGGGATGCCCCGGATGGCATCCCCTCTTTTGTCTTCAATCCATCGGTAAAATTACTTGAGGCAATATTTTTATTCACCACATGATATGTGTTTTGCTTGGAGCATCTTTTCTTTGTTGGTGCAATGATAGGCCCCCTTATGTTTTGGAGTTTTTTGACATAAATAGTATGGGACTTATGTGTTTGCTAGTGTACATAGAGTAATAGGTCCCTGAAGTATCGAGGAGTTTGATGCAAACGACGAAGATAATCTCCCTACCATGCAGCGAAGATGAAGCTAACAAGAGTGACCCCTAAAAATTATTGAAGCACAAGCAATTGGTTCGGTGTCTGTTTGAAGTAAATGACTGCGCTCGAGGAAGAATGAAGACGTAGCATTCATTTCGTTGTTGTTCTTCTTTCATTGAGTCATAGGAGCACCGTACTATTAAGAGGGGTGTAGCATTCGAAACTGTGATTCTCTGATGCTAAAACCAGAACCTATGAAAGTTGTGAGAGAAATCTCTCTGTGTTCCGATGGTAGCATATGTAGCTTAAAAGATAGGAAAGTAGGACAAGCACACATGAAACAAACACACCATCAACCCAAAGCAACAACAACTCATAGCCACAAGGATAACAACATAGTCTCATACGATTAAGTACCATATGTAGCATACATAGAGAGTTTGAATAGTAGTGAACACAAATAGCAACATATAGCACGATACTTTAGCCAACTAAGATACTACTTCTCCCCCTTTGACAGCAACATGCAAAAAGGGGCGAACAATGAGAAGAACAACACTGAAATCACTCCTGGCGGATGTCATCATCATCAGCAATGCCCTAAAAGAACTCGGCGTACTCGTCACGAGACGGGAACCCAAAGGTTGAAGAGGACGGTGCCGCGGGAATAGGATCATCATCGCTCACTGGACACCCACGGTCGTGAAGGCGTTGCTTGAGCTGGTTCTTGGAGATAATGGGGCTCTTCTGAACATCATGGTTTTGCTGACAGTTAAAAGTGATAGCCTTCATAATAGCAGACTGAGCCTTGCCCAAGAACGAGGCAAGAAGGCCACGAGGTGCGGTCGAGGAGGAAGGAACAGAGGAACCCGTGGGCTGAGTCCCACTAGCAGACCTCCTAGGCTGATGAGGTGCAGCAGATGGTGCAGGAGCTGCCATGCGCATATGAGTCGGAGGTTTCCAAATGGAATGCACAACAGTCTTAGCTACCTCAAAGGGAGCAGTGTGATCAATTAACGCCTGAATGAATGGAGCATGAGGAAATGTGCGCGTCTGAAGAAAGCTGGAGAGACGGATCTCATGCCAAATGTAATGGGCTGTGTCAAGAGGCTCGGTAGGTGTATCATGCATACGAACCATCAAATCAATGCAATAGTTGCGAGCCCTTGAGCGATCTCCCTTCTTAGGATAGAGAGTGCGAAGCACACACTGATAGAGAATGTAGTAAGGAGACCGGAAGATGGATACCTCATTGGGTGGATATTTACGTTCCTCTAGAGTGAGCTGAGTGGTAGGCTTAACAAGAGGCATGCAAGCATCAATCCCTTTGGGCTTATACTGTGGATCCAGATTGTGGATGTGATGTCCAACACCGGAGAAGCCCAAAATCTGAACAAAACGGTCATAGGTGATGCTTGGCATAGTGTCATCGGTCATCCATGTGAGAGTGTTGTTTGGGCCAAAGAAGCAGGTGGCATAGAATTGAAGGATGGAAGCTTCATTCCAATCACACTTGAAGGTCATTGCTGGACTGAGAGTCATATCATCAATGATCTTAACCGTGTTGTCAGGGAACATGGCAGGGTGATCACGCATGAACTGAAGATCCAAGTATTTATGAGGAGCAAGTCCACGACCGTGGACGAAGCTAGAGTAGAGATCCTACTACGTGCGAGTATGGAAACGAGGATCCTCGGCATTAGCCACCATCTCATACGGGTTGGTATCCCGTCGGAACTCAAGATATGGACCATCCCTCACAGTTGTGAAGTCGTGGGTGGGGCGGTCCCCGCTGAAAGGAAGCTCCATGGAGATGCGACGACCATGGACAATGGGCATCGCAGCTCCACGGACCTGAGGTACGGGAGCCCTCCGAGTGCCCGGTTTTGACTGACCAACAGAGCGTCTTGGAGCAATGTCCTCTTCTTCCTCCCCAACATAGTCCTCATCATCCGGATCAGAGGCCGGTGGACTCGGTGATGGAGCCCCACACGACTTCTTGGGTCCGGTGGTGGTCTTCTTCTTCTTAGGCTGGACATGCTCCTCGAAGTCAGTAGAACCTTGCCGGCGAGCGACTGAAATGAATACATGATAGGGATACGATGAGAAGTAGCCCCCCAAAAAATTATGAACAAGGATAAAGCAATTAATCAATGGAGTTGTGGATATTTTTGAACACGACCATAGAACAAGTCCTAGTGGTAGATCAAAATATCAACATGCCCATGGTGTAATTGTTTAGCCGAGTACATAGAGAGGAATTTGGGCTAGGCAAGTGACATCAAAACCATATAGGGGCATACATAACAAGATAATCATGAGATTTTACTGAGAACCTAGAATAGTTGAGACAAACGAAGAAGTAGGTAAGAATAGATGACAGCCATACCCCGGGAAGAAGGAGGAGGACCACATTGCTTGGTGCGTGCCATAAGGAACTCCGGCGGTCGACCCTTGATTCAACGCCCAAATCGGCCCTTCCCATGTGATTCACACTGCCACCCAGCAAATGGAGTGGGTGAGAGAGTAGATCGGGAAGAGGCAAGGGCGTGGAGAGGAGATCAGGTCCGGAGGAGGGTGGAGATGGTCGAGGCAGGCTGAAGCACAGCCCAGTGGCAGTGGCGACGTGAGATAGGTGGGGGAGCGAGAGGGGAAGAAAAGGAGAACTGCCCCCAAATCCCAAGCCCCCTCCCCCCGTATAAGTGTTTGTGCGCGAACGAGCCGGACATCCGGCGACAAGGGGGCAGGGAACAAATGTTCAGGGCCCGGATGTCTGGCGACGGGCCGGATGTCTGGCAGCTGGGGGTGCCCGAAGAGTTTTTTGAGCAGTTGAAAACTGCCAGGGCCCGGATGTCCGGCAGTGTGCCCGGATGTCCGGCCACTGGACAGAGATACCATGTGGGTAGGGAGGAGTTTGTATGGGCCATATAATGATATTTTCATATAGACTCCGCCAAGGAGATTTAAAGTTTTTAGAGATGAAGTACGAAGAAACTTAGGTCTATAGTAAGATGCACAAGTAACCCAACACATTAAGCATAGAAAGGTTCATAGAAACGATGCACGAGCGGTGACCGAAATGACCATGTTTGAGCATATGAGACATAGTACCGGAAAGATTTTGACTTTGGGTACATAGTCACGACTCCATCATTTAAAGCACCATAGTTCGAAAACCATGATAACTTTGAGAGTGTTTGTTCTATTTATGCATTATGTAGGGTGAGAGTACTCATGAGTTGAATGTCTCCCCCTAAATATATGCCTACATCAAGACAAGACATTAAGTAAATGCATGGATGGGTACTAGATTTCACATAATGTTGTCAAGCTCCAAGATACCAAGTTCACGCCTAAGTTGACAAAACCTTGCTTCATCCAATGGCTTGGTGAAAATGTCTGCAAGTTGCATATCTGTAGCAACATGAGAAATATCAATGTCACCCTTTTCCACATGATCTCTTAAGAAATGATACCTAATATCAATGTGCTTGGTGCGAGTATGATCTTTGGGATTCTCAGCAATATTGATGGCACTTTGATTATCACATAGAAGAGGCACATGTCTATAGGTGATACCGTAATCCTTCAAAGTTTTCCTCATCCATATTAATTGAGTTGCACAACTGGCGGTTGCAATGTATTCGGCTTCGGCGGTGGAGAGGGCAACACAATTTTGTTTCTTCGAGGACCAACTTACCAAGGAGTGTCCAAGAAATTGACATGCACCGGAGGTGGACTTCCGTCCCACTTTGTATCCAGCCCAATCCGCATCCGTGTACCCAATGAGATCAAACTTAGCATCCTTGGGGTACAATAAACCCAACTTTGGGGTTTGAACAAGGTATCTCAGAATATGCTTAACCGCCTTATGATGACTTTCCCTAGGGGAAGCTTGAAATCTAGCACTCATGCATACACTGAACATGATGTCTAGTCTAGATGCACAAAGATAAAGCAATGAACCAATCATAGAGTGGTAAATAGATGGGTCAAAAGGGATACCGTTTGTGTCTTCAGTGAGTACAATCTTTGTTGGCATGGGTGTCTTACATGGGTTAGCATTTGTCATGTCAAACTTCTCTATAATATCCTTGAGATATTTTGTTTGAGATAAGAAAATTCCTTCTTGAAATTGTTGTATTTGAAATCCGGGAAAGAACTTCAAACCCGCATTGAGTGACATCTCAAAGTTCTTGGTCATGGAAGCCGCAAACTTCTTGCACAATTGAATGTTAGGAGAACAAAAAATGATATCATCTACATAGATTTGGCATAAGATCAAATCACCCTTGTCCCTCTTAGTAAAAAGAGTGGGATTGATCACCCCTCTCACAAAACCATCATCGAGTAAAAACTTCTTAAGATGATCATACCAAGCACGAGGTGCTTGTTTGAGGCCATACAAAGCCTTATGAAGTTTATACACATAGTCTTTGTGATCGGGATCAACGAACCCATGTGGTTGTGATACATATACTTCTTCTTGTAGAGGACCGTTAATGAAAGCACTATTCACATCCATTTGATGTAATGTAAAACCATTGAAGGCTGCATAAGCAAGTAAGATGCGAATAGATTCAAGACGGGCAACGGGAGCAAAGGTCTCACCAAAGACCAAAACTTCAACTTGTGAGTACCCTTGTGCCACTGACCTTGCCTTGTTGTGGATGATTACACCATTCTCATCTTGCTTGTTCTTGAAAATCCATTTTGTTCCAATGACATTGTGTTGGTAGTTGGCCTCTTGACTAATGACCACACTTGGTTGCATTCAAAACTGTTCAACTCTTCTTGCATAGCAATGAGCCAATCATTGTCCATCAATGCATCTTGTACCTTAAGTGGCTCAAAACTAGAAACAAACGAGAAGTGAGCAAAAAAGTTTGTCAGTTGTTTACAAGTGACTCTACCTTCCGATATGTCGATAAGAATTTGATCAACATCAACACGACCGGCCACTCGGGGCATGAAGGAGGTTAAGGTTTCGCGAGGTTCAACTTCATGCCCATCATCCACATCCTAAACATGTGGATCATTAATGTGTGGTGGAAGATCTTCTTCTTCATATTGCATTTGTTGTGGTTCATCATCAATGATTGCACTTTCTTGTTCTTGCTCTTGGTGATGAACTTGCTCTTGAAGATGATCATGGTGAGGGACTTGATCTTCTTCTTGTACTTGAATTACGGGTATCGGATGAGCAATAGGAACTTGTGGTGGTATGGGTGTTGAAGTGGTTTGATGATGTATGAAACTTCCATCTTCTTCTTCATCATTATGAGGTTCTTGTTCCATTGGAAGAAGAGCACCAACACCCATGGTCAAAATATCTTGAGAAGAATCTTCTTCACCTACATCACTTAGATCAACTTGCTCCCCATGGGAGCCATTAAATTCATCAAACACCACGTCACAAGTTTCTACAACACAAACATTGGATTTGTTGTAGACTCTATAGGCATGAGAGTTTGATCCATAGCCAACAAATATGACCTCAGTTGTTTTAGATTGAAATTTTCCTAACTGTTCTCTTTTGTTGAGGATGAAAAATTTGCACCCAACTACACGAAAGTACTTGACATTTGGCTTGTTCCCGGTTAGGAGCTCATATGGGGTCTTTTCCAATATCGTGCGGAGGAAGAGCCGGTTTGATGCATGGCACGCGGTGTTGATAGCCTCGGCCCAAAAACTATGTGGCGACTTGTATTCATCCAACATGGACCTTGCCATCTCCACAAGTGTATGGTTCTTCCTTTCGGCAACACCATTTTGTTGAGGCGTGTATGGTGCGGAATATTGATGCTCAATCCCTTCATCACTAAGAAATCCTTCCAATGTGTAGTTCTTGAACTCGGAGCCATTATCACTTCTTATTGCCAAGATTTCTTTGTCAAACTTGCGTTGTGCTTGCTTGGCAAAATCAATGAAGGTGATCTTCGTCTCGTCCTTGGATTTGAGGAAAAACACCCATGTATATCTTGAGTAATCATCAACAATGACAAGTCCATACTTTTTCCCACCAAAACTATCCCATGAAGGAGGCCCAAAAAGATCCACATGAAGGAGCTCCAAAGGCCTTGAAGTAGACACAATATTCTTGGGTGGGTGCTTTGATTGATGTTGCTTCCCGGCTATGCATGCGCTACACACACGATCTTTCTCAAAAGAGACATTGGTTAGTCCAAGGTGTGATTATGCTTTAAGAGATCTTGAAGATTTCTCATGCCGACATGGCTAGTCGGCGATGCCATAGCCACCCCTTGTCGGCCTTGGCCATTAGACAAGTTGCATCGAATGTGCTCTCTTTCGAGAAATCGACCGTGTAAAGGTTGCCATCCAACTCTCCAACAAAGGCCACTTCGAGAGTATCTCTCTTAAAGGTTGCCATTCAATTTATTTTGTTAGGATTTGCTTGTTGTTATTTATAACAATGTTTTGCATCTTTTATTTCAATAAAAATGTCAAGGATATCTTTACCATGCTTATTTTGCAAGTCTACATATTGCTGTTTCAAAATAGAAAGTTTATCGCTGTTGCAAAAATTCCTGAGAAAAGTCCGAATGTGATAAAATGTTGAATTTTTTTGCACAATAAGCTCTGATAAATTTTCTACAGTGTGGTAAATTTTCAGAATTTTTGGAGTTACAGAAGTATGATTGTTCTTGCATTCTTTATAGACTGTACTGTTTTGGCAGATTGCTGTTATGTTTGCATTGTTTGCATATGTTTGCTTGTTTAATGATTCTATTTGAAGATAGGAGTATTAAATATGCAGAGGCATTTAGTATGCAATGTTAAATAATAATTTTAGTGATTTGCTACAGTAGAGAATGATAAAGTTTTGCATTGGTTTATACTAACTTATCTCATGAGTTCTTGTTGAGTTTTGTGTGGATGAAGTTTTTAAGATTTAGGGAAACCGTGATATAAGAGGAATTAAGGAGACACAAAAGCTCAAGCTTGGGGATGCCCAAGGCATCCCAAGATAATATTTCAAGGAGTCTCAAGCATCTAAGCTTGGGGATGCCCTGGTAGGCATCCCACCTTTCTTCATCAACAATTATCGGTTAGTATCGGTTGATCCTAAGTTTTTGCTTCGTCACATGATGTGTGCTATTCTTGGAATGTCATTTTGTTTTGTTTTGCTTGCTGTTTTAATAATACTTAGATCTGAAATTTTTAAATAAGAGAGAGTCCTCACATAGTACCTATTTACTTAACTACTCACTTGATCTTCACTTATATCTTTTTGGAGTAGTTTGTCATCTACTCTTTTGCTTCACTTATATCCTATGAGTAAATTGTTGAATAAATTGAGTATAATGAAGCTGAAATTATATGTTCATGTCATGCCTAGTGGTAGCTTCACATTGGGTTTAGAAAGTGAAATCTTTTGAAGCTTGACAATCACAGTATTGGTCATACAAGCAATTCATGAATGATTAGTAGAAGGAAGAGAACTTTCACATGCAAATACACTATCTTGGAAATCTTTTGTGATTGTGAGCCTCCATCAAAATATTATATGCCAAAATTGTTGACGTTGGACAAGGAAGACAAAGTAATGGTTATGTTTGTTCATATTCACATAGAAGTTATATTTTCATAGATCCTTCAACATGTGGTGCTTGCCCCCCATCTTTGCTAGCCAAAAATTCCGCACCAAGTAGAGATACTACTTGTGCATCCAAAAACCCTTAAACCCAAATCTTATTTTCAAGAGTCCACCATACCTACCTACGGATTGAGTAAGATCCTTCAAGTAAGTTGTCATCGGTGCAATAAGGCAATAAAAAATTGCTGCTAAAAGTGTTAGATCATTTAGTGTAAGAGAAAATTGAGCATTGTACGAACTTGTGATAGCAAAGAATAAAAGTGACAAACTGCATAATAAAGGTTGCTATCATAGGGGGCAATATAATGTGACGTTCTTTTGCACTAAGGGGTTGAGCATACAAACAAAAAGCGCATGGCAACCTCTGCTTCCCTCTGCGAAGGGCCTATCTTTTACTTTTATGTATTTACTTTCATGCAAGAGTCAAAAAAATTCTCTCTATTCCTTTATATTTTTCTGTTTTGGCAAGCATCATGTGGTGAGGAAATATCTAGGTACGTATATCCAGTTGGATATGGGTAGCATGAGTTATTACTATTGACATCACCCTCGAGGTGAATACGTTGGGAGGTGAAATTATAAGCCCCTATCTTTCTATGTGTCCGGTTGAAATGTTTTGCTCATGTGTATGCGGTGAGTGTTAGCAATCATAGAAGACTATATGATGGTTGAGTATGTGGAGCTCTTACTTAGACTCTGTTGAATAAGTTGAATTGCAATTTTTTGGTGACTAAGAATATAGGTTGTTGAGTTCCAAGAGAATTCATTGTTTGAACCTTAACATGTGAATTGGTTACTACTTTAACATGAGAAATTTTATGAGAAAGAATTATTGTTATGATGCTAGTAAAAGTGATTGAAATTGTCATTGATCAAACTTGTGCACTTTGCTAGCATTCACACTTCGTAAATTATTTCTTTTACCATTTACCTACTCGAGGACGAGTAGGAATTAAGCTTGGGGATGCTGATACGTCTCCAACGTATCCATAATTTATGAAGTATTCATGCTAATATATTATCATTCTTGGATGTTTTACAATCATTTTATAGCAGCTTTATATCATTTTTTTGGGACTAACCTATTGACCAGTGCCCAGTGCCAGTTGCTGTTTTTTGCTTGGTTTTTACATCGCGGGAAATTAATATCAAATGGAGTCCAAACACCGAGAAACTTTTTTGTGGGTTTTTTATGGACCAGAAGACCACCAGTGGGCCAGAGCAGCACTTGAGGGGTGCCCCGAGGGGGGCATAATCCACCAGGGCGCGCCTGGGGGCCCAAGCGCGCCCAGGTGGGTTGTGCCCACCTTGGTGGCCTCCCACACCCCCTCTTTGCCCTATAAATTGCCAAATAATCCAAGCCCTTGGGGGTAACCCTAGATCAGAAGTTCCGCTGCCGCAAGGCTCTGTAGCCACCGAAAACCAATCTAGACCCCGTTCCGGCACTCCGCCAGAGGGGGAAATCATCACCGGTGGCCATCTTCATCATCCCGGCGGCCACCACGATGAGGAGGGAGTAGTCCACCCTCGGGGCTGAGGGTTTGTACCAATAGCTATGTGTTTAATCTCTCTCTCTCTCTCTCGCTCTCTCTCTCTCTCTCGTGTTCTTGAGATGTCACAATCTTGATGTATCGCGGGCTTTGTTAATATAGTCGGATCATATGGTGTTTTCCCCTCTCTATCTTGTGATGAATTGAGTTTTCCCTTTGAGATTTCGTTTTATCGGATTGAATATTGTTATGGATTTGAGAGCACTTGATATATGTCTTGCAAATGAATACTCGTGGTGACAATGGGGTATCATATTGATTCACTTGATGTATGTTTTGGCACTCAACTCGCGGATTCCCTAGGTGACATTGGGGTAATCTATGCGTAGGGGTTGATGCACATTCTTGTCTTTGTTTCTCCGGTAGAAATCTTGGGGTAATCTTTGAGGTTCTTTGTGTTGGATTGAGTATTATGAATCTGAAATTATTTGGTGTTATTTTAGTATGAACTCTTGGATAGATCGATCGGAAAGAATAGCTTCGAGGTGGTTTCGTACCCTACAAACGATTTCTTCTTATGTTCTCTACTAGATAGGAACTTTGGAGTGATTCTTCATCGCACGTTGAGGGATGGTTATATGATCCAATTATATTAGCACTGTTGAGAGTTTGCACTAGCGAAAGTATGGACCCTAGGCCTTGTTTTCCAGCATTGCAATACCGTTTGTGCTCACTTTTATCGTTCGCTACCTTGCTGTTTTTATTTATTCAGATTATAAAAATATATTTCTACCATCCATATTACACTTTTATCACCATCTCTTCGCCGAACTAGTGCACCTATACAATTTGCCATTGTATTGGGTGTGTTGGGGACACAAGATATTTCTTGTATTTGGTTGCAGGGTTGTTTGAGAGAGACCATCTTCATCCTACGCCTCCCACGGATTGATAGACGTTAGGTCATCCACTTGGGGGAAAATTGCTACTGTCCTACAGAACTCTGCGCTTGGAGGCCCAACACGAGTCTACAAGAATAAAGTTGCATAGTAGACATCAGTCCCACACCATTTGGTGATGATATGGAGCAAGAGCATGAAGCAACTTGTCCACGAGAAATCGGTTAGTCAAGTTGAATCCATCCTGTGTCTTGCCACACTCACAGGACTCAATGTCAGCGGTGAGAGTCATGAGACGCTCAAGGAGCTTCTTGGGACATTCACCTTTCTCCATACAAAAGTTTTGCAATTGACCCTTGGAAATTTCATATTGAGCAAGCCGGAGAGTGGAGGTACCGGTCTTGGTCCTCACAATGATATCCCATAATTCCTTGGCACTTGTGATGTGTATGTATGGTCTCCTTTGCTTGTCAGTCATACCTCTCCTTATGCACATGGTTGCTGTGTCGTTGAGATTCTTGTCGTATATCTCTCTTGGTGTAAGATTCTTTGGGTCAACAGCTTGGTAACCATACTCCAAGATCTCCAACATCTCATCATTTCCATATCGAAGATGATCCTGCATAGCAACTCTCCACAAAGAAAAATCGGTAGTGTCATCAAGTAAAGGAGGTTTGCCTTGAGGGTTATACTTTTGTTTCTCTATTTGAGGTCTTGCATAAAGCCAAGGAACACTGGAGTGTTCATTACTCTGAGGTTGTTGGCCAAGTGAAGGAGTAGGCACAGTTGGCCTCGAGGCCGCACCACCCGAAAGTGGTGCAAGCATCGTGGTTAATGTGGCTAATCTCATTCGGACCAAGGCCTTAAGAGAAACATCATGCTCCTCCTTTTGCTTAGCAAGGGCCCATTCCAGATCCTCAGAAGTAAAGGACTTGGTTTCCGTGGAAGCCGAATCCTTATCCTTCGGATCCGCAACAAGGGGAGTCCCATCGGGGTTCATCTCGCTCTAGGGCGGTTAAGCCACAAGAATAGAGCACGAGGCTCTGATACCAATTGAAAGGATCGAGATGGACCTAGAGGGGGGTGAATAGGTACAATTACATATTTTAATTATTACTTAGCAATTTTAGGCAATCATGCGGAATATGAAAGTGAGCCTAACAATTGCAAGTATAATGCTAAGAGCTAAGCAAGGTAAACGAGTAACACAAATATATGAGTAAGCAAGCACAATATGATATAAGTAAGGCCTAAGAGACAAGTAACCACAAGTAGGAAGTTAGGGTTAGGGATAACCGCAACTCCGAGAGACGAGGATGTATGCCGATGTTCACTTCCTTGGAGGGAAGCTACGTCACTGTTAGAGAGGTGGATGTTACCACAAAGGCACACCAACGCCACGAAGGCTCACCCTATTATCCCTTTGAGACAACACCACGAAGGCGTTTCTCAACTACTAGTGGTAGACCTTGGGGTGGTCTCCAAACCCTCACAAACTTTCCGGGGGAAATCACAATGGTCGATTCCTCTCCGAAAGACTCCTACCTCCTAGGAGTCTCCAACCTCCAAGAGTAACAAGAACAATGGGGAAAAGCTCAAGACTTGCTCAAATCACGAATTCCTTTGGTGCAAAGAAGGGGAAGGAGTGGATCTATCACTTGGGTAGGCAACTTCTCTCAAATGCTTTCAAATCCCTTAGGGATCTAAGATTTGGTGTAGGAGAGTGAGAGAGAGAGAGAGAGAGAGTGAAATGTGTTCTAGGGTTTGCTTGAAGTGAATGGTCAACCCTCTCCCGAGGAGGAAGAGGGATATATATAGTAGTGCTCCAAATATGGCCATTGTAGTGTACGTGACAGGGCAGGCCGGGCATCCGGGTCAGGGGCCGGACGTCCGGCCTAGCGTAGCACAAGTGAAGTGAAATAGAAAGCAGAGGATAAGACAAAGGGGCCAAACATCCGGGGCAAAGTCTGGACATCCGGAATGGCTAGAAGACCCGGACATCCGGCGGTGAGGCCGGACATCCAGCGAAATATCTGGCGAAATCATATGCTTCAGCAGCACTCTGGATAGACGGGGCCGGACATCCGGCTTGGGCAGCCCAGATACCCGAGGAACATGGAAGTCCCGGACATCCGACATGGAGGGCCGGGCATCCGACGTAAACACCAGCATACGGTGCATTCTGGATAGCAGGTGTCGGATATCCGGCGTGTGGCCCGGACATCCGGCATGTGGCTCGGACATCCGGCTTGAGAGCAGAACCAGAACTATTTGCACCAGAATATTTCGTGTGACCCTAAGATTCTGAGGCTAGGAATTTTGTGGCATGAGCAAGTCCTTCACTAACCCTACCGATCCCCTCTTAGTAGTGCGGGATCCTATACTCAAGAATAACAAATATAAAATCATTTTGATACTTCTTTCTTGAGGACAATCAGCTCCATATGTTCATGATCCACACACCTTTGATGATCCGGGGACTAACACGTGAGATTCACTTGACGAACATAGTTAGTCCCCTACATGTAAATTGTTATCAACATCAAAACTTGATGTAAGGGCATGATTGCACTTTCACCAAGGCACCCCAAGGAAATATTCAAGGACAACCAAGCATCTAAGCTTGGGGATGCCCCGGATGGCATCCCCTCTTTTGTCTTCAATCCATCGGTAAAATTACTTGAGGCAATATTTTTATTCACCACATGATATGTGTTTTGCTTGGAGCATCTTGTATTTGTTGGTGCAATGATAGGCCCCTTATGTTTTGGAGTTTGTTGACATAAACAGTATGGGACTTATGTGTTTGCTAGTGCACATAGAGTAATAGGTCCCTGGAGTATCGAGGAGTTTGATGCAAACGACGAAGATAATCTCCCTGCCATGCAGCGAAGATGAAGCTAACAAGAATGACCCCTAAAAATTGTTGAAGCACAAGCAATTGGTTCGGTGTCTGTTTGAAGTAAATGACTGCGCTCGAGGAAGAATGAAGACGAGATGAAGATGTAGCGTTCGTTTCGTTGTTCTTCTTCTTTCATTGAGTCATAGGAGCACCGTACTATTAAGAGGGGTGTAGCGTTCGAAACTTTGATTCTCTGATGCTAAACCCAGAACCTATGAAAGATGTGAGAGAAATCTCTCTGTTTTCCAAGCAAATACTTGCCAGCAAGAGACTGTGATCTTCTTTGCTGCGAGATATTTGCCTCGGACCGAGGAGTTAGCATTACTTGTTCCTCAAGTAATGTTACCGTTGCTCTAAAATCCGACCGTTGTGAACGTGTCGGTTTACGATTGGCTGGACCTCGTGTCCAAAATGGTCATTTCCCATCTAGGAAGCCTGCGGCTATAAATAGCCACCCCGCGTTGGCTTTGGCCGGTGGCTTCTCCTTTTGATTCCGAGAAGATGGTTGAGCAACCCACTCTCTGAGCGATTTGAGTTTAAAATCCACCGAGATAAAAACCCTAGAGCCGAAAAAATAGATAGTGGTTCAGCATCACTGGAATCTAAGTTTAGTACGCTCCGCCTATTACTCTTGAGAGCTGCAAACTCTCTAGACGGTTAGGTGACAATTTCTTCAGAGACCAAGAGTGATTGTGGTTCTCGAAGAAGAAGTATGTAAAGGTTCGGAGACCGCCTTCAAGTATCTACAATGAGTAATCGGCATCGATTGACGAATTGATTGTCGAGGAGAATAAAGTGAAGAGAGTTTATCTCCCGTGTTAAGTCACAGCCCCTCCAACCAGACGTAGGCCTTGTGCAGAAGGACGAACTGGTCGAACAAATACCTTGTCGCCATCGAGCATCTTTGGTTACCTCTGTCACCCATGTTTAACTTTAATGCACTATCATTCATATAATTCTCATTGATTCTTGCCTTAGTTTCCTTTCGGTACTCTACCTTAGTTCACTATAGTCTGTTTTCCATTCATTCCGCTACTGGGTTTTGAGAGATTTTAAGTTTTCTGAAGAAAATTTAAAACTCCCATTCACCCCCCTCTGGTAGACAAACTTTGTTCCTACATTTGGTATCAGAGCAAGGTACTCCTTGGCTCTGCTCATTTTAGTCTAACGACTTTGGAGTTTACGTATGTCTTCAGTGAACTAGAAATAGCATCTCAAGATTCCCATATTCGATGGGATAGACTATCCCTTCTGGAAGGAAAAGATGAAGATCCGTCTCCGCACAATAGATGATGAAATGATGATATGTGGAACATGGTGCAGCTCGAGCTCACAATCTCTATTCCTCAAGCTCCTACCGATGAAGAAAAGAAGCTCGTTCAACTAGATGCTCAAGCCAAAGATGAAATTGGTGGCCATCTCTCTCGGGTGCAATTTCTTCGATATCGTTAGTGTGAAACTGCGAAGGATTTGTAGGATGTCCTCGAGAAGATCAATGAAGGAGTTTCAACTCAGAAAGAAACTCGAATTGATACTCTTCGAGCGAAGTTCAGTCACTTCCAGCACATTGGAAATGAAAGTTGTCAGCAAACCTTCGACCACCTTAGTGACATAGCAAATGAACTTGAAGGACTCGACGCCAAAGACATCACTGCCCATGAAGTTGTGAAGAAACTGCTTCGATCTCTTGACAGTTCATTTGACATGCTTGTTCTGATGATTCACGAGCGTCCTGATTTCAAAACCCTCAACTTTGCCAATGTCATGTAAAGATTGAACACTCACGAGGAACAAGAAGAAGAGAAAAGAGATCTGTATGGCTCAACTCAGCGCAAAAATCATCTCTCAAGGCTGTGGCTGATTCCTCCTCAGATGGAAATGCCCAAAAAGATTCAGATGATCCAGAACGACTCAGCAAAGATCTCACACTAATCACGAAAAGATTCCAACGTTTCCACAATAAGAGTCAGTTCCAAAAAAGAAGTTCAAGCAACTCTAGGGGTTCAAAATCTTCATCAAAACCTGCCAGAGAATATACCTGTTTCAAGTGCAAAAAGCATGGACACTTCATTTCGGACTGCCCTCTATGGGAAGCTGAAATCCGTGCTAGTGGGAGATATGATTCGGGCAACTATTGAGGCAAAAGCAAGAGCAAGAACTACGACTCCGATGAAGAAAAGAAAATGAAGAAATTCTTCAAGAAGAAGGACAACTCCACTTCAAAATGTTCATCACGATCTTCATCAAGGAACCCTTCCAAGTCCTCCTCCAACCTCAAGAATACTTCTCGCAAGGCCAAGGTGTACATCGGCAAGGAGATGGATTCTGAAGAAGAGAATGATTCAGATGAGGACTCCGACTCAGGCATGGCTGGCATAGCATGCGCCTCTTCTCCTGCAACAAATTTCTTCTGGAACCCGTCAAGCGACGATGAAACTCCTGCCTACTACTTCATGGCTAAGGCTTTGAAAGAAAAGGTATCCTCCAGACATTACAAGGTTCACTCCAGTGATCAATATTCGTCTGATGAGGATGACCATGCTAAGTTGATCAAAATTGCCAACATACAACAAAATTCTCTTGAGAAAATTGAGAAAACCCTCAGGAAATCTGAAGGGTTGTTGGTTGAGGAGATGGAAAAAGATCAGTCGTTGACCGAAGAGTATTCCACTCTCAAGTCACGAATGGATGAACTCTCAACTCGTCATGATTTTCTCTCAGCAGACCACGAAAGATTGACCTACGATTACCTGAAAACGAAATAGGAACTCGAGGCGCTAAGAGAGGCCCATGAAGATTTGATTAGAGAAAATTCTCTTCTCACCCAACAACTCAAGGATAAACCTGAGGTGTTTGAGCCACCATCTTTAAAATGCCTTGAACGAACCAACACTGAATCAAATGCCGAATCATCTATGAATGCTAACTAGTCGATCGAGGAAAATGGTTCTATTTCTGATGAAAATGCTAGGCTGAAGGATCTTCTTCAGACAAGAATGTTCAAATCTTTCAAAGGACACCAAACCCGTTGTGATATTCTAAAGAAATCTATTCTTCACAAAAATCCAAGAAAGGAAGGTATCGGTTTTGAAAGGAAACTGAATGAAAATGGCACTGACTGGGAACCACATCAATATCCTCAAACTGTGTGGGTTCCTGCAAAGAGAAAAACGCTCGATCCAGCATTACTTTCGGGATACAACTCACGCCACCTGGAACACCACGGCGTAATGGTGTGTCCGAACGTCGTAACCGTACTTTATTAGATATGGTGCGATCTATGATGTCTCTTACCGATTTACCACTATCATTTTGGGGTTATGCATTAGAGACAACTGCATTCACGTTGAATAGGGCACCGTCTAAATCCGTTGAGACGACACCGCCTGAACTGTGGTTTGGCAAGAAACCTAAGCTGTCATTTCTTAAAGTTTGGGGTTGCGGCACTTATGTCAAAAGGCTTCAGCCTGATAAGCTTGAACCCAAATCGGAGAAGTGCGTCTTCATAGGATACCCTAAGTAAACAATAGGGTACACCTTCGACCACAGATCCGAAGGCAAGATCTTTGTTGCCAAGAATGGAAACTTTCTAGAGAAGGAGTTTCTCTCGAAAGAAGTGAGTGCGAGGAAAGTATAACTTGATGAGGTAATTGTACCTTCTCTCGAATTGGAAAGTAGCTCATCACAAAAAACCGTTCCCATGATGCCTACACCAACTAGAGAGGAAGCTAATGATGATGATCATGAAACTTCAGATCAAGTTACTACCAAACCTCGTAGATCAACCAAAGCACGTTCCGCACCAGAGTGGTATGGTAATCTTGTTCTGGAAGTCATGTTACTAGATCATGACGAACCTACGAACTATGAAGAAACTATGATTGATGTCTACTACGCAACTTTATTCTTGTAGACACGTGTTGGGCCTCCAAGCGCAGAGTTTTGTAGGACAGTAGCAATTTTCCCTCTAGTGGATGACCTAAGGTTTATCAATCCGTGAGAGGTGTAGGATGAAGATGGTCTCTCTCAAACGACCCTGCAACCAAATACAAGAAATCACTTGTGTCCCCAACACACGCAATACAATGGCAAATTGTATAGGTGCACTAGTTCGGCGAAGAGATGGTGATAAAAGTGTAATATTGATGGTAGAAATATATTTTTATAATCTGAATAAATAAAAACAGAAAGGTAGCAAATAGTAAACGGGCACAAAAACGGTATTGCAATGCTTGAAAACAAGGCCTAGGGTTCGTACTTTCGCTAGTGCAATCTCTCAACAATGCTAACATAGTTGGATCATATGATTATCCCTCAAAGTGCAATAAAGAATCACTCCCGAGTTCCTATTAGCGGAGAACAAAAGATAGAAATTGTTTGTAGGGTACGAAACCACCTCAAAGCTATTCTTTCCGATCGATCTATCCTAGAGTTCGTACTAAAATAACGCAGGCTATTCTTTTCGATCGATCCAATCAAGAGTTCGTACTAAAATAACACCAAAGCAAATTCATATTCATAATACTCGATCCACACAAAGAACTACAAAGAGACCCCAAAGTTTCTATCGAAGAAAAGATAATAAAAACGTGCATCAACCCCTATGCATAGATTACCCCAACGTCACCTCGGGAATCCGCGAGTTGAGTGCCAAAACATATATCAATTGAATCAATACGATACCCCATTGTCACCTCAAGTATTCATACCGCAAGACATACATCATGTGTTCTCATATATGAATATTCAATCCGACAAGACAAAACTTCAAAGGGTGAAGATTCAATTCATCACAACAAGAGTATAGAGGGGAGAAGCATCATATGATCCATCTATATTAACAAAGCCCATGATATATAGAGATTAAACACATAGCTACTTGTACGAACCCTCAGCCCCGAGGGTGGACTACTCCCTCCTCATCGTGGTGGCTGCCGGGATGATGAAGACAGCCACCGGAGATGATTCCCCCCTCCGGCAGGGTGCCGAAACGGGGTCTAGATTGGTTTTCGGTGGCTACAGAGGCCTGCGGAGGTGGAACTTCTGATCTAGGTTAACCCCGAAGGGTTTTGGAATATTTGTGAATTTATAGGGTAAAGAGGGGGTGCGGGGGGGGCCACCGAGGTGGGCACAACCCACCTGGGCGCGCCTGGGCCCCCAGGCATGCCCTGGTGGGTTGTGCCCCCCTCGGGGCACCCCCAGGTGCTTCTTTGGCCCACTGTTGGTCTTTTGGTCCATAAAAATCTCCGTGGAGTTTCATTGCATTTGGACTCCGTTTGGTATTGGTTTCACGCGATGTAAAAAACAAGCAAAAACAGCAACTGGTACTGGGCACTAGGTGAATAGGTTAGTCCCAAAAAAATGATATAAAGTTGCTATAAAATGATTGTAAAACATCCCAGAATGATAATATATTAGCATGAATACTTCATAAATTATGGATACATTGGAGACGTATCAGCATCCCAAGCTTAATTCCTACTCGTCCTCAAGTAGGTAAATGATAAAAGAAATAATTTAAGAAGTGTGAATGCTAGCAAAGTGCACAAATTTGATCAATGACAATTTCAATCACTTTTCCTAGCATCATAACAACAATTCTTTCTTATAAAACTTCTCATGTTATAGTGGCAACCAATTCACATGTTAAGGTTCAAACAATCAATTCTCTTGAAACCCAACAACCTATGTTCTCGGTCACCAAGCAATTGCAATTCAACTTATTCAACAGAGTTTAAGTAAGAGCTCCACATACTCAACCATCATATAGTGTTCTATGATTGCTAACTCTCACCGCATACACATGAGCAAAACGTTTAAACCGGATACATAGAAAGATAGGGGCTTATTGTTTTGCCTCCCAACGTATTCACCTCAAGGGTGATGTCAACAATAATAACTCATGTTACCCATATTCAACAGGACATATGTGCCTAGATCTTTCCTCACCACATGATGCTTGCCAAAAGAGAAAAATAAAAAGGAATAGAGAGGATAACTTTGAGTCTTTGCATAAAAATAAATACTGAAAAGTAAAAGATAGGCCCTTCGCAGAGGGAAGCAGAGGTTGCCATGCGCTTATTTTTTTGTATGCTCAACCCCTTAGTGCAAACGAACGTCACGTTATATTGCCCCTTATGATAGCAACCTTTATTATGACGTCCGTCGCTTTTATTGCTTTGCCATCACAAGTTCGTACAATGCTCAATTTTCTCTTCTAAATGATCTAACACTTTTAAAAGCAATTTTTATTTCCTTATTGCACCGATGACAACTTACTTGAAGGATCTTGCTCAATCCTTAGGTAGGTATGGTGGACTCTTGAAGATAAGATTTGGGTTTAAGGGTTTTTGGATGCACAAGTAGTATCTCTACTTAGTGCGGAATTTTTGGCTAGCAAGGATGGGGGGCAAGCACCACATGTTGAAGGATCTATGACAATATAACTTCTATGTGAATATTAACAAACATAAATCATTACGTTGTCTTCCTTGTCCAACGTCAACAATTTTGGCATATAATATTTTGATGGGGGCTCACAATCACAAAAGACTTCCAGGATAGTGTATTTGCATGTGAAAGTTCTCTTCCTTATACTAATTATTCGTGAATTGCTTGTATGACCAAAATTGTGATTGTCAAGCCTCAAAAGATTTCACTTTCTAAACCCAATGTGAAGCTACCACTAGGCATGATAAGATATCAACTTCATTACATTCAATTTATTCAACAATTTACTCATGGGATACAAGTGAAGCACAAGAGTAAATGACATAGAAAAGGGCTTCGTTGACGGGATGTGGATGCCGCTTACTTAGCCTCCCTGGCAACTATTTGAGGACTCTATTTTATTTAAAAACTTTCAGATCTAAGTATTTTATTAAAACATCAAGCAAAACAAAATAAAATGACCTTTCAAGGATAGCACAACTCATGTGAAGAAGCACAAACTTAGGTTCAACCGATACTAACCGATAATTGTTGATGAAGAAAGGTGGGATGCCTACCGGGGCATCCCCAAGCTTAGATGCTTGAGACTTCTTGAAATATTATCTTGGGATTCCTTGGTCATCCCCAAGCTTGAGCTTTTGTGTCTCCTTAATTCCTTCTATATCATGGTTTCCCTAAATCTTAAAAGCTTCATCCACACAAAACTCAACAAGAACTCGTGAGATAAGTTAGTATAAACCAATGCAAAAACCTTATCATACTCTACTGTAGAAAATCACAAAAATTATTATTCAACATTGCATACTAAATGCCTCTGCATATTTAATACTCCTATCCTCAAATAGAATCATTAAACAAGCAAACATATGCAAATAATGCAAACATAACAGCAATCTGCCAAAACAGTACAATCTGTAAAGAATGCAAGAGTATCAATACTTATTCAACTCCAAACATTATGAAATTCTTCCACACTGTAGAAAATTTATCAGAGCTTATTATGCAAAAAGTTTCAAAATTTTATCACATTATGACTTTCCTCGGGAAGTTTTGCAACATCGATAAACTTTCTGTTTTCAAACCGCAACATGTATATTTGCAAGATAAGCATGGCAAAGACTATCAATGCCACTTTTATTGAAATAAAGGATGCAAAACATTATTATAAATAACATCAAGAAAATTATTAACAAAATGAGTTGACGCTCCAAGCAAAACACATATCATGTGACGAATGAAAACATAGCTCCAAGTGAGGTTACCGATATTGTTGGAGACGAAAGAGGGGATGCCTTCCGGGGCATCCCCAAGCTTAGTTGCTTGGATATTCCTTGAATATTACCTTGGGGTTCCTTGGGCATCCCCAAGCTTAGGGTATTGTCACCTTATTCTCCTCATATCGACATCTCACCCAAAACTTGAAAACTTCAATCACACAAAACTTAACGGAACTTCGTGAGATAGGTTAGTATGATAAAGAGCAAACCATTTCACTTTTGGTACTGTCAAAGACAAGATTCATAATTGTTTCCACACAATGCGTACTGTATAATATCATTTCCACAATTTATATTGAGCAATATAAGCCATAAAAACTAGAAAGCAAGCAAACTATGCATTGAAAACAGAATCTGTCAAAAACAGAACAGTCTGTAGTAATCTGTACTCAAACCATACTTCTGCTACTCCAAAAATTATGAAAAATTTATAAACACGTGTGAAATTTGTATATTAATCTTCTGAAAAAAGAATCAACTCAAAAGCACTCTTCTGTTAAAAAAGAGACTTATTTTCGTGAGCACAAAAGTTTCTGTTTTTCAGCAGGGTCAAATCAACTATCACCCAACATGATCCCAAAGGCTTTACTTGGCACTTTATTGAAACAAAAGCAATAAAACATGATTACTACAGTAGCTTAATCATGTTAACACATAAAAACTGTAGGTAAAAGTGTTGGGTTGTCTCCCAACAAGCGCTTTTCTTTAATGCCTTTTAAGCCAGGCATGATGATTTCAATTATGCTCGCATAAAAGATAAGAATTGAAACATAAAGAGAGCATCATGAGTCATAAGTTCCTCTCTCATAATAATTTTCAGTAGCATCATGAATAGATTCATCAATATAACCATTATATAAAGCATTCTTTTCATGATCCACAAGCATAGAAAATTTATTACTCTCCACATAAGCAATTTTATTCTCATTCATAATAGTGGGAGTATCATAGGAAACTCGAATACTATAAATTGTTCCCACATTAAAAGAGTAATGTTCAGTAAAAGGATATTCAAAATTATGACAATAATTATCACTATTGTTTATAACATAAGTATCATCACAATAATCATCATAAGTAGCAACTTTGTTCTCATCATAGATAGGAGGCATGCAACCATCATAGAAAGTTTGATCATTCAAAGTAGGGGGACTAAAAAGATCATCTTCATTAAACATAGCATCCCCAAGCTTGGGACAAACATTAATTGCAGCAAATAAATTCTCAAACATGTCATTCTCATCAAACATAGCATCCCCAAGCTTGTGGCTTGGCATATCATAAGCATAATCACTCTCATCATTAATAGTATGAATAGCACCAACGGTATAAAAATTGCTATCATCATAATTTCCCAAGTTGGTGCCAAAAAGATTTCCAAGATTATAAGAAGTATCATTATCCTTCCCAATCATAATCATCACAACAAGCAAAAGGCATAACAAAATCATCATCAAGTGCATCATCTTCCACAATTATTTTTGATTCATTTTCATGAGGCACAACAATAATAGGAGCAACATTATTTGGGAGAGATACCTTTTTACCTCTATTCTTTCTTCTTTTCTTCTTCTTCACCACATCATGTGTGGGTTTAATTAATCTTTTCAAGCTTATTATTGATGAGATTGGATGGATAGGAAGCTCCTCCTCGTTACCTGATTCATCATAATAAACACTAGGATGGTATTGGGAAATATTTTCCCTTTCATTAGTACTCTCTTCATATTCTATTTGTTTTCTTGACTTTAGATAGTTGGCAATATAAGGATTCTCAATGCAATTTACCGCACAAAACATATAAATTTCCTCTAGATCAAAATCAAGAAATCTCTCGAGATTAAATTTTGGAATACCCTTAGTTATACGTTTCATTTCTTCATACCCCAAAAGAAGACTAAGCTCTTTATGATGCTCAAGGGTAATCAAGTTATCACAATTTTTGGACACGATTTGATCATGAAAGAATTTGCATTGGAGATTTAAATGACCATGTTCATTGTAAAGTTCACAAGGGTGGCGAAAAAATTAAATCTTTCAGCACAATCATCTAGCCTCTCTTGCAATGTTTTTGTTTCAAAATATTTATGCTTCTTACAAAATCTATCTTCCCTTTTTGGTGTGCAATTGCACTCCCAATTCACTCCGCAAAAAGTGACATGCTTATAAGAAACATTTTTGTCATGACTTGTGCAATCATCATTAGCATTTTGGATATTCAAAGAATTCACACTAACAACATTGCAATCATGCTCATCATTCAAATATTTTGTGCAAGCATTTTATTGACTTCTTCTTCTAACAATTGAGCACAATTTTCCGAACCATCATTTTCAAGAAAGATATTATAAAGATGATCAATAATATGATGCAACCTAAATTCCATTTTTATGTAGTTTTGTTTTATAAACCAAACTAGTGATAAACAAGAAACTAAAAGATTCAATTACAAGATCTAAAGATATACCTTCAAGCACTCACCTCCCCGGCAACGGCGCCAGAAAAGAGCTTGATGTCTACTACGCAACTTTATTCTTGTAGACACGTGTTGGGCCTCCAAGTGCAGAGTTTTGTAGGATAGTAGCAATTTTCCCTCAAGTGGATGACCTAAGGTTTATCAATCCGTGAGAGGTGTAGGATGAAGATGGTCTCTCTCAAACGACCCTGCAACCAAATACAAGAAATCTCTTGTGTCCCCAACACACCCAATACAATGGCAAATTGTATAGGTGCACTAGTTCGGCGAAGAGATGGTGATAGAAGTGTAATATTGATGGTAGAAATATATTTTTATAATCTGAATAAATAAAAACAGCAAGGTAGCAAATAGTAAACGGGCACAAAAACGGTATTGCAATGCTTGAAAACAAGGCCTAGGGTCCGTACTTTCGCTAGTGCAATCTCTCAACAATGCTAACATAGTTGGATCATATGATTATCCCTCAAAGTGCAATAAAGAATCACTCCCGAGTTCCTATTAGCGAAGAACAAAAGATAGAAATTGTTTGTAGGGTACGAAACCACCTCAAAGCTATTCTTTCCGATCGATCTATCCTAGAGTTCGTACTAAAATAACGCAATCTATTATTTCCGATCGATCTAATCAAGAGTTCGTACTAAAATAACACCAAAGCAAATTCATATTCATAATACTCAATCCACAGAAAGAACTACAGAGAGACCCCAAATTTTCTATCGGAGAAAAGATAATAAAAACGTGCATCAACCCTTATGCATAGATTACCCCAATGTCACCTCGGGAATCCACGAGTTGAGTGCCAAAACATATATCAAGTGAATCAATATGATACCCCATTGTCACCTCAAGTATTCATACCACAAGACATACATCATGTGTTCTCATATCTGAATATTCAATCCGACAAGACAAAACTTCAAAGGTTAAAGATTCAATTCATCACAACAAGAGTAGAGTATAGAGGGGAGAAACATCATATGATCCATCTATATTAACAAAGCCCATGATATAGATCACGAGAGAGAGAGAGATTAAACACATAGCTATTGGTACAAACCCTCAGCCCCGAGGGTGGACTACTCCCTCCACATCGTGGTGGCCGCCGGGATGATGAAGATGGCCACCGGAGATGATTCCCCCTCCGGCAGGGTGCCGGAACGGGGTCTAGATTGGTTTTCGGTGGCTACAGAGGCCTGCGGCAGCGGAACTTCTAATCTAGGTTAACCCCGAAGGGTTTTGGAATACTTGTGAATTTATAGGGTAAAGAGGGGGTGCAGGAGGCCACCGAGGTGGGCACAACCCACCTGGGTGCACCTGGGCCCCCAGGCGCGCCCTGGTGGGTTGTGCCCCCCTCGGGGCACCCCCAGGTGCTTCTTTTGCCCACTGTTGGTCTTCTGGTCCATAAAAAATCTCTGTGAAGTTTCGTTGCATTTGGACTCCGTTTGGTCATGATTTCCTGCGATGTAAAAAACAAGCAAAAACAGCAACTAGCACTGGGCACTAGGTCAATAGGTTAGTCCCAAAAAATGATATAAAGTTGCCATAAAATGATTGTAAAACATCCAAGAATGATAAAATAACAGCATGAATACTTCATAAATTATAGATACATTGGAGACGTATCAATGATGAGCCCAGATTCCGATAAATGGAGGCCATGAAATATGAGATAGGATCCGTGTATGAGAACAAAGTATGGACTTTGGTGGACTTGCCCGATGATCGGCAAGCCATAGAGAATAAATGGACCTTCAAGAAGAAGACTGTCGCTGACGGTAATATTACTGTCTACAAAGCTCGACTTGTCGCAAAAGGTTTTCGACAAGTTCAAGGGGTTGACTATGATGAGACTTTCTCACCCGTAGCGATGCTTAAGTCCGTCCGAATCATGTTAGCAATTGCCGCATTTTATGATTATGAAATCTGGCAAATGGACGTCAAAATTGCATTCCTTAATGAATATCTTAAAGAAGAGTTGTATATGATGCAACTTGAAGGTTTTGTCGATCCTAAAGGTGCTAACAAAGTGTGCAAGCTCCAGCGATCCATCTATGGACTGGTGCAAGCATCTCGGAGTTGGAATATACGCTTTGATGAGGTGATCAAAGCATATGGTTTTATACAGACTTTCGTAGAAGCCTGTATTTACAAGAAAGTGAGTGGGAGCTCTATAGCATTTCTAATATTATATGTGGATGACATATTGTTGATTGGAAATGATATAGAATTTCTGAATAGCATAAAAGGATACTTGAATAAAAGTTTTTCAATGAAAGACCTCGGTGAAGCTGCTTATATATTAGGCATCAAGATCTATAGAGATAGATCAAGACGCTTAATAGGACTTTCACAAAGCACATACCTTGATAAAGTTTTGAAGAAGTTCAAAATGGATCAGTCAAAGAAAGGGTTCTTGCCTGTGTTACAAGGTGTGAAGTTGAGTCAGACTCAATGCCCGACCACTGCAGAAGATAGAGAGAAAATGAAATTCATTCCCTATGCCTCAGCCATAGGTTCTATCATGTATGCTATGCTGTGTACCAGACCTGATGTGTGCCTTGTTATAAGTTTGGCAGGGAGGTACCAAAGTAATCCAGGAGTGGATCACTGGACAGCGGTCAAGAGTTATCCTTAGGTACCTAAAGAGGACTAAGGAAATGTTTCTCAGTTATGGAGGTGACAAAGAGTTTGTCGTAAAGGGTTACGTCGATGAAAGGTTTGACACTGATCCGGATGACTCTGAGTCTCAATCTGGATAGATATTGAAAGTGGGAGCAATTAGCTAGAGTAGCTCTATGCAGAGCGTTGTAGACATAGAAATTTGCAAAATACATACGGATCTGAATATGGCAGACCCATTTACTAAACCTCTCTCACAAGCAAAACATGATGACACCTTAGTACTCTTTGGGTGTTAATCACATGGCGATGTGAACTAGATTATTGACTCTAGTAAACCTTTTGGGTGTTAATCACATGGCGATGTGAACTATTGGTGTTAATCACATGATTATGTGAACTGGATTATTGACTCTAGTGCAAGTGGGAGACTGAAGGAAATATGCCCTAGAGGCAATAATAAAGTTGTTATATTTCCTTATTCATGATAAATGTTTATAATTCATGCTAGAATTGTATTGATCGAAAACCTAAATACATGTGTGGATACATAGACAAACACTGTGTCCCTAGTGAGCCTCTACTTGACTAGCTCGTTGATCAAAGATGGTTAAGGTTTCCTAACCATGGACATGAGTTGTCATTTGATAAATGGGATCACATCATTAGGAGAATGATGTGATGGACATGACCCATCCGTTAGCTTACCATTTTGACCGTTCAGTTTTATTGCTATTGCTTTCTTCATGTCAAATACATATTCCTTCGACTATGAGATTATGCAACTCCCGGATACCGGAGGAATACCTTGTATGCTATCAAACGTCACAACGTAACTGGGTGATTATAAAGATGCTCTATAGGTATCTCCGAAGGTGTTTGTTGGGTTGGCATAGATCGAGATTATGATTTGTCACTCCGAGTGTCGGAGAAGTATCTCTGGGCCCTCTCGGTAATACACATCATAAGAAGCCTTGCAAGAAAAGTGACTAATGATTTAGTTGCGGGATGATGTACGGAACGAGTAAAGAGACTTGCCAGTAACGAGATTGAACTAGGTATGAAGATACCGACGATCGAATCTCGAGCAAGTAACATACCGATGACAAAGGGAATAACGTATGTTGTCATAACTGTTCGACCAATAAAAATCTTCATAGAACATGTAGTAGCCACTATGAGCATCCAGGTTCCGCTATTGGTTATTGACCGGGAAGGTGTCTCGGTCATGTCTACATAGTTCTCGAACCCGTAGGGTCCGCACGGTTAACGTTCGATGACGATTTAGTATTATATGAGTTATGTGATTTGGTGACCAAATGTTGTTCGGAGTCCCGGATGAGACATGGACATGACAAGGAGTCTCAAAATGGTCGAGAGGTAAAGATTGATATATAGGATGATAGTATTCGGACACCGGAAGTGTTCCGGATAGTATCGGGAATTTATCGGAGTACCGGGGGGGTTACCGGAACCCCTGGGGGAAGATATGGGCCATATGGGCCATAGAAGGGGAGCACACCAGCCCACAAGGGGTGACGCGCCCCCCAAGGAAGGAGGCCGAATTGGATAAGGGAAAGAGCGGGTTCGGCCCCCCTTTCCTTCTCTCCTTCCTCTTCCCTTTTCCCCTTCGAAAATAAGGAAAGGGGGGAGGCCGAATTGGGGAGGACCCCAAGTAGGATTCCTACTACTTGGGGAGCCCCATGGCTGCCTCTCCTCCCCTCCCACCTATATATACGTGGGGAGGGGGCGCCTAGAACACACAACATCAATTGTTAGCCGTGTGCGGCGCCCCCCTCCACAGTTTACGCCTCCGGTCATATCTTCGTAGTGCTTAGGCGAAGCCTTGCGTGGATCACTTCACCATCACCGTCACCATGATGTCGTGCTGACGGAACTCATCTTCTTCCTCGACACCTTTGCTGGATCAAGACGACGAGGGACGTCATCATGTTAAACGTGTGCAAAACTCGGAGGTGCCGTACGTTCGGTGCTTGATCGGTCGGAGCTAGAAGAAGTTCGACTACATCAACCGCGTTGTCAAACGCTTCCGCTTTCGGTCTACGAGGGTATGTGGACACACTCTCCCCCTCTCGTTGCTATGCATCTCCTAGATACATCTTGCGTGAGCGTAGGAATTTTTTTGAAATTGCATGCTACGTTTCCCAACATGCTCTGCTAGCGCCCCCCTACGCGCTCTGCTCGTCGTTGAGGCGGCCGCGGCGCGCTCTGGTCGCGTCCGTCCACGCGTTTTGCTCGCCATTGAGGCGGCCGAGGCGCGCTCCGCTCTGGCGTCCCTACGCACACTCTGCTTGCCGTTTAGGCAAATTTACAATGGCAATGGTTAATAATTGTCTTACATATTCATAATAATTTAAAATGCCACATGCGGCAACGCCCAAAACACTCACGACCTACATATGCTTAGTGACTTAAAATGTCGATATGCGACATTTGCATACAATTATAATAAAATACAGGCTAAAAGGCTGAGTTGGCGGCCTTCCGACGACGGTCTTCTCGGACTCCATGATCAGCATAGCACCCTTGCAGCCGTTCATTCCGAGTGTCTTGACCAGTGGCCTCGGTACCCGTCTCCGCCTACGGGGCTGCTGGCCCCGGGAGGCTCTTGGGGCTGTTGGGCCTCTTCTAGTAGAGCTTGACAGCGTGCAATCGCGCGCATGACATGCCCGCGGAACCGCTCCATTTCCATGTCTCTGCCCTGGTAGCAAATTCCGCCCATCACCTGCATCCTCAAGATACCACATTGGCGATGTTCTACTACGTCGGTGACGTCAACTCCACCAACGGTGTGCTTGATCCTGGCCACCACATCGTCGGGATCGAGGTTGACACGGCCGCCGCCGACAATGATGAAGCCGCAGAATGACTGTCTCATAACTGAATTGCAGAGGTCCTGTGCCCATTCCTGGCGGGGCATCAGGCTCTCGATGAGCACCAGTGATGACGGCTCTTCGGGTGGGTCGTCGATCATGCCGCCTAGAAGCTCTGGATCTTTTGCACGGTGGATGGCAAACTGCTCATCACACTTCCTCTGCAATATGTCCATTGTGCGCCCAAGGATCGTCACGGCGATATCGCTGCAGATGGACCATGGTGCCTGCACCGGCCGTTGAAGCTCTTGCTCCCCGACTTGCTCCGACTCATTCTCCTCGCTGAAGATGTAACATAGGTAGGGGTCGACGTCGTAGCTTTGGTCGTTGCCTGGCATGCTTGCAATAACTAATGGTAGATGGGTGTGGACTAGATCTGCGCACGGTGTCGTGATGGTGCGTTGCCGCCTGGGTCATATGCAGCAAGCCACTAGCTGGTCGCGGGAAACCGATGAGGGAAGAGGTGGGAAGCATTGGCGTGGATTGCGGGACACGTATATGACGTCATTAATTTCTGCATTGGGCGTCTGTGTTGGTATAGGTACTACCTCCGTCGTAGTTTATTGGACCCCTTCGTATTTAGTAGTACCAAAATTTGACCTTGTCATTGTTGTGGTTATTTATAGCTAGGAGCTTGATAGGGGATTGGGGATTTTATAATTCACCCATGTGGAGCACGGGAAGATTAAGTGGAGCACACAACCCGACAACCGTATGCAGTGCCACGTGTTATCACACACGTGTTAACATAAGGAAACATATGTGTAACTTATTAATCATCGCACACGAGTACTCGCATACGCATCGTGTGCGATACTCCTAGCCACCGCAAGCAACTAGTTTGCATTTTTCAAAAAAAATTGTACACACAGAATCGCACACGAATTAACTGTAGTAACCGTTTGTGTTATATTTTCTCATCGCAAACAGTTCATCCGAGTGGGCTGTTTGCCGCGTATCACACACATCTTGTTTACATGAATCATTTGTGTTCTTTTGGCTCATCGCAAACAGTTCATCTATGTGAACTGTATGCCGCATATCACACACATCTTATTAAGTTGAACCGTTTCTGTTGTGTTCCCTAATCAAAAACAGTTCGTCCGAGTGAACCGTATGCTGTATATCACACGCACCTTGATCTGGCTAACCGTTTCTGTTATAGTCCCTAATAGAAAACAGTTCATCTGAGCGAACTGTATGCCGTATATCACACACACCTTTATATAGTTGTCAATTTCTGTTGTTCTGCCTCATCACAAACAGTTCTTATGGATTAACCGTATGTCACACATCACACACGCAATTGTAATATTAACCGTGTTTGATATATCCGCCATCGCAAACATTTTGCATATTTTTTGACTTTTTTACATCACAATTTGCGATTAATGCATCACACACAATTTCGTCGAAGGGTCTCTAATTGTAGTGTCGCATTAGCAGCATCTTGCAGTAGTGAATCCTAATCCTCCACGTAACCAAACTTGTTAAATCCGTAATTGTTTCCCGGTAGCTCTAGCATCACTCTATTTCAAAATATAATTGCATCACCCTAGCAAATTGACACACGCTAGGTTAATAAAAAAGGCAACAACAAACAACCCAAAAGAGGAATATGATGTTAAGAGTTGTGCAAACACAGATTAGAAGACCATTCTCGCTCCCTGGGGAGGAGAACATGAAGTAATATAATGGCACACGTTATTACAAACACATAGGTGCACAATAGTATCCCAAACGATAATTCTATACCTACGGGTAATCTATGCTCATTTTACAAAAGCTTCCAAATACCCACCCCCGCCCTCCCCGCGCGCTAATTTCAAAGCGGTGGGGTCCCTCCCTCCTCCCTGGCTTCAATCCTAATCCTCTACGTAACCAAACCTGTTAAATCCGTAAATGTTTCCCTGTAGCTCTAGCATTATTCTATTTCAAAATATAATTGCATCACCTTAGCAAATTGACACACGGTGGGTTAATAAAAAGGCAACAACAAAGAACCCAAAAGAGGAATATGATGTTAAGAGTTGTGCAAACACAGATTAGAAGACCATTCTCACTCCCTGGAGAGAAGAACATGTAGTAATATAATGGCACGCGCTATTACAATCACATAGGTGCATAATAGTATCTCAAACGATAATTCTAGACCTACGGGTGATCTACGCTCGTTTTACAAAAGCTTCCAAATACCCCCTCCCCCCACCGCCGCTAATTTCAAAGGGGTGGGACCCCTCCCTTTTCCCTAGCTTCAATCCTAATCCTCCACGTAACAAAACCTGTTAAATCCGTAATTGTTTCCCTATAGCTCTAGTATTACTCCATTTCAAAATATAATTGCATCACCCTAGCAGATTGACACACGGTAGGTTAATGAAAAGGCAACAACAAACAACCCAAAAGAGGAATATGATGTTAAGAGTTGTGCAAACACGGATTAGAAGACCATTCTCGCTCCCTGGAGAGAAGAACATGTAGTAATATAATTAGATCTCAAAATAAATGTACCTAGCATGTGCTTCACATAGGTTCTTAAATAGTGTCTGATTCAATTGTAGTATCCGTGAAATCAGGATAAAATTTATCTCTCGTAAGCACCGGCTAGCATTGGAAGCCAAAGTTTGCTTCTACACCCCCTTCCCGATTACTCGTGCAAACCAATGTCTTGAGGCACCCGTGTTAGCACCTACATTATAGAAGGTCTAAGACACACATTGCGTTAAACGTGAGGTTTGATCTTGGGTTGGAAACACAACCATTCTCTTTGCCGTCCAATCAAAGCTTGATTCTCTCGGGTCTAACAAAGCCTTGTCCGGTCCTAACTATGAGTACTCCATGCATAGGGTGGAAGCATAGTTTAAAAACCAAATAGGTGAGGCTGTCGGTTCAGGTTTTTATTGATCGGACCGCCGGTTCAATGATTCATTGGTGACAAAAAAGGAATATAGTTAAGATATTTTTTCAAATTTTTGACCTCACATCATATGAATACACGTAATATTAGTTGTAAACCATTAATAAACTACGTCTTACACTATGGGACGGAGGGAGTACAAAGTATTGTTAGCCTAGTTGGTTAATGAGCCTTGAGTGTGGCTTGCTTCATGCTTAGGTGTTTGATCCCTAGTTTATGCACCATTTCTTGGATATTTCTCCTTTTTTTACTAAAAGACCAATACGCCTTTAAAAAAATACAAGGTGCCGGTCCATTTCTAAAACTATGGGTAGAAGCCAATTTATCTTAGACTTAGATCTTTAGAGGATTAAAGACCTTCAAATGTATATGTTGTGTGTTTCATACTGTATTTTATGAATACTTTGCACTTTGTCTCCTTTTTACAGGAAGGATTTACATTCACTTAAAATTCTTGCTACAACTCATTGTTTCTATGCCGTGTACCAAATACTTTTGGGCTAATTTATATAGTTTTACTATACTAGTACTACCAAAAAGGCTTTCGCCCCGCTTTATAGATAAAGCAACTGCCCAAGCCAAACATCCAACAAGGTTCACACACACACACAAAGGTCTAGTACAGGCAATAAGTCAAAGGGTTAATGCTGAGGGCACAGCCAACAAGCCCTGAAGAAACAGAAAACGCGCACACGCGGGGTGCGGAAATCATCTAGTCGGGCTCCGGAGGTGGCGGGGGGGAGCGGAGGCGCCAGGCGGGAGGCCATCGATCGAAGGTCGGCGAGGAGGTTGTTGATGATGTCCCGATCCTGGGGGCGGCTAAGCGGCCGCCAGAGCTGCAAGTATCCACACATTTTAAAGATGGCGTCAGTAGCACGTCGAAGAGGGACCTTCTGTATGACAAGCTTATTGCGAACGGTCCAAAGTGTCCAGGCGAGGACCCCAACGCAAAGCCATCTAATATGGCGGTAGCGAGGGGGGAGGCGTGAATTTCCGCAAACAGGTCAGGGAAGTTAGTGTTACACCACTGTCCCCCAACCGTCTCGCGGAAATAGGACCAAAGGAACTGAGCCGTGGAGCACGAGAAGAAGATGTGGTTAGCATCTTCTACCATGCCGCACAAGGGGCACATCCCATCCCCAGGTCCATTACGCTTAAGGACCTCCACGCTAGACGGGAGGCGGCCGCGAATCCATTGCCACAGGAAGATCCTGATCTTCAGGGGTAGGCGGATGTCCCAAATCAAACTAAAGGGCTCGGGGGCCGGCGAGGGGGCGATGGTAGAGTAGAGGGATTTGGTGGAGAAGCAGCCGGAAGGCTCCAAACGCCAAGAAGTGGCATCCGGGGTGTCGACGCCGTTGATAGGTAGGAGGGCGATGACCTGAAGGAGGGCATCCCAAGCGGCAACTTCAGGTGGGCCAAAGGGGCAACGGAAAGCGAGGCGCCCTAAGTCAATAAGGGCCGTCTCAACTGAGACACGAGGGTCAACAGCAATGGCGAAGAGCTCCGGGAATCGAGCAGCCAGGGGAGAGTCGCCAATCCACCGATCAAACCAGAACAGGGTCGAGGACCCAGTACTAACCGAGATGGATGTGCCAATGCGAAGCACGGGAAGCAGCTGGACGACGGCCTGCCAAAACTGGGAGCCGCCCGAGCGCTGACAGAATGCAAGAGGCTGTCCTCGGAGGTACTTGTTCTGGATGATGGTGAGCCAAAGACCTCCCTCGCCATTGGCGATGCGCCAGAGCCAATGGGTCAGGAGGGCAATGTTCATGCGTCGGGAGGACAAGATCCCAAGACCGCCCTGGTCCTTGGGTTTGCAGATATCGGGCCAGCTTACCATATGGTACTTCTGCTTTCTCCCTCCCCAGCCCAGAAGAATTTGGATTGGTATTTGGCGATCTCCTGATGAAGGGTCTCATGGAGGCTATAGAAGCTCATGAGGAACCATAGGAGGCTAGCAAGCGAAGAGTTGACAAGAATCACACGAGCAGCCTTTGACAGCCAGCACCCTTTCCAGGGCTCAACGCGGTGTTGCATACGGGTCACTGTAGGGCGAAGATCCGCCACAGTGAGGCGCGAATCGCTAATGGGGATCCCCAGGTAAGTCGTGGGAAAGAACCCAACCGACAATTGAGTCGGTCAGCAATAGCCTGTGCTTCCTCCGGGGGGAACCCGAGAACCATCACTTCGCTCTTATCGAAGTTGATGGTTAAGCCCGACATCTGTTGGAAGCACAGGAGGAGGAACTTCAGGTTAGCAATGTCCTGGACGGAGCCTTCCACCATTATAATGGTATCATCTGCATATTGAAGGAGGGAGACCCCTCTCCCTCCGACTAGGTGGGGGACTAAGCCGCGAATATGGCCCGCATCCTTGGCCTTATCCAGGATGGCTGCGAGGGCATCCACTACCATGTTGAATAGGAATGGCGAGAACGGGTCACCCTGACGGACCCCACAAAGAGTGGGGAAGTAGGGCCCAATGTCCCCATTGATGTTCACAGTAGTCCGGCCACAGGAGACGAGATGCATGACACGAGTCACCCACCGGTCGTCAAAGCCTTTGCGGAGCAGCACTTCCCGCAAGAAAGGCCAGTGGACCGTGTCGTACGCTTTGTGGAAGTCTAGCTTCAGGAAGACTGCCCGATGGTGCTTCAACCGGACCTCGTGGAGTACTTCGTGGAATACCAGCACCCCATCCAGAATAAATCGGCCTTGTATGAAGGCGGATTGGTTCGGATGGGTAATCGTGTCAGCGAGCAGGGTCACCCTATTGGCGTACCCTTTGGCCAGGATCCGGAAAATCACATTAATCACTGTGATTGGACGGAACTGGCGGATGTCGGAGGCACCCGGGACCTTGGGTATGAGGGCCACGATACCATAGTTGAGACGCCCAAGGTCCATGGCCCCCGAATAGAATTCCTCAAACAAGGCCATGACCTCCGGCTTGATGGTCGGCCAGAACGTTTTGAAGAACGTTACGGGCAGACCATCCGGGCCCGGGGCCGAGGAGGGGTTCATCCCTTTAATAGCCGCGAGAACCTCGTCCTCGGCGAAGGGGGCCAGTAAAGCGGCATTGGCCTCAACAGAGACCAATTGAGCACCCGACCAAATGTCGGAGGCGAGACTAACCCCACCCCGAGGGGTGTGGGTAAATAGGGCTTTATAGAAGCCGTCTACATGGGCACGGATGGCCGAGTTGCGAACGAGAGGCGTGTCTCCATCCCAAAGGCAGTGAATGGAGTTTCGACGTCGCCGGCCGTTAGCCACCACCTGAAAATAAGCGGTGTTGGCATCACCCTTAAGTACCCACCGTTGGGTACCGCGCAAACGCCAGTACTAGTACACGCTTAAGAATGCATCATATTCTACTCCAGCCTTTTCACATTCATGTGTTCATATGAATCCCGTGAATCAGAGAGGCCTTATTAGCACTGAATATTAGTTTTCTTTGGTCCAAGAATTAGATAAGATATACCATGATCTCTCCCCCAAAAAGGACAAGGTAGAGCATGAAAAAGTGGTTGATGTGTTAATGGCAATTGGAAGTACACAGAAGAGCACACATCACATGAAGAGCTTGTCCACGAAGAGAAGCAATACACCTCATCTAGCTTCACACCGGTCCATATGGCTGTCGACAGCAACCGAGCACAAGAACCACATCAAGGACTATAGTGGACTCCCATCGGACGTTGCCATCTTCTGTTGATAGGACCAAACAGTTGGCAGTGTATCTTCTTTTGACAGGACCAAACAGGACCCCCAACTACTGCCATTACATTTGTCTCCGTGTTATTTATCAGTGGAAGCGTAACTAATACATAAATCTTGAACATGAATATAGAAGTAGGTAAGTACCAGAAATGAATAAATAGCGAATATGGACAAACGAATGCGGACGCGAATGTTTACCGAATACAAAATTCCCTTTAACTTTGCAAAAAGCACAACAAACCCAATGACGTATTTGCGTTTGCCAACATTACTACTCCATCCATTCCATATTAAGTGTCGGTGTTGTACTAAATCAGCGACACTTAATATGAAACAGAGGGAGTGCAATATTTAGCCAACATTACCGCAATTAAACTCTATCTTAGCCAAAATAGAGTACATATTAGTGTTTTTTTATGACCGGTGGCTCTGTAAGCCAATGCCCGAGTATATATATAAACAATCCCTTTGAACTCCTATTTGGTAGCGAGTATAAGATGAGAGCGGACGTTCGGCTCCTAGGAGCCATGGAGGCCTTTTTTTGAAAACAAATCAAAATTCAAACTTTTTGGTTTAAAAAAATCTGAAAAAATTGTGCAAGTAAACAAGTATGTTACGTCTATGTGTGTAAAATTTTAGAATGAAAAACGTGGAAATGTGACCTGTAAAAAAAAGACAAATTCATGGCCTGGGAGGATGAATAGTATCATATGTTAAAAAGCCCCAGATTTGTCTTTTTTCACAGCCCTCATTTCAACTTATTTTGCCCTGAAATTTTACACACATGTGTGTTATGCCTTCATGTATATGTGTATTTTTTCAGAATTTTTTGAAATGTAGAAAATATGAAATTCGACAAAATTCAAAATTTTCAAAACTGAGCTCCATGGAGCTCGCCCTCCAAAGACAATATCCGGTATAAGATGCACTCTAATTTAGGCCCTATTTAGAAAGATTTTCACAGGAATTTCGTAGGAATCAAATCCCATAGAAAATTTTCCTACGGTGTCGTTTGGATTGTATGATTGGCTTGGAGAACTACTCCATTTCCTCCACTCTATGGGGGATTCTATTCTAAACTTTGTTCAAGACCTCATGTTTTTCACTTCCTTTGAGAAGTCTAACGCAACTTGTCTCTTCAGCTCTCTTCTTTTCTCTTTTTCAAGGGATAGTTTCCCACAATTTTTTTCTGGAGCAGCCAAACATTTATGGTGTATAATTCTTATGTTTACATTCCGATAGGATTCCACTAGACATGACACCTAACTCCTGCATTTTTCGCATTCTTACATTTTTCCTCCCCCCACGTTTCAAATGGCACCGTTCGCAAGGAGTGAATCCAAATAACAATAAAATGTCAAATAGCAACAGGGAGAAGAAGAGAATGAGGAGTTGTGGTTGTGGTATCACTTAGAGAACCCCCCCCCCCCCCCCCCCCCCCCGGTATTTCACAGACCCCCATGTATATTTTCACAACGAATTTCCATTTTCGATCGGATCGGTCCAGTTTGTCGTACGCTCTCCCTTTCAATCTTTCTCTCTAGCCAAGTCTGCCATATCACTGCCAAATCGTACAATCATACATGGGCTAACTGTCCAACCCTGCTCCCCCAGCCACCTAGCTAGACACATACTTGAATGCGAGCAGAAGAACATACATTCGTCTCTTTTCTCTTCACAGGAAGCAGGCAAAAGGGGGCCACGCACTAGCGGAGCACCAAAGGGGAACATAGATCGTGCAACCAAATAGCAACAACCAGGCAACAAGTCTTGCGCCCATAAAGGCCACAACAGCACACACCAATGATCGCGCAATCAACTATCCATAGGAGGGACGCAGCAATGTTAGACCGAGGCAGCCAGTTCACACCATTTCACAGCACCGCAAATAGCGTCGCGTCGGTCTAATAGCCACCGCAAGACCTCCTCGAGGTCATTACTGTTGGGATGCAAATTTGTGGCCCTCAGGTATCCACGGATACTACTGAAAATTTAGTTCATTTGGTTGAACTAAAGAGGACCAGAGAACACCCGGGTACCCGTTTGCACCCCTACATTACTGATGTAAGTCGAAGTAAATCACAGAACACCATATGTAAACTCTGCTGCAGCATTAAGTTTTTCGACACGGAACTATAGCATACTAAAGTTAAAGCCATGAGTTCACGATTTTACGTTCTTGCAACTGAAGTGCAGAAGTAAAACAACACCAGACTCCTACATTGATCTCAAACCACAAAGTTGACGTTTTTCCTTCCAAGGAATAGCAATGGTACTTCTTGAGACAGAGCACCCGCAATCCATATTATATTGTCCTAATCCAAAAAATCCTGATATGTTTTTTTTTCTGACTTCAAGTGCATCTGGCTTCACTCAGATTTCACCTGCAAGGAATAAGGAATCGAATAAATACAGTTCTATAAAGCTTACAAATGTTTATGAGCGACAAGATATGGAGTTGGCGGCATACAGGAGACTGAGAACGGGGTAAACTTCTGCTCCTGATGGGGCTCCTGCTTGCAGACTTGTCACGCGCAGGCTGCAAAAAAACTTGAATCATGATATTGAAGGAATTACATGATAGAAGAATGTGTACCCTTCAAAGACTTACTGCGGCAGGTGATAGGGATCTTGATGATGACCTACAAAATATTCCGAAAACCAACAAATTGTCGCTTAGTATTTGCACTCCTATGGTTTGATCACAATATGTCTACACCTAACCTATGCACACGGGAGCAATGCAATATACGGGTGAGCATTTGGGCAGATTCTCACCCTTGCTCCGCCGCTCATGCCTTTTGCACCACAAAATAAATTTGAAAATTACAAGCCTTTATTTTTCAAGGAGTCAAAACTACAGGTGTTTGAATGAAAATGTAGACAGTATGGGTTGATGGTTTTGATCCAACAGGTAAAACCTCTTCTTTTTTTTCTCTTTCACAAAGATGTGTACTTCAAAAACAAAATCTAGCATTAAAGCCAAGGTTTATATATGAGACCAGGGCAGAGTGCATATTTGAGAATATAAGTGCTCAAGTCAACAGTAATACAAATATACCACAGAATCCACTCCATTATGTTTAGTGCCAGCCCTCCTATCGCTGGTTGTACTCCACTTGCCATACAATCACAATCCAGCAGAACTATCCAACGCCCAAAACCATCCTTTGATTCTGAACGTGCCAATATCCTACCAATGCAATCCCCAGACAGTCGCATGGTCCAGATCTAGTAAAGAGAAGGGAAAATCTTCAAAGATGGACAGCTATCCCGTTATGCACACATGTTCAATAGTCAGACAGGGGAAACTCAAAAGGCCATGCCGAAAAACAATGCATCAGGAAACAGAAGCCACAAAGCAAACCAGAACGGGATTCCAGAAGTTCAATATCACAGGCCACTTCTATTTCTTGTTCTTATTTTGCAGGTCATTTTTATTCTTGTTAACAGCCCTTTTCCTTGCTTTAACAGGTTGTCAACATGGACTGATTTGAGTATGAACAAACTAAACTATACCTTGGACTCCTGCTCCTGCTATAACTGTGACTTCTGCTTCTCGAGTAAGAGCAGCTTCGGCTTCTACTTCTCGAGTAAGAGCGGCTACCCCTAGCATTGTACTCCCTCACCTATTAGCAGCACAGGTAGATTAGAGCATGGAAATCTTTAATTCAGTGAGGTGGGCATGTGGGACGAACATGTAGATATATGATTCAGTATGGTTAAGAGAAGGGGAGGGCAAAAAAGAAACAGCCATACCCTGATATATGTGCGTGAAAATGCATTACGGAACTCTGAATCATCAAGCTTCCTTATCTACAAGATAAAAATAACTAGTAAGCATATATGTTCATCAAAATGTATGCACATGTATGAGCGTAGAGAAGTGTTTAACATATCTTACCGCATGTTTCATGTCTTCGTAGTTGGTATACTCAACTATTCCAGTAATTGCTGTAACATGGAAAAGGTAATGAGGATTCTAAAAGATAATACAGTTTGAATGAACTAGGCAGGTCAGATATCTAAACAACTAGCCCCACCAACACTCATTGAAGAACAAAATACGAACTGCAAAGTGATCATTACTAACCTCCAGCCTCAGGATAAACATCAGAGAAACAGACATCACCAGCTCGCCGCATATGATCCTGAAAAATGAAAGTAAATTTAAGAATCCTGAAGCATGAACTTCAAGAACTTACATTCACATCCAAACCTTGAGATCTTGCCATGATGCTGAAGAAGGTAATCCGGTAACAATAACTGCGATCCATGAATAGAGATAATAAGAATAGGGGATTTCACCATCAAATTTGTGAGGCTTATAAAGTTAAAAATACAAACCGCGGTAATCAGAACGCCTAAGTGCACCACGACGTCCAGAACTAGTATAGCTGTTTGGTCGATCAAAAGAAGGGCCTTTTCCCCCATGAGCTAACTCCACCTGGATAGTGGATAAAAGGTAAACTTCATAAGAAAGATCTAAGATGTTTCCTTCGTCTCTCAGAAAATGAAAATAATATTCATACAAGGTCCACCAACCCGCAATTTGCAGCCATCAAAGTCGTATCCATCACGGCCATAAATTGCATCATCAGCATCACGTGGGTCTTCAAACTGCAAAAAGCTCCACTTTGGTGTTAGACTCATAGTCATAGGTGTGCTATACAGAAAGAATTTTAGTTCGGAATGATTTTGAAAAATAATTTTTAATAGAACGTTCAGCAAAACTGATACTCCCTCTGTAAAGAAATATAAGAACGTTTAGATAGCTAAATTAGTGATCGAAACGCTCTTATATTTCTTTACGGAGGGAATGCATTCTATTGGTTAGATTCTGTATGAAAGCATGCTGTTTTGCACAATGTGCCAATGAGGGTTTCAGGGTATCCTCTTAAAAGGAGGTATAACCATGTAACTATACTACCAGTTTTTGAGTCTTATAGGACAACATGATTTTGTTGTAACAGTTTTAGGACACATTATAAGGGGTTATGCTTTAAGTGGCTTCTAGGGATGGGATGGAATCATCTTGTTTTAGTATTCTATAAGCCAGAGAGCAAAATCAACATGTCCTAAAGCTCAAAAGACTTATTTTTTCAAGATTGTCTTATAGCACTTTTGACGTAACTCGAGAGAAAAAATTGACCTACTATATGCTAATCTGATTTTCTAAAAAATCTTATCAAAGTATATTTTAACATAACTCATCTCAAATTTGTCACCCAGACAACCTTACAGAAAAATAATTTATACTACGAAATACGAATACATAGTAGTGAGCAAGAATAAATATTCTAACAAAACAATGACCAAAGCACATTACCTCGACAAAAGCATAAACAGGAGGCCTTGGAGGAATTTTCAGATCGATATCGACAATAGGACCGTACTGCAGAAGCAAAGTAATAGAAGATTAAATTGACATGCAGGAATGCTTCCTTAAACAGATTTTTTTTATCATATTGTGACACCTAATTGGCTTGCTTTCTGCAAATCCTCTTGCAATACCCACATAGGATGACAAACTCAAGAGATGCCATTTAGGTTAAGGTGAAATATAACTTGTTATTTTTGGTGGAGAATAGAACTGAAAATTTGACATCGTGGAATTCACACTGAACACCAGTTTTTTTTTATTACGTCACAATGACGCAGTGAGAGACTGAGAGTACATATCGACTGACGTTACAATATCAAACTATCTTGTCCAGTGTGCACACAACCGCAAACACTCTCAATAGTCCATGTTACAAGAAAAATGAAAATATGTACATATGTCTTCCAGTTTAACAACACTTAACCTAATACGTCGTTTCATACATAAAAAGAAGTTGCGAATTTATAACCTCCATGTGTAACTGCTAATGCAAAGCATACAGTTTAAGCTGCTATCAGAACATAATACCGACCACCTTGCCGCTGAACTGAACTGAACTGGCGATTTCTTAACAGAACAGAAGCACAAGGCAAAGGTACAGGTGAACAAACCCAAACTATTTAGAACCTAACCTTGTAGAAGAGATCCTCAATCTCTCTCTCGCGGATGTCCTCGGGGAGGTTGCCCACGTAGATGGTGCGGCCGTTACGTCGGCTCATCGTTCCTGCAAGAAAGGGAAAAAAATCAGATCAGCAACTAGCTGCTAGCTCGCACAAACCTAAGCAAAATCTCGGCGGGAATCAAATAGCAGAAGTGGCGACCCAAGTTCGGGAATCAATCAAGAGAAAATTCCGACCCATTTCGTAAAGGAAAAAAAAAACCCGACCCAGTTGCTCGAGGGAAAAAAGAGACTAACTAAACAAGAGACCGAACAAGCACTGCATCTCACCTCGCCGAAACCACTAAGATCACGACTGCGGCGAACACGATAGCTCTACCGCTGAACCCGAAAAAAAACAGGACGCCGTTACCGCGCGGAGAGAGGAAAGAAATGAGCACGCAAGAGCAGCAGCGATCAGGAGGGAGGAGCGGGAGCTCGTACGCTGGGATTAGAGCGGGAGAAGTAGGGTTCGACTGACCTGCGCGCAGCGAGTGCGGGCGACTCCGCCGCCGCGGCGAGGGGGGAGACGACGGGGACGAAACGGAAACGGAAACGGAAGCGGGGGGAGGGATCGAGAAGCTTCGGAGGGGAGCGGCGGCCGATATGAAAGGTGGGGCGAGGCAGTGAGGGGGGTCGCGTGCTTTACGATCCGTGCAGCATAGACCAGCCGTGGATCTAACTTCTGGGCTTTGGGCCCCAGCCCCAGCCACCGCCAACCAGCCCCAGTCAGACAGAAGCCTTCCGCTCGGTGGTTGGGATCGTGAGAGGGGGTAAAACCCGAGGGGCTCCGCGGAAAAGTGCCTCCTCCGCCCATCCTCTTCTTCCTCTCTTGGTCTCCCCCGTCGGACGGTGGTGGCGCGGGTCTCCTCGCCGCGCCGGATTCTCTCTCCGGTAAGAACTTCCGGTCGATCGCTCTCAGATTAATCCAGAATCCCAACTCTGTTAGTTCCGCCTCGATCCTGTCGCCGCGAACACGGGTACTCGGGGCAACTTGGACTCTTGTGCTCCTCCTGATTGCGATGCTGTGCGGCCTAGGGTCTGCGAGAATCGCGGCGGTAGGTAGGGTCGAGTGATTCGTGTACACGTGGTTCTTGTTTAGTCAGGATCTTGCTTTTTCTAGTCGGCGGCTAATTTGGATCGATCAGGCATAGGATTCTGTGTAGTTCAATAGTATCTGCCGGTTCCTCTAGCCCAAATTCTGGAACAGACAGAATTTAAGTGGTCTTGCTTAGGAGCTTTGGGCAGCAGAGCGGCCATGTATGGCAGGTCTGGACCTTCTCGGCCGGATTGCTTGCTGATTACTTGAGTTGTTGAATGCCTAGAAGTTCTTAGGTTGAGCCTATTTTCGACGGAAGGCTCGAGCGGAGCCTGGCTTTAGATTAATAAAGCCACACCGGCCACGCATAACAGCCCTACACACTCACGCCACACGCTGTCGCCGAGGTTCTCAGTTTACGATTACTACAGGCCCAAAGCAGAACAGAAACAAACAACAAATCAAGGGGGCTAAAAGTAGATGGAGCTCAGGAAAACATTTCCCTAACACAACCCCACGTGAACTGCGCTAAAGACCCAGAAAAAAGGATGCGGTTTGCGTCCTTGGGATCTCCATGGAGAGATTAAGGTTGAGCTATGTACTGTGTCTGTTGCTTGTTTGATTCCTTCCACCAGTTTGTGTAGGTCAGTGCTATGTTGGAATGGCGATGTTTGATCAATGGGTTTTCCCATGCTAAATTTGTTTATGACATCAAGAAAATTCGCTCAACGTATGTAGTTTGTTTGTATAATTGATGAGCGCGACAATCTGTTTAGTTTTGGTTTTATCTAACTCTGCTCATAATGATGTTGTACAGGATTTTCTGATTTTGAGAGCTCCCAGGAGTTTGCTAATTCTTAGTTGGGCTATTTGTTTACATCAACTAATTCCTGATGCTGATCTATTTCTTGAATTATATACTATTTTCATACTGTTCGTTATCTTATGAATCCATAGTTTGTTAGTCACACTAAAAACTTTCTAAATTCTTCTGATATCTAATCTACTCTTGTTTCACAGGGCATCAGTTTAGCGCCCTGCCTATATTTAATCCAGTGGGAAACGATTGACTTAAGTCATGGAGGGGAACAAAGATGAGGCCTTGAGGTCTGTCAAGCTTGCACAGACTGCGCTAGCATCTGGAGATAGACAGCGAGCAGACAAATTTATTCGAATTGCCCATAGATTGGATCCCAGCCTTCCAATTGTTGATTTGTTGACCTCAACCAAGAAGTTTGATCCCCTGAATCTGAATGGTACTGCTTGCCAGGACAAGACCAGAAGAGGCCATGAAAACCTAAAAACGCCAAAAGAATTTGTTGGTCCTTCTAATGTTGATAAAGGTTACACCGAGGAGAATGTTAGAGTTATCCGTGATATCAGGAAGAACAAAGACTACTATGCAATTCTTGGAGTGGAGAGGACTTGCTCCTTGGAGGAGATTAGGAAGGCCTACAGGAGGTTGTCACTGAAAATTCATCCTGACAAGAACAAGGCTCCTGGGGCAGAAGATGCATTCAAGATGCTCAGCAAGGCTTTCAAGTGCCTAGGCAATGATCAGTCACGGAAGACCTATGATCAGACAGGCACCCTTGAGGGGCATGAGTTTAACGACCAATATTCCAATGTCATGAGGCAGAGAACTGCTAGGCGAAGGAGGCAAACAAGAAATGGCTTCTATAGTTATGAAGAAGATTTAGATCCAGATGAGATATTCAGGTCTTTCTTCTATGGTACTCGTGATAATTCGTTCCGTGGTCGCAATGTCTACAGAACAAGAGAAGCAGGTAGGCAGGAGCAACAGAGAAGGGAGCATCCTGTACAGGGTGGGTCGTTCATAAACTTAACAGTATTGATGCACCTGTCAGTCGTATTACTTTTTGTCTTGTTTGCATTCATTCCAGTGCAGCAGCCTCAATATGCCCTGCACAAGACATACAACTTTCCCATTTCAAAAGTCACTGATAAGCATGGGGTGGAGTACTTTGTCAGCAAACAAGATTTTGATCAGCAGTTTCCACATGGAAGTCCTTCTAGAGATAACCTCGAGGATCACGTTTTCAGAGATTATAAGACTATGCTAGGAAGAAACTGTCGTGTGGAACTCCATCGGCGTAAATGGGCCAATGACTACCCTACGCCTCACTGTGACAAGCTACGGAGCCTTGATGTGGCATAATAGTGCCCACATGGTGATTAGTTTGTTGTCTCCATTGCGGTCTTGCAGAAGTTCACTCTCTTTGAAGGTATAACCTGTCTATGTTCATTTCAATCGAACTGTATGGTCGCATCATATATTCTGATTTAACTGTAAGTTGACATTTCCCTGTTTCTCAGTAAGAGCATTCAGTGTCTCCACGACATACAGAATCGTAAAATGTGCTATTTTATGACATGATGCTTCAGCCCTTGGGGAAATAATAGTTCAAGGAAATTGAAAAGAAGCTCTCAAGTTTATGCATAGAAGTCACATGTCGATGTATCGGTAAATTTTGGGTGAACTAGTTGGTGCATATAGCTAGGGCATGGAACATGAAAGCTTAGCAGTTCATTTTGAGTTAACATGTGTGATCAACTACTTTTGGGGTACTATATATTGATCGTTTTATTGAGGTTCTGGTCATCTCTAATGTGATATCTGAGAAGCAGCTAAAGCTTGACGTCTTATCTGGAGCTAGAATATGTGTTCACATAGGACTTTGTTTGGTGTTCTCATGCACTTTGTTTATTGATGCAGGTGTAACCTGGCAAGATTTTATGGAAAAGGATGAGCAATATATTTCTAGTTTGTCTGGTGCCCTACCTTTTATAACGTGTCAATGACATATTATGAACCAGTAAATTGTCTGCTACATGAAGAAGCTTTGATGGCTGGCTAGCGTGTACATGGTGGAGTTCAATCAGGCGTGATCTTGGGTTCATCAGCCTGTCATTCTTCTCGAGCAATTACCATTCTACACCTGCGAGTGCAAAATTTTGTGCAGATTATCATGCTAGGGCCGCCTATAGTTGCTGAGTGCAAAATTGTGTACATATACGACTCTGAAAGATGGCTAGCGATCATGAGATCGTCATTGTACTGCCTGAAACCACTGTTGAGTTGAAATTCCCTGGGTTGGTTGTAGCTGCTGTTCCTTCTGAACAATTGTAAACCCCTTGAGATGAAAATTAGAAAACGTGAACTGTGAACCTTTTGAAATAAAAATTATAAAACGTGAAACCCCTGGTGTCGCTTCGGCGAGTTTGATGCTTGTGCTGTTGAAATTGATTTCCTTTAATCTGGACAGCTGGATGTCGAGCTAGCGTTGTGCATTTCCTCAGGATTTGGGTATCCAGAAGCCAAAAAACAGGGGCACTACTTGAACTTGATTTTGTCATGATTGACTGTCAGGACCTGCTGCTATATTGTACTATGTTTTACTCAACATAAACAACCTATAGCGACATATACAATACTCAATAATTAGATCATGTCAACATGGAACTACCATGGAAAGAATGATGCCAGTACACTGAATTTACAAGTTCAAGTCATAACTGAAAGAAGGCTGCATCTAAGAATTGTCTTGGTTTTTTTTTTTTTGCATTGCGATTTTAGTGCTGATAACTAAATCAACTATAGGTTTAGACGGGGTTTGCTGCTGCTACTAACTTTATATTGAACATTCCGTTTCAAAAAAAAAACTTTATATTGAACAGTAATTTGAATTTGTACTTGATATGTGATGATACAAGGACGCCCTATATTAAACGGTATGTTGGGAGCTATAATAGCATAAGTTATGAAAACATGCAGCTAATATTTCTGTAAAGTGTGCAAGCTCTTCGATGATGATGTTTTGTCTACTTTGAACAGGGCATATGTAGGTGTATGCCCATGCTAAGACTGAGCTTTGTGATTCCAGGTCTCAAAACAGTAGTATCATTGTCATGATTGTGGAATATGTAGGTATGCAATTTGTCCCTGTGATAATGTCCCGTGTCGAACTGTATGTATGGACCTGAACAATTTGTTTTACTGGAAGTTGCGCTATGAACAATTTGTTTTACTGGCAGTTGTATCCCTTTGTGGAATTGGTGTCAGTGAGAATCTCTCTCATTTCTTGAAATGTGGTAATGTGTCGCTATTATGTCTAAATTTGCGTTCTTGGAAGTACAGTGTAGTATGGTATGGTGCCATTCTGGAGGCTTACTGCATACTCGTTTCTCTTTGTAAATTTATTACGTGGTTACAGACATTTTCCGTTTTGTAGCTCACATACAAAATCTCATGTATTTCCCTCACATTAGTTGTATTAATGCACCGAAGCACAAGCTTCCATATTTAATTGGGTACTTGCTTCAACATAAGAGTTTTTGCTTAGTTCCCAATGATTTGTTTACATTTTTTTCCTTTGGTTAATTGATTTGATTCCAATCGATGAACCAATTTCCAAAATAACATATTAGGGGAAAATGGTTATAAAATGTGTAATGTTTGGTTTCACAGTTTCCTTCCAGTACTTAAATATATGGACTATTAGCATGAGCCAAATAATACAATGTGTCAATCAATATTCCAAAATGTGGCTGTTGTTTAGATCAAACATAGAGAAAGGCCATGTCCTGCAACACAACAACAAATACTATTTACAAGCGCAAGCAACAGAACATCTACATTTACAGGACGTGCCACCAATAGCTCTGTTGCCTCTCACAGATGCATCGACGTCACAATACATCAAGCAACTTTCGTCCTCTTCACCGCAAGCAAGCGAACAACTTCAGTCCGATCCGCTTACTACTCTGCCCTCTATTGATCACACTGAGCATCAAGATGTGTTGCTCGCAGCAGAGAAAAACCAAACACTGACATCGACCCATCCACTTGAATTCTTAAGTGAACTTACACCCCACCGATTAAATTTTTTATAATTTTGCAAATCATGTGCAGACACTGAATACTGCCAGTGGTCCATGATCTACCTAAAGGCAAGAAATCAAAAAAGGGTTAGTAAAATGAGATTATAATAATCAATGTAACGATTGAACGAACAAAACACTGATAAATTGATGTTTTCATGTCATGCAGCCACATTGCAAAGGAGCTAACACTGATGAACTGATGTCTTCATGTCATGCAGCCACATTGCAAAGGAGCTATTTCCTCCAAAAGATCACAAAGAAGATAAAACTGACCTCAGAGAAGAGTAAACAACATCCAGAGCCATCTGCCATATAAGCAAGGAAAAACAAGTTGTTTGTTCCATAGATATACAAGCCCCTTTGTATCGTTCCTTTCTGAACGACACGTCGCTGTTCATGTAGTATTTTGAACCTGTCTTTTGGGCTGCAATAATACAGTGCTGCTTAAACATCTATCTAGCATGTTCACTATTACTCTTCGTCTCAAGAGTACATATTTTGACATGGAGTTGAGTAGTGTGTCAAAATAATTATCGTAAAAAAAAAACTCTCATGTCTGTGAGCATCAATAGAAACCGCTCATTATGAGTGCATCTTTAACATGGTTTAGTTAGCTAATTACCTACTGCATTAACAAGTGTTGGGTGTTTGGTTGACTAATACCATCCCTATCCATAGGATAAAATGTGTTGTATATTCCCAGGGCTGAGAATTCCTTAAGAAAATAAAACATACTAGAAATCATGTGGAACTCTCTATTGCTTCACATCCACAAGTATTTATATGTCACTATCATCTGAATTATCTGCACATGGACCAGTTGGAGGAAATAAATAACAGCAGGGCTGCACGTTGCTAAGCAAGCAAGCATACCCAAACTTGGCGTAGCCCTTGAAGTAGAAGAACCTGGACTACAAACTTACAACAGCAAGGAAAAAGGCACAATAATAGAACACCTAACCCTATCTAGCAAATCACCAACCCTTAATGAACGATCAACGAATAATCTTACTAGTTAAAGGTGCATCACGCAAATTCTTTCTTCCCATGTGTTTATGTGGGGCATGTTCAGAAAACTTGGGACAAGGATTCAGGGAGAGAAACTCCCGGCATACCTTTCTACTCTACTTTAGCACCTTCAAGAGCCTGAACGCACTAGTAGCAGCAGTGATAAAGCACCTTCTGGGTTGATTATTGCTTGTAAGTGGCAAGATTCTTGGCACTGGAGCAGGTCTATAATTTTGAGTTGGAGTAGATCCATTGGCCATTATTAAGTTCTTACTCAGAGAAACACGTAGTTGTCCAGGTTTAAGACCAGACCTAGGATCTGAGCTTGCATAGGCTGGATACACCCTCACAGGAAACCGGGCTTCTAACACTGATCTCCAATATGGGAAATAACTTCTCTTCGTATACGTGGGATCCCATCCTCCGCCTACTTCCTTTCTCACAGCCTGTCACATATTTCAATAGAGGTACGGCATAAAAAAAACAGAAAAATCATACTTCCAGCCAGCACCTCTCGCTTGAGATGTATTATGTTGATCAATACACCACATTGGTGTTTCATTAGATATGAATGATGTCACTGCAGTATAGTACTCAAGTAGCATGCTTAAGCAACAGAAAAAGATGTTGAACCAGCACAATGTGTGGCACAAACATTGCAACAGAAACATGCACTTGTTATTGCCTCTAGCGATTATATTACACTGCATCTTCTTCCATCAGAATCTTCCTCACAGGCACAAAATAAATTTCAGATGCAACAGATCATTCAAGAACACTAAGGTGTTGGAAACAAAAATAATACGCAAGCCCCCTTGGTGAAGTCACAATGTTGATGTTACTTGGAATCTACACAGTTCATATATGTTATAAGGCTAATTATGCCTACTTATTATTGCATTTACCCCCTTTCCTTGGTAAAGAACCTGATGGGAAACACATTAGGATGGCAGAGATGAACCATAGTTGTAATGTCGTGGCATTGCAATAGGTGATATGTATTTGGAGGCAACTCAAAGCAGTGGTAAACTAGCTATTTATTTCTGCTTCAAAGGAGGAAGGCAAACCAACCATGGTGGCTGTCGAGCGCGGCAGATATGAACAATTCCGTAAATAAAGAGAGTTCCCATCTGTAAAGGCAAGTCTTGGTCACTATTTTTTGCTTGGCTGTTCTAGTAGCAAAATTTAGTTTGTATACGTGTGTGTGAACACACACTGGCTAGGATTTAGATACTTTGTAGCTCAGCTTGAACCTGTCCAGGTTCAGTAGCGAAAGTCCATTTAGAACATGAATACCTCTACTCTCTAAATATGGCTGAATACGCTACTACAAAGCTGACCCATTGGTGCTGCCATAAGGTGTAGGCAAAGCTGCTTGGTGCTGCTTGTCGTGGAATTGTCACGGCAGATGTCCTTAGTGTCAGGACTTAGTCGTGAGGCCAGCGCATCTATGTAGTAGCTTGAGAGGGGTTGGGCGGAATGAGAGACGCAACACAAGACAAGGATTTAGACAGCTTCGGGCCTCGGGAAACATCATCCGGTAACAACCCTACATGCTGTTTGAGGCTAGGTCTCATTATGATCATGAGAGAGTCGCCGGCTCGGCCGGCTCTTTGTGTCTAGCCCTAAAAATTGTTTCTTGTCCCTTGTTCCTCTTTGGGGTGCCCTGCCCCTCCTTATATAAGTTGGAGAGGCGGCTTTACATGTAGAGTCCTGGTAGGATTAGAACTAACTTATTCTCTATTACAAGTCGGATACAAGTACGGATCTTGCTTCCTCGTAAAGGAAATATTCCTCATGCCTTCCGTCTTAAGCCGGCCCATAATAACACGTCCCGGCCTACTGGGCCTTGGGCCCTTGTCATCCATCTGACCCGCCGTCGGGGCCATCATTAAGTCGCCAGGCTCATGAGTTGCCAATCTTCCGGCGGGTTACGATGAGGCGTCAAAGTCCGGCCGGGTCATACTCCCGGCCGGGTCATACCGCGGGGTATATCCCCGACACTGCTGTACCATACTCAGTATTAAGGTATAATGGCTTACTTGTGTTTGTGTAGTATGCTGCCGTGCCATAAGGGTGGGTGTCATTTCCAACAGTTGTTACCTGGACTAGAGATTAGGGCAAGATGCGCGGAGTCAAAAGTCAAGAAAACTTACCTTAAAACAAAGATTATATTATGTATCTGAAAGCGTTATATGAGATTTGTCAATTTGGAAAAAATTCACTTCTTTACATATTTTTCAAAAGAGTTGATGTAAAACAAAACAAAAAATAGAACAAGGAAATGAAAGATATTTTTATAGTTTTTTTCTTTTTGCTGCCACAGTATCGTTACACATTCCCGAACACCATCAGTCTATCCAAAACTAGACCAATCCCAGATGAGTATCTTTACCTTTTCCTCTGCAGCATCCAGATTGGCCGTTTCCGTAACTGTCATGTTTGCATCTACAAGCCCAATTATCCAATTTAGAAAGAAGGGGAGAGAATAGGACTCAGTTTGTTAAATGTAAAAAGAATAACTCAAGCCTGACACACCTTTACATGACTCTCCGTTTGACTTTCTGCAGTCATAAGGCTGGCTTCAAGAAATGGCAGAAAATAATATAATCAGCAAAATAACCGTTTATTCACATAGAAAATTATTGTGTGAAGCAATACAAGAGTAGTACAGGTTTAGAGTGTCCATGAAATCTCCAGGAGGGCAAAATCCGTACTCCTTAAGGATAGATGAAACATGTTGAAAGACCTCCACATGGGGCACCTACATGACATACAAGCTGTTGCGTAAGGAAATATATCACTAACATAGATCTACTAATATACGATGTAGCAATTATATAACCAATCGTAAGCAGCGAGATGATGGAAAGAATTATTTGGAGGAGAAAACTTCAATTGTTTGAAATCACTTTAATTGTTTGTTTTTGGTTTCTCAAAGAGAAAGGTGTCAATTTGTTCAGGCTATATGATCCAAATGAAGTTCAGATAAACTTAAAGAGGTTAGTCATGAATTGCATACACCTGTTGCTTGTTGAACTATAATTGAACTGTCCTCTAGGGCCACAAAAAAGTTAAGGTAATGAGCTCCAACTCCCTGTTTCTTGTAGGATCTGAAGTTTGTAGGCTAAATAAAGTACCTTAAGCATAAGATTTCAGTCTAACATGAACAAAGAAGGCTCATGTAAACACCCTTAATATAGCCCCAGCTCCAGCACCTAGAAGTTTTGGAGCTGGGAGTCCTGCCAAACAGCTGCCAGCATAAAAATATGGAAGCGCTCATTTTGGCAAAGTTATCTGTCATGCGTCCAGAAATAAACAAAGAGAAATGACAAAAGTGCATGTTCTCTATTCATGCACCATGCAATAGCATTAACCAAACACTTGATGTTCATATGGGCAATTTTACTGGTAGAAACAATACAAGGCAATGACAAAACCAGAAAATAGACACAAGTGAAGCCAAGAACAAAAAAAAAATATGGCATTTCACTCTGTACTCGTGTCAGATAATATTAATATGGAGATCAAGTTTTTCTATCACCAAAGTTTTCACTATTTATGCATGCATTAAGTATTCATTGTAAGATTCACATTTCCATTACAAAAATGCAAATAGTACCAGAGAAGGAACTACCATTCTCCTTCTAGTTGTAGTGTGTGACTTCAATGCAGAAATCATCAATAATTGTATCTATCATGAACTCGTATAGCAATCTCCTTTGCAATGTAACAATATCAAACAATGTCTTAGAAGATGAAGCACAAAAGGTGTTATTACAGTTTATTTGTCTGTTCGATGATGAAGATAAAAGGAAAGAAGCAGCCAGACAGGGGATTGGATGTGGATTAGTATATGGATAACTAATAATGGACTAGTTTTTACTAATACTTTTGACATAGAGCATTTCATTAGAATAACTATTTACTCCCATCAATTATTTGCTCTTGTTCCATTATCTCTGTCATCACCTTTTCCCAAGTGTTAAGAGATAAGAGGAGTTTGTGTCTCATTAGTCATTACATTATATGACAGGCTAAATATTAGAGCAAAATCAGCTATCTGAGCAACAAACCAATGTGAAGTGGATGGAAACTTTCTGAATCTAAGCAACATCTGGGTTTTGAGATTCTTTCAATTAACAAGAACAGAATTTAGTGCGAAAAATATTAGAGAACATGTTAAATTGATATATAGCATCATGCAAGAAAAAAGAAATACGCTTCTTGAGCACAATAAGTACAAATCTGGATAAGGGTTAAAAAAGGTACTCCCTCCAATCCTAAGTGAGCGATAAGTAATATGGACGGAGGGAGTAGTAGTTCAGTGATAATTTGGGGACAGATAATTGCTGCAAGAAAAGTTCATTGGTTTAAGCAAGACAACTCTCAAAACATTGCAGCAAAAGGAGAAAACAAAATTGGAGGGAGTAGCACCTAATAGATACTATCTACTCACATAACTAATCCAACCCTATCTTAGATTAACCAGACAAGATTATAGCTAGTCTATCTTAAGGATGAGGGCATTCTTTGTGAAGGATAAGTTTCCCACGGAATCTTTCTTCCCAACTAGGCCCTAATAGATACTCCCTCCGTCTCATAATATAAGACGTTTTTTGACACTACACTAGTGTCAAAAAAACGTCTTACATTGTGGGATGGAGGGAGTAGTATCTACTCGCATAACTAATCCACCCTATCTCAGATTAACCGGACAAGATTTTATCTAATCTATCTAAAGGATGAGGACTATTATTGGAGCAAACCTAGGAAGGTATGACCACCCCGGCTATGGGCTAAGCCCATGCCCAAGCACTAGGTAAGGAGGCCTCTAGCTTATCAACACAACGGGGCTCTTAAGCTCTCTTTTTTAATGAGAATCCACAGCACTTTTGGGGAAGCATAATCTTGTGATATTTTTAATGTGAAGTGGAAACTCCACTAAACAGAACGAAGATATGTTGGCTATGCTATAGCCACTAGATGCAACCAGAGTCGGCAAGTTGTGAAACAACCGATTATCTCGAGAAAGTGTTAGATTTTACTCAGTTTCTGTATAGATTTGTTAAACAGAATGGACACTTATTACGAAGTTGTCAAATACTACCACTATCCACGTTTTTTAGGCCAGCGAGCAGCGTAGGCCCGTCCGTTCCTATGATATGCTGGCTAGATAATTAGAAGAAGAGGAATCCGTAGCACATAAATATCAGGAGCATGCAGCCAATGCATGCGTAGCATGTACGTTCAGGAGGAGTTAATTGCTCAAAACCACCACATTTATGGCTAGGGTACTTCAAAACTATCGCTTTTGCCAAAAATCACAAAAAACCACCAACTCTGTGGCAAGTGAATAACAAAATGCACTAAACGAGCTGCTAGCAGCAACTAAGTGGAAATCTGACATTTCTGGCCCACCTGTCAGGCTGACTTGGCAAAGAATAAACACGTGGACAAGTGACTAGTCTATCACGCGCTCTGTCTCTCTCTCGTCGGTCTCTAGCATTTCGTCGAGCATCTCGCGTGCACGCACACCACCTACTCCGTCTGTCCGGCTCTTCTCCGGCGATGCTGCCCCTCCGTCCGCCCTACCCCGACAAGCTCCGCCCCCTCCTCTGTGCGCGGCGAGCCGGTCCCCTCTCACCAGGACGCCCCTCTCACTAGCACGCCCTCGCGGAGAAGAGCCGATGTGCCTTGGGCTTTCCGGTGCGCTGCCGCCACCAGTGTTGCCACGGCGAGCAGCACACCTTCCCCGCCTCTGGCTACCGTGGCTCTCGTGCGTCTGAGCTCGGCGCTCGCGAGGAAGACGGGGAGAGGAGAGGTTGTCTGTGGCATGAGGGGGAGGAGCTCGCCTCTGGCCGTGGCCAGCGGCTGTGGCTGCAGTAGCAGGGCGGGGCGTCGAGGCCAGGAGGAGCTCGCCCGGCCTCAGCGTGCCGGTGCTGGGCTGCCGCCGGATCCGGGAGAAGCAGGGGAGGCAGGGCGTGGTGCCATCGGCGACGAAGGACGGCGGCGCGTGGATAGCGGTGGTGGCTGTCGGAGCGGGGTTGGGCCCGTAGCTCCCTCTGCCGGCGTCGAGGCCAGGAGGAGCTCGCCCCGCTTCCTTGCTCGGGCCCGATGACGAGCGCGGCTCCCCGTGACCCCGTCTCGGAGTGGTGGCGCTGGGCTCCCGCCAGATCCAGGAGAAGCGGGAAGGTAGGGGCGTTGGGGATGTAGGTCGCGGCTCCGGTGAGGCGCGGGGGAGGCAGGGGTGTGGCGCCACCGGCGACGACGAACACAGGACGCCGGAGGAGGGGAGGTAGGCGCCACATCAGCCAGGACAGACGGGTCCCACCCGTCAGTTTTTTTTGGACACACTCAATTTCGAATCAGTGCGATTTGTTACTCACTTGCCACAGAGTTGGTGGTTTTTTGTGATTTTTAACAAAAACAGTACTCACTTGCCACAGAGTTGGTGGTTTTTTATGATTTTTAACAAAAACGGTAGTTTTGGAGTACCCTAGCCACAGGAGCCAATGCATGCGCAGCATGTACGTTCAGGAGCAGCATGTCAACTCTTGCATTAACCGCTGCCGTTAATGACGGGAGGCAAAACATCCATGCGCTTTAATCGGATGCGGAGTGCCAGAAATTTGGTCCTAGCATTTTGGCCCCAGGCCCAGTAAACCCAGACGGAGTAATTATAACATATTATTATTATCAGTTGAGGTGAGAATTATTAACATTCTTCTTGCTAAGATTAGGGCATGTATTTTTTTACGGAAATGGTAAATTCCGGACGTACGGATTTTAAGCATGGCAATCCGAATGTTTTTCATGGCAACTTTAGTTCACACGAGATTGGCAAACATGGCAATTTTTTCTGATAAAAAAAATGAACTGGGACAAAGTTGCCATGTTTTAACAACTAAAGTTGTCACATCGCGTCAACTAAAGTTGCCATGAAAAAAATGTTCAGGATGACATGCTTAAAATCTGAACATTCGGGATTTATCGAGGTCCTTTTTTTAAAACAACAGCACTAACAATAGTAAAAATACAAATATTAAGTAAAAAGCATCTGAGGCACCGCAGCCACAATATACCAAAAACGCTTACCTCAGAATGCGCTTGAATGTATGCAGAAAGATCTTCACCGACATGGGAAATTACATCAACAAGCAGCCATGTATAATCAAAAAGTGTCTTCCTTTCCTCCAGAAGCTCATGTGTCATTCCATGTGAACCTTTCTCCAATCTCAAGGCATATGAAAGCCTCACTATACAGTTATTGATAATGTCAAACCCATTTTTTTTACTACTGTCATTTATCTTCGGAGAACTGCCCCGACGGATCTGCTCTTGAGCAGCTGGTAGTAGAACTGCAGACTGGATAAGTTTTCCATCCTCAATGTAGTTCCAGAGCTCTTGAAGTAAATTATTTGTTTTTTCTGCAAGCAGTCTAGTTGTATCCAAGAAGATCTTCTGTAAAACAAGAAGGAACAAAAATCTAAGTGCATTTAGCATTCATATGCAAGCAAGTAATGTTGAATAATCTTTCTATGTATTGCTGTGTTTCGCTGTGTTTCCTCCTATCAAAGTAAATATGGATTAGGGACAATCTCCAAGACAAAGAAAATAAAATTAATTACTAGCAACAGTCTGTCTATATTTTATTGATGACCCCTTATCCTTTCCTATAAGAGCATGCACTAACACATGAAGTAAGACAAAAAGGATTAACAAGCGAAAACTTTACTTTCTGTGACAAGTTGAGATGAAAGGATGCCCGGTACTTAGTATCAATAATTTCATTATAACGGCTATCAGGGGTCTATAATATGACCACAGTTACTCTTTATGTCATGCTGCAAAAGTAGTACTAACTCACATAGGGAGGTAAGTGAAACAGACCATTTCAGGTAGACACAGCAGATGGATAAGCTTGTAGATATAATCCAGTGGATTATGGCTGCGAGAAAGATTGTCCTCCAGGTTGTCCTCCAGATACTTATGCAGGCAAGTATTCTCAACTGCGACATGGAGCAGAAGTAGATTCTCAATGATATTATTGCCAACTGTGCGCACATTGGCTGATGCACCATGGCGTAAAAGCAGCTTAATCATGTCAACAGAGAACCTTTCAGCAGATTCATGGAGCGCGAAGTATCCATATTGGTTAATGCAGTTGGGATTGGCGTGCATCCCATAGAGCTCAGGTGCCATGCCCTCCAATAGAACTTTTGCACATTGCAGGGCATTGAAACAGACAATGAAGGTTAAGGTTTGTGCGGTGATGGTAAGATCCCATGACATGCCCTTGCCTGCACAGTTCACGAATAATCGGAGGAAGCACCAGACACTATCCTTTACAAGGATGGGCTCCAATTCGTCATATTTCTTCAAGAAGGTATCAGACACCCACTAGATGGAACCGTCACAATTGAAAAAGGTGAAAGACATCAGTCATCCAACTAAAAGCACAACAAAATAAACTATCTTGTGGTCTATGGAGGTGCATGTATGACAACAACAATGAAAAGAACAAAAACTTGTAACCCAAGCAAGTTGGTGTAGGCTAAATAAACAACCAAACACGAGGCACCAATGAGGGGAGAGAAAGATCTAAAGCTAGCATGGTTCAGGCATGTGAATGCGCGTGTTCCTATCCAAGGTTCATATATGACAACAATAAACATATTGTTTCAGTAGACTACTAGACTTAAGTACCCTATAATATTACAGGCTTAACGGATTAATAATAACTAACATAACGGGATGACCCATCAATCAAATTATGTATATGAAGGTAACACAAACCTCTGGAGCAGGGTCTGGGATGATTATGTCATTTTCTATGGACTTGGCAATCAGAACAACCCTTTCTCGCATAAGCTGAAAGGGAGAATGTCAAGAGTCAGCACTTGGAAAGAAAAAACAAGGGGAGAGGAATATCACACAGATGGATAGTTATCATACCTCTTTGGCCTGTTTCAAATCAACATCCTCAGCATCAAAACAAGGGACAGGGAAGCTTGGATACTCATTTCTTACTATAATTGATTCATCTTTACCATTAACGCTGTATTTGTCCAGGGCAAGCAACTCGTTTTTCCGCGGTGCCTCAAATTTCAATTTCATCCTTTCGCTTTTCTGAGACAAGGAAGTTTAATCTCGAATCACATTCCAAACAAGGTTACTACAAAGCATGCATTGGTCAAACATGATCCAGAGAATCCTGAGATAAATTGAGTCCTATCTAAAATGGATCATGGATCACTGAAACATAAGCATATGCTGGAAACAGAAAACGTTGTATTTACTCCGAAAATCCTGAAATGTTACAATGGTAAATGTGAAATGAAGGGCCACACAGGTTTCTCAAATACAAGTCAGGTGCTAGAAACTGGTGCATAGACATTATGGAAATCTATAAACCAAAAGCTAAATTTGAAGTTACAGTTCAAGAAGTATAAACAATATCCACTGGTTAATTACCAGGGTAGTTTTTTTTTTGAAAGGAAAGCGGTGGAAGTATAAACAATATCCACTGGTTAATTACCAGGGTAGTTTTTTTTTTGAAAGGAAAGCGGTGGGGGAAGCCCCCCCCCCTCCCCCCGGCGAGTTTTTTTTTAAATAATAAGAACCCAAATTCGCGCCCGCGAGGACTTGAACCTGGATGGCTGGGTTAATTACCAGGGTAGTTTGTTGTTCTTGCTTTTTTTGTCACCAGTTTCTTTCTCTTGTAGTAGTTACCAGGGCATCTCTTTGTAAGGAACTTGTGAGTCAACAGTCAGAAAAACATCAGCAAAACTTGACGAGAGGGGACGAGACATTAGCTCTTTATTAGAGAACCGTCACAGAGTGTTTAATACTCTAGATTGGAAAGTAGATCAATCAAGAACGATGCGACAGTAGTAATTTATCTAGGGATTTATAATCAGCTTAAGTCGACCGTAAACGTGTCAGAGAAGGCCCGGCTAACAATTTCATCAGTACTCTAGGTCTAGGGCAAGATTCGGCACACTTCGACACACAGAAACCATACATAACAGATCAGGCATCAAACGAGAAGGAAGAGCGGTGCGCGTGCTGCGGGATAGTACCTCGCCGCGGATATGGTGGGCGTTGGCGGCGCGTCGGCCAAGTTTTTTTACTATTACTTATTATTTGAAGGGGTGGGGAATGGGAGAGCTCGGGGTGCCATAGCACGCAATGTGAGAGCTCCGGAGAGCGTGCAATGTCGCGGAGACGCTCGCCTGGGCTGCCGGCCCATGAAGCGAAAAGAAAACAACCACAGATCGACAAGGCCTAATGAAATGGAAAAACGGAAGCCTGTAGCCTTTTACGAGGGCAGATCCATTTGACGCTCGTTAGCCTCAGCCGACCTCCGCTTGGCCCGGCCCACGTACAGGATTCGCCTGCTCTTCGTTTCGCTGCTGTTCCTTCGCTTCCTGCGTTTTTCTTTTGTGGATTTTTCCTTCCGGTTTTTCAATGTTTTGTGCGTTTTTCAGTGGTTTTTGTTCTGTTTTTTCTTTGTTTCTTTTTCCTATCTTTTTTTTTGCATTTTTTCTTTTATGTTTTTCCTTATCTTTTTTGCGTGTTATATAAAAATTTCACCGCGTATTAAAAAATGTTCGTCATCTTTTAAGAAAATGTTCACCGTATATTTATGAAAAAGTTCAACATGCATTATAAAAAGTTTGAGAACATCAAAAGTATGAAACAATTGGTTGGCTTGTCATCGGGTTTGTGCATGATTTAAATATTTTGTGTGATGAAGATAGAGCATAGCCAGACTATATGATTTTGTAGGGATAGCTTTCTTTGACCATGTTATTTTGAGAAGACGTGATTGCTTTATTAGTATGCTTGAAGTATTATTATTTTTATGTCAATATTAAACTTTTGTTTTGAATCTTTCGGATCTGAACATTCATGCCACAATAAAGAAAATTACATTGATAATTATGATAGGTAGCATTTCACATCAAAAATACTGTTTTTATCATTTACCTACTCGAGGACGAGCAGGAATTAAACTTGGGGATGCTTGATACGTCTCAAACGTATCTATAATTTTTTATTGTTCCATGCTATTTTATTATCTGTTTTGGATGTTTAATGGGCTTTAATATGTTCTTTTATATTATTTTTGGGACTAACCTATTAACCGGAGGCCCAATGCCAGTTTCTGTTTTTTTGCCTATTTTAGAGTTTCGCAGAAAAGGAATACCAAACGGAATGAAACCTTCGCGATGATCTTTCTTGGACCAAAAGCAATCCAGAAGACTTGGAGTCGAAGTCTGGAACTCCACGAGGCGGCCACGAGGCAGGAGGGCGCGCCCAGGGGGGTAGGCGCGCCCCCACCCTCGTGGGCCCCTCGTAGCTCCACCGACGTACTTCTTTCGCCTATATATACTCTTTTACCCTAGATCGATCAGAGAGAGCCACAAAACCACTTTTCCACCGCCGCAACCTTCTGTAGCCGTGAGATCCCATCTTGGGGTCTTTTCCGGCGATCTGCCGGAGGGGGAATCGATCACGGAGGGCTTCTACATCAACACCATTGCCTCTTCAATGAAGCGTGAGTAGTTTACCACAGACCTTCGGGGTCCATAGTTATTAGCTAGATGGCTTCTTCTCTCTCTTTGATTCTCAATACAAAGTTCTCCTCGATGTTCTTGGAGATCTATTCGATGTAATACTCTTTTGCGGTGTGTTTGCCGAGATCCGATGAATTGTGGATTTATGAACAAAGATTATCTATGAATATTATTTGGTTCTTATCTGAATTCTTATATGCATGATTTGATATCTTTGCAAGTCTCTTCGAATTATCAGTTTAGTTTGGCGTACTAGATTGATCTTTCTTGCAATGGGAGAAGTGCTTAGCTTGGGGTTCAATCTGGCGGTGTCCATTCCCAGTGACAGTAGGGGCAGCAAGGCACGTATTGTATTGCTGCCATCGAGGATAAAAAGATGGGGTTTATATCATATTTCTTGAGTTTATCCCTCTACATCATGTCATCTTGCTTAATGCGTTACTCTGTTCTTATGAACTTAATACTCTAGATGCATGCTGGATAGCGGTCGATGTGTGGAGTAATAATAGTAGATGCAGAATCGTTTCGATCTACCTGACACGGACGTGATGCCTATATTCATGATCATTACCTTAGATATATCTTCATAACTATGCGTTTTTCTATCAATTGCTCGGCAGTAATTTGTTCACCCACCGTAATACATGCTATCTTGAGAGAAGCCACTAGTGAAACCTATGGCCCCCGGGTCTCTTTCTTATTATATTGCATCTGTTTTATTTACATCGCATCTCGTTTACTATTTTGCAATCTTTACTTTTCAATCTATACAACAAAAATACCAAAAATATTTACTTTACTATCTTTATTAGATCTCACATTTGCGAGTGACCGTGAAGGGATTGACAACCCCTTTATCGCGTTGGTTGCAAGGTTCTTGATTGTTTGTGCAGGTACTAGGTGACTTGTGCGCTGTCTCCTACTGGATTGATACCTTAGTTCTCAAAGCTGAGGGAAATACTTACGCTACTTTGCTGCATCACCCTTTCCTCTTCAAGGGAAAACCAATGCATGCTCAAGAGGTAGCACTATTCTGAGTATATGCTCACTGACAGAACTATTCTCCTCCACCTTGCAGCTATAGAACTTATTGGAGACTTCATATCTCTCAATCCGAGCATTTGCTTGAAATATTAACTTCAACTCCTGGAACATCTCATATGCTCCATGATGTTCAAAACGTCGTTGAAGTCCCGGTTCTAAGCCGTAAAGCATGGCACACTGAACTATCGAGTAGTCATCAGCTTTGCTCTGCCAGACGTTCATAACATCTGGTGTTGCTCCTGCAGCGGGTTTGGCACCTAGCGGTGCTTCCAGGACGTAATTCTTCTGTGCAGCAATGAGGATAATCCTCAAGTTATGGACCCAGTCCGTGTAATTGCTACCATCATCTTTCAACTTAGCTTTCTCTAGGAACGCATTAAAATTCAACGGAACAACAGCACGGGCCATTTATCTACAACAACATAGACATGCAAAATACTATCAGGTACTAAGTTCATGATAAATTAAAGTTCAATTAATCATATTACTTAAGAACTCCCACTTAGATAGACATCCCTCTAATCATATAAGTGATCACGTGATCCACATCAACTAACCATGTCCGATCATCACGTGAGATGGAGTAGTTTTCAATGGTGAACATCACTATGTTGATCATATCTGCTATATGATTCACGCTCGGCCTTTCGGTCTCAGTGTTCCGAGGCCATATCTGCATATGCTAGGCTCGTCAAGTTTAACCTGAGTATTCTGCATGTGCAAAACTGGCTTGCACCCGTTGTATGTGAACGTAGAGCTTATCACACCCGATCATCATGTGGTGTTTCGGCACGATGAACTGTAGCAACGATGCATACTCAGGGAGAACACTTAAACCTTGAAATTTAGTGAGAGATCATCTTATAATGCTATCGTCGTACTAAGCAAAATAAGATGCATAAAGGATAAACATCACATGCAATCAATATAAGTGGTATGATATGGCCATCATCATCTTGTGCCTTTGATCTCCATCTACAAAGCACCGTCATGATCACCATCGTCACCGGCTTGACACCTTGATCTCCATCGAAGCATCGTTGTCATCTTGCCAACTATTGCTTCTACGACTATCGCTACCTCTTAGTGATAAAGTAAAGCAATTACATGGCGATTGCATTTCATACAATAAAGCGACAACCATATGGCTCCTGCCAGTTGCCGATAACTGTGTTACAAAACATGATCATCTCATACAACAATTTATATATCATCACGTCTTGACCATATCACATCACAACATGCCCTGCAAAAACAAGTTAGATGTCATCTACTTTGTTGTTGCAAGTTTTACGTGGCTGCTACGGGCTTAGCAAGAACCGTTCTTACCTACACATCAAAACCACAATGATTTTTCGTCAAGTTTGTTGTTTTAACCTTCAACAAGGACTGGGCGTAGTCACACTCGATTCAACTAAAGTTGGAGAAACAGACACCCACTAGCCACCTGTGTGCGAAGCACAGCGGTAGAACCAGTCTCATGAACGCGGTCATGTAATGTCGGTCTGGGCCGCTTCATCCAACAATACCGCCGAATCAAAGTATGACATGCTGGTAAGCAGTATGACTATTATCGCCCACAACTCTTTGTGTTCTACTCGTGCATATAATATTTACGCATAGACCTGGCTCTGATACCACTGTTGGGGAACGTAGTATTTCAAAATTTTCCTATGATCACGCAAGATCTATCTAGGAGAAGCATAGCAACGAGGAGGGAGAGTCTGTCCACGTACCCTCATAGACCAAAAGCGGAAGCATTAAGTAACACGGTTGATGTAGTCGAACGTCTTCGCGATCCAACCGATCAAGTACCGAACGCACGGCACCTCCGTGATCTGCACACGTTCAGCTCGGTGACGTCCCTCGAACTTCTAGATCCAGCTGAGGTCGAGGGAAAGTTTCGTCAGCACGATGGCGTGTTGACGGTGATGATGAAGTTACCGACGCAGGGCTTCGCCTAAGCACTGCGACAATATGACCGAGGTGGAAATATGTGGAGGGGGGCACCGCACACGGCTAAGAATCAACTTGTGTGTCTATGGGGTGCTCCCTCCCCCGTATATAAAGGAGGGGAGGAGGGGGCCGGCCGGCCTCATGGTGCGCCCCCAAGGGGGGATTCCTACTCCTACTAGGAGTAGGTTTCCCCCCTTTCCAAGTCCAACTAGGAGGGGGAACGAAGGGGAAGAGGGGAAGAAGGAAAGGGGGGCCAGCCCCCCTCCCCAATTCGGATTGGGCTTGGGGGGCGCGCCCCACCTCTTGGCATCCTCCTCTCTCTTCCACTAAAGCCCATGTAGGCCCATTAAGCCCCCGGGGGGTTCCGGTAACCCCCCGGTACTCCGGTAAATGCCCGAACTCATCTGAAACCATTTCGGTGTCCAAACATAACCTTCCAATATATCAATCTTCATGTCTCGACCATCTCAAGACTCCTCGTCATGTTCGTGATCACATCCGGGACTCCGAACAACCTTCGGTACATCAAAACACATAAACTCATAATACCGATCGTCATCGAACGTTAAGCGTGCGGACCCTACGGGTTCGAGAACTATGTAGTAATGACCGAGACTCATCTCCGGTCAATAACCAATAGCGGAACCTGGATGCTCATATTGGTTCCTACATATTCTACGAAGATCTTTATCGGTCAAACCGCATAACAACATATGTTGTTCCCTTTGTCATCGGTATGTTACTTGCCCGAGATTCGATCGTCGGTATCATCATACCTAGTTCAATCTCGTTACCGCAAGTCTCCTTACTCATTCCGTAATGCATCATCACGTAACTAACTCATTAGTCACATTGCTTGCAAGGCTTATAGTGATGTGCATTACCGAGAGGGCCCATAGATACCTCTCCGACAATCGGAGTGACAAATCCTAATCTCGATCTATGCCAACTCAACAAACACCATCGGAGACACCTGTAGAGCATCTTTATAATCACCCAGTTACGTTGTGATGTTTGATAGCACACTAAGTGTTCCTCCGGTATTCGGGAGTTCCATAATCTCATAGTCATAGGAACATGTATAAGTCATGAAGAAAGCAATAGCAACAAACTAAACGATCATAGTGCTAAGCTAACGGATGGGTCTTGTCAATCACATCATTCTCTAATGATGTGATCCCGTTCATCAAATGACAACTCATGTCTATGGTTAGGAAACTTAACCATCTTTGATTAACGAGCTAGTCAAGTAGAGGCGTACTAGTGACACTCTATTTGTCTATGTATTCACACATGTACTAAGTTTCCGGTTAATACAATTCTAGCATGAATAATAAACATTTATCATGATATAAGGAAATATAAATAACAACTTTATTATTGCCTCTAGGGCATATTTCCATCAATACCTTGTATCGTATGGGGCACGGTTTTTTTCTACACATGTTTTTGGGTTTTTCTGGGTTTTGCATTTTGCTTGGGTTTTTCTAAGATTTCTAAAAAAATCTTTTGTTTTCCTCTTGTTGGTAAGACAAGGGACAAGGTAACCTAATGCTTTCATGGGCAACATCATGTGTGAATTTCACTCTATGTCTATCGATATCCTTGTGTGTTGAAAGTGCAACTCACTCCAAAGGATTGCTCCGAATGATCTACATCAACATTGAGCATCTACATCTTCAACACCTACATGATGTCATCATTGACAAAACCCAAGGTTAGTTCATCCCTCTTAGGGGTGTGTGTGTGTGGGGGGGGGGTATCACATCTAGGGGGAGCTTTGCTCTAAGAATTGAGCTAAAGCAACGCTAATGGTGTGAACACAACAATGCTTTATGTAAAAGTGGTAACCCCACTTGTGCTTAAACGATGAGTATGACCTACGATCAAATGTTCCCATTTCACTCCTCAGTCAATATACTCATATATAGATGACATAGTCATTGACAATTGCTTGATAGATGCTAGAGTGTTTGTGCATGCTTTGTCACATATTTTATTTGCTATCTTATTGTGTGAGCATGTTGGTTGCATATTTTCCCATTCGAGGACATCCATTTGTTGCTTTGCTTGTTTGGCCTTTTCTTTTTGCCAAATGGATGGACAAGAATGCCTAAGAACTCCCTCTATCTATCTATGCTTTTCTCGTCTCAAACTCTATTCATGCTACATCACAAAGTTTGAACAAGTCGAATTCGGACCCTCCTGGTGAGGAGCACTGGGAGTCACCGATCCGTCAAGGGCTTGACTTCCGAAACCTCTTAGTGCATTTCGGTCTGAACGATCCATTCCATTGATCTAGGTTTTAATCTCGGTGCAACCGATTTGAACCCTTTGGCGAGTTGCAGCAACCGCTTGCGATTCTGCATCTCGGTGCCATCGAGTCATTCCACTCGGTCACACCGACAGTTTCTGGATATATATACCCGGGCTGAAAATTTGGAAATTTCTCCAAAACCTTCGCCCGCGTCTGTCCAGCTCTGCCGACTCGAGGTCTCCGGATCATCTCCTCGTCACCCGCGACCTCCTGCCGCTGGTGTTCACCGTCGTCAACGGGAATCTTCGCCGCCGTTGTCGCCATAGCGGTTTCATCACCAAGATAGGGTATGAACTCGACCCTTTGTGCTTTCTCCACTCCGATTCTTAGCACAAAGACAATGCCATGATTCTTGCCACGATTGAAATAGTCCTATCCATTTAAAACTTCCTCTAGATTAGTTTTGATCCAAAAACTTAGGGTTAGGTTTCCGCAGAACTCATCTCGGACCGACCGATTTGAAAGATTCGGTCTCACCGATTTGGCCCGGGCCATTGCACATGTACTACTCGGTCTGACCGAAGTGTACGAATCGGTGTGACCGAGTTTACTTTCTCAGTGAAACCCTAGCATCTCAGAGTCACTGAACTGTGGCTCGGTCTGACCGATTTCACATGTTTAGACTCTAAAGCTGCTTCGGTGTCACCGAGTTTGTCATATCGGTAGCTCCGAAATGCTTTCTGCAGAAAAATAAAATCAAGTTTTTGACTCATTCTTTTTTGCCAAAACAGCTGTACTTTGTGATGCTCATGTACTCTGCTCATACCCATCTGTTCACAGGGTCGGTTTCAGCTATGTCAGACCAGAGTGACAGCCGGAATAGGTCAGAGGAGCACCAAAATCTCAGTGAGGGCACTAGTCCCTCAAGCAGCTTTGATGATGGAAGCAGAAGCACACCCAGCAATCTGCCTAAGGCTGCTACTAGGCATAGGAAGAAGAGAACCTCAGAATCTGAGGATGAGGACTATATTGCTGATGAGGAGGTCACTTCCAAGAAGAAGTTGATCAAGAAAGAGCAAGTTGATGTTGCTGCTGCTGGCATTAAGCCATGGATGAAGAAGAAGGCTCCTGCTCAGAGGAAGCCTATGTCAAAAGTTAGAGCATCTACTCCAGAGAAAGCCCAACCAGCAAGTGGTGCGGGAAAAGAAAGGAAGGAAATCAAAAGGGGAAGATGGTGCAAACTTGTAGACCCAATGGCTGAATTTGAGAAGCATTCATCTGAAGATGAGGAAGAGGATGAAGAAGATGCCGCACCAGCTCCCAAGACACAGAAATTGATGGGAGATGCAATCAAGTCAGGGGCTGCTCCTTCTAAGCCCAAGACTGCTCCCAAGCAATCTTCACAAGCTCAAGCTCCTAAGCAATCTGCACCTAAGAGAAGCACAAGAAACATCCGAGCTGCTGAGATGAACAAGGCCCCAGTGCCTGAAGTTCAGGTAGATGATGAGGCCCAAGTGCTCAGAAAGCTCAAGCCCAAGATACCTGATCATGATGACAATCATCCCATTGCAGAAAACATGAAGTTGAGGAAAGATGCAGGTCTCAGATTATGGAGGCAAACAGATCCATATGCTACAAGGAGAAGAACTGTTGTAGATTACAGGTTCCACACCAAGGAACAACAGGACTTCTATGAGACAGTCCTCCTGGGCAAGAAGCCCATTGTCAGTGATATGAGATGGGTTGATTGGACATACATTGATGACAATGAAGACCACTTTCCTGGAGTCCTGTGACGCCCAGATAATTAGGCTACAGTAAAACTCCGCTAATGATGCCATGAGACCTTTGTTACTGTTGCAAATCACGTGTTAGGTCGAAACGTTTCAAATTCAAAAAAAAATTGTCACACACCAAAACTTTTCAAACGATAAAATAAAAATGTTCGGGATTTGCAAATTAATGCCTAGGAAATTATAGTGCAGAAGGCACTTATTTAGAAAATGCCTACACATTTTAAGATGAATTATAACAGAAAAGAAAATGAAAAGAATAAAAAAACTAACTAAAAAGACAAAAGCAAAGCCCCCCGGGCTCCGGCCCAGCAGGCTACCAGCCCCACTGGGCCAACCCACCAAGCCCAGCCGACCACTCCCCCACTCCTCCTTATCCTCTCCCCCCACTTTCCCTAACCCTAACCGAACAGCCACTCCCCCTCCCCACTCGCTTTCTCCCTCTCTCCCCCGATCCAGATTGGATCGGGGCCCGACCACGCACGTCGCCCCGCCGCTGGACCTCGACGCCGCCCGTAACGCCTCCGCCTCGGTCACCCCGTTGCCGCTCGGATCGCAGCGCCGCCGTCCTCTTCGCCATCACTGTCGTCGTTGCTTCCCCGTCCTCCTCCCCACGGGTCGCCCCCGAGCCTCGCCGCCCTCTTCTCAGCAAACGCCGGTGAGGCCCCCGGCCTTCTCTCCCCTTCGCCCCACGCTCACCACGACCACGCCGCGCCCCTACCACCGCACCCCTCTACCGACTCCGCCCGCCTGCTCCTGCTGTGCTCTGCTCCGATGAGCTCCGCGCCCGCGTCGCCATGCAGCAGCTGCTCCTTCTTCGCTGCGCTGCTGCTCACCGTTGCGGCTTGTCGCACGCACTGCCCGCCGCTCTCTCATGCCCTCTGTCTCTGCCCCGTGCCCTCCTCACTCCGCGCTCGCCGCATACGGCCGCGTCGCACTGCCCGTGCCCCGTTCGCCCCGCGCGGCCACTGCATCGCGTGTGCTGGCGCGCACCACGGCGCCCGGCGCGCCTTCCCCGCTCTGGCCGTCGAGGCCCGCGCCCGCCGTGGCCTCCTCCGGTCTCCCCTGTCAACTTACGCCGCCAGTCATCACCGTCCCACACCGTGCGGCTCGCCTTGGCTACCGTGCTCGTCGCCGCTTCCCTGCCGTTGTCCTGGCCCCGCACTTGCCGCACCACCCCCCCGCTTCGCCCCTCACCGCCGGCCCCAGGCCATCGGCCTTCCGCTGCTCCGGCGCCCTGCCGGGTCTGCCGCCCCGAGCGCCCCTGGGCGTGCGCCCGAACGAACGGGTGCTGGGCGCCCGTTGAGCTCGAACCCGCTAACGCTGGCGCCCGCTAAGGCCCATAGGGCCACTGCCATTCGGGCCCACCCGCAGAACGTTTTAATAATAATAATAAAATAAAAATTTATTAAAAATAAATAAATAAATAAAAATATAATTTAATTATTTAATTAGCTTACTTAATTAGGTTTAATCAAACTAACTAAAATCTATTTAGCCTAATAACCTAGTTAGACTAAATTAACTAGTTAGTTAATGTAACAGTCAATGACAGGGGCCCCACCCCCTGTTGACCAGTCAAACGTTGACTGGTCAAAGGGACCCCCTGGCCCACCTCTCAGCCTCTGGTACACTTCTGTGTACGCAGAGCTGGGTGCACCTAGCATTTAGCTATTTAATTTCGAATTAATAATCATTCCAGAATATTATTAAAACTTGGAAAAATCATAATAAATAAACCCTAGCTCGGATGAAAAAACTTTGTACATGAAAGTTGCTCAGAACGACGAGACGAGTCCGGATACGTAGCCCGTTCGTCTGCCACGCATCCCTAGCATAGCAAACATGCAACTTTTCCCCTCTGGTTCATCTGTCCGAAAACGCGAAACACCGGGAATACTTTCCCGGATGTTTCCCCCTTCGCCGGCATTACCTATCGCTGCGTTAGGTCACCCCTAAGCACCGCGTATTGCCATGTTATGCTTTGTGTTGCTTTGATTGCTTTATTATTTATTGTGTTCCCCCCGTTACTTCTTTCCGGTAGACCGCGAGACTGCCGGCGACCCCCAGTTCGACTACGGTGTTGACGACCCTTACTTATTGCCAGAGCAACCAGGCAAGCCCCCCCCTTGATCACCAGATATTGCCTATTTCTTCTCTCTACTGCTTGCATTAGAGTAGTGTAGCATGTTACTGCTTTCGGTTAATCCTATTCTGCTGCATAGCCTGTCATTGTTACTACAGTTGTTACCCTTACCTACAATCCTAAATACTTAGTATAGGATGCTAGTGTTCCATCAGTGGCCCTACACTCTTGTCCGTCTGCCATGCTATACTACTGGGCCGTGATCACTTCGGGAGGTGATCACGGGCATATGCTATATACTTTATACTGTTGCATTGATTATGATACTGTTCGGATATGGGGCTGAAGGGGCAGGTGGCTCCATCCCGGTAGAGGTGGGCCTGGGTTCCCGACGGCCCCCGACTGTTACTTTGTGGCGGAGCGACAGGGCAGGTTGAGACCACCTAGGAGAGAGGTGGGCCAGGCCCTGGTCGGCGTTCGCGGTTACTTCATAATAACACGCTTAACGAGATCTTGGTATTTGATCTGAGTCTGGCCACTGGCCTATACGCACTAAACAACTACGCGGGAACAGTTATGGGAACTCGGCGTCGTGGTATCAGCCGAAGCCTTCATGACGTCAGCGACTGAGCGGCGCGCGCCGGATTGGACCGGAACACCTGCTAGGCTAGGTCTGCTTCCGGCCGCCCACACAATGTGCAGGTGTGCAATGGGCGATGGGCCCAGACCCCTGCGCCATAGGATTTAGACCGGCGTGCTGACCTCTCTGTTGTGCCTAGGTGGGGCTGTGACGTGTTGATCTTCCGAGGCCGGGCATGACCCAGGAAAGTGTGTCCGGCCAAATGGGATCGAGCGTGTTGGGTTATGTGGTGCACCCCTGCAGGGAAGTTTATCTATTCGAATAGCCGTGTCCCTCGGTAAAAGGACGACCCGGAGTTGTACCTTGACCTTATGACAACTAGAACCGGATACTTAATAAAACACACCCTTCCAAGTGCCATATATAACCCAGTGATCGCTCTCACACAGGGCGACGAGGGGAGGATCGCCGGGTTGGTTTATGCTATACGATGCTACTTGGTGAACTTATTATCTACTCTCTTCTACATGCTGCAAGATGGAGGCTGCCAGAAGCGTAGTCTTCGACAGGACTAGCTATCCCCCTCTTATTCTGGCATTCTGCAGTTCAGTCCACCGATATTGCCCCTTTACACAGATACCCCTGCATATGTAGTGTAGATCCTTGCTTGCGAGTACTTTGGATGAGTACTCACGGTTGCTTTTCTCCCTCTTTCCCCCTTTCCATTCTACCTGGTTGTCGCAACCAGATCCTGGAGCCTAGGAGCCAGACGCCACCGTCGACGACGACTCCTACTACATCGGAGGTGCCTACTACTACGTGTAGGCCGTTGACGACGACCAGGAGTAGTTTAGGAGGATCCCAGGCAGGAGGCCTGCGCCTCTTTCGATCTGTATCCCAGTTTGTGCTAGCCATCTTATGGCAACTTTTTTAACTTATGTCTGTACTCAGATATTGTTGCTTCCGCTGACTCGTCTATGATCGAGCACTTGTATTCGAGCCCTCGAGGCCCTTAGCTTGTATTATGATGCTTGTATGACTTATTTATTTTTAGAGTTGTGTTGTGATATCTTCCCGTGAGTCCCTGATCTTGATCATACACATTTGCGTGTATGCATGATTAGTGTACGATTGAATCGGGGGCGTCACAAGTTGGTATCAGAGCCGACTGCCTGTAGGAATCCCCTTCCAAACTCCTTGGCCGAAGTTGAGTCTAGACATTGAAAAACTTTTACTAACATGGTTGTGCGGCTTACGGGCCCACGTCGCCATTGGGTGGTATTAGGATCTTTTATTTCTCATCTATACTCTGGTACTCTTATCTCTCTTCTACTCGGGTTAAATGGTTTTACTAACTCTAACTCTAGGTTCTCGTAACTACTTCCTCCCGGAGGGCCACTCGATACAAATGATCGCTTGATACACTAGAAGATTCCGAAGTTACTCTCCGATGTTCCCTCGATACTTTGTGCCATCCCTCTTGCAATTCCATTCCATCGATAAACCCCAATGGTTAACCAAGTACACTTGCCATTCATACAATTATTCCCCATTGATCTTGTTATTACAAGATACCCCGAAATTCTCTCTAATGTTCTGAGAATACTTTGTGCCTACTGCCTTGCAGTTCTTGCCACATGAATATCCCTACGGATAATTTCTCGCACTTACCGAGTATCCACTCATCCCCAGTTGATTCATGTATGTCACCAATCTTCGAAATACCATTTGATCTTCCGAAAATCCTCAGGAGCCTATTGCTCTTGAAATTCTTGCTTGCTTACATTATGGTTAATCCCATAAGTCTAGTAATCTTATTGGCATCCCTTGTCACTATCATTTTGAGTCTGTTGATTCAATATGCTGCGAATGTTCACCATCATCAGTCGAATCCTAGGATTATCCTTCCGGCTCAGGCATCATTTGGATATGAGCTGGTTCTTGACCAATCAATGCCTTGATCGGTTGTGCTTCTAAGTCTATTGAACTTATTCATTTTCGATCAGAACGATTGCTTCTGATCCCTTGATTTGGAAATCTTAATTCCTTTGCCTTTGAGCTTTGATTTAGTCAGTTGTTTCTATAATAAAATGCCTTTGCATTGTTTCTTCCATTGGTGGTGTGAAAATGCTCACATCAACTCCGTTATGGACCGTCAGATCCTTTGTTGAATTTTCATCCGACAGTGTCCCTTGTATACAAAAACCTCGAGAAGTTCTTTCCCTGATACATAATGCCATTGGTAAATCCTATTCTGTGATTGGCCAACCATGCTCTACTTTCGAGCTGGTGATATTTACTATTGAAGCTTGTGGTATATGTTTCCACGATGCCCCGATGGGTTGAACCTATGCCTTCCTTAATAGGTGTGACTCGAAAGCTTTCACGAGTCATACTCTTCTGGTATTTTTCTAGATAAAATTTCTACATTACAACCTCTTCGAAAATGAGAAGTGAATGAAAGGTTATGCATTGGAGAAGTGGGAGTCGACCTTGAACTTTATGTTCATGCCCATGGACACGATGTAGATCCTATCATGGAAGCTTCTTGTAATAATAACTATTTCCTTGATATAATATCATCTGGTATCTGTGAATTGATCCTTTGCAATCGTGGCTCCGACCATGATTGATCTCCTTTGATTCCATTTCTCAGACAAGGTGAAGTATTTGTCTTCTGCGGATCAATACCCCAGTCCAACCTCTACTTTGATCTGTCTTCGAGTATTACCCCCCTGGTATCTCGAGATTATCTTGGGACTGCATAACTTCTTATGAGTTCTTCACCAAGTACTACATTCTCACTGATTACAGTTTTTCATGGGCTCTGAGTTATTAAATACTCAAAGACACTGATAACTGAACCGAGTCTGCACTACGGTTCAACAACTCTTGATAATCTTTTTTAAGTACGAGTTTGTACCCGATCACGCCATTCCTAGCCTGATTGGCTATATCATTATCGTGCTAAATTTTAACTGTGCTACCGGGTCCTTCCCGGAGCACAAATTTCGACGGTGAGCTAATCTTACAATCGATCTTCCTCGTCATATCGTTTGTCCTTGAACAGCAAGCTTGATTTCGAGTTTGTGTCGTACCCATGGTTCCAATAAATTTTTGCTTCATCATTCCGTTGACTTGATGTCATCGCTGATCGATTACATCTTCATGAAATCTCGTGACAAATGTGTCATGAACATCATCAACATTTTGAGCTCTTCCAAGATATCTATCGAATTCTTGATGAGAAATACCACCCTTTGCTCTCGATGATTTGTGTTATCATCGACCACTTTATTGCCTTTCGTTCAACACAAACTTGTTCGTGCTTTGTGTTATACCTTGAGATCCTTGCTATCCAGCAATTGTTCTTCTTTAGCTTGGAGTATTACCATCTTTTATGACAAGAATGTCGTGAGGATTACACCACCTCTTAAAGAATTCTTGATATAGTAATACTTCTCATCATCTCCGTTCATATCTTGATCCCCGTGTTGTTTCTAACCGGGATACCGGCCATTTAACTATGATGTGTGAATTCAAAACTTCTAGCAACCCTATTTCTTTGAAGTGAATGGTTGATAGTTTCCTTCTAAGTCTTTTAGTTATTGAATCACCATTCTAACATTGATTTTGCTACTTGGCCCATATTTCTGGCACACCTTTCAACCAATGTTTAATTGTGTATGTTTTCCTTGAACATACACCATTATATTATACCATTTGATCTGGCAAATGTTATCTCGTTCACATAATTGTTGAAATCCATCTTGTTGGGATTCTCGATGAATTGTCGCTGAGTCAATCAGCCACCTCCTCACCTCTCTTTGATTTAATGATGAACTCTTGTTTCGGAACTCGCTCCCACAGTTCAATTCCCGAGAATCTTACAATGTCATCTCGACAATTTGTGTTGCACCTCTCTTGTCAGGCATCCCAAGTCTGCGGTATTCTGACGCCAATCAGATTTGAATCTCGGTCATATATGATGGTTGGAACAGATTTTCAAGAGTTATAACATTGATCCTCATATGACCCGGTAAGGTGATGTCATGCCTAGCACACCTGACCGGAGGACCTATTATTATAGTTTCCTTTTTAGCAAGGTTATCCATTCTGCCATGAGGAAAATTGTAAGACTTATTCTGTAAGTTGTTTCCGATGAATCACTTGTGTATCCAAGTCGGTCCTTTGCTTGAAGACCATGTCAATGCTATCTCGAAGCATGTCTGTGGTACTCCAATTTTCAACAAGAACATTTGAAGCCCAATGCTAAATGTTTCTTGCTCAATTATCCAAACACCGTTGCATGGGTAATGTCGTGGAATTCCTCTGCCCTTACCTAAATGGTTTTCTACTGTCTATCCTATCATGGATATCATGCTCTGCTTGACCTTGGGAAGGATATAACCCTGTAATATGTGTTTAAACACATTTTCCTTTCCATTGCTCTATTAATCTGTTGATCGCATCTTCCTTTCCATTGGTTTGTTTAACCTTTCTTGTGATCTATATGATCTAAGCAGTAATAAATAACTGCTTATGTAAACACCTCGGTGTACTACTCTGTCAGTTAGACCCGGTTTCTACTGTTGATGACATTCCGGTAACCACCGATGGACGAGAACCTTGCCTATTGGTCCGCCTCGTTAAACGAGCAGGAAAATGGTTCTCTTTATCCCTCGCCCTTGGTAACAATGTTGTCGCCTACATAACTGACAGGTTATCCCCTGGCATGCCTTGCTTACATGATCGTGCAAGATGTTAGTGCCCTTTCTACCTTCAACCCACATGGTGGGCCCATAACCCACAGTTCCACGGGATCAAAACCTGACTCTTCTGTATATCCCTGTCTCCCAAAGATATTTCTCGAGCATGTCTACATATGTAATTCACGGGCCACCTTCCTAGTGATCTATTCTGGTATCAGACGCAATACTTATTCTCGTTGCCCTGAAACCCTTTCACCTTCTGATTAGGCATCGAACGATTGCCTATCCGTTTGAAACTTCTCATGGTACCTTCTTATTTTGCTCTTGATATCTTAAGTTTCAGTTCGAGAGATACTTATGCTTCTTCCCCTGAGTTAACCGTCTGATGCTCGATCTTGTTAGAATCCATTCTTATAGAGTTATCCCTTCTTACCCTTTCATAAATACGATAGAGTTCCCCAGGGAAGGATGTCGACTTCATCAAGATGACCTGAAGCAGAGAAATGAAGACATCAACGTAATGGATCGACCTCTTCGAGAAGAGCAACAAAGACCGAGAAGATCCGTTAGATTTTTCGTAACCCAATCCCTTCCCCCATACTTCTTTCCTAAATCTCGGGACGAGATTTCTTGTAGTGGAGGAGAATTGTGACGCCCAGATAATTAGGCTACAGTAAAACTCCGCTAATGATGCCATGGGACCTTTGTTACTGTTGCAAATCACGTGTTAGGTCGAAACGTTTCAAATTCAAAAAAAAATAAATATTGTCACACACCAAAACTTTTCAAACGATAAAATAAAAATGTTCGGGATGTGCAAATTAATGCCTAGGAAATTATAGTGCAGAAGGCACTTATTTAGAAAATGCTTAAACATATTAAGATGAATTATAACAGAAAGGAAAAATGAAAAGAATAAAAAAATAACAACTAAAAAGACAAAAGGAAAGCCCCCCGGGCTCCGGCCCAGCAGGCCACCAGCCCCACTGGGCCAACCCACCAAGCCCAGCCGACCACTCCCCCACTCCTCCTTATCCTCTCCCCCCACTTCCCCTAACCCTAACCAAATAGCCACTCCCCCTCCCCACTCGCTTTCTCCCTCTCTCCCCCGATCCAGATCGGATCGGGGCCCGACCACGCACGTCGCCCCGCCGCTGGACCTCGACGCCGCCCGTAACGCCTCCGCCTCGGGCACCCTGTCGCCGCTCGGATCGCCGCGCCGCCGTCCTCTTCGCCATCACTGTCGTCGTTGCTTCCCCGTCCTCCTCCCCACGGGTCGCCCTCGAGCCTCACCGCCCTCTTCTCAGCAAACGCCGGTGAGGCCCCCGGCCTCCTTTCCCCCTCGCCCCGCGCTCACCACGACCACGCCGTGCCCCTACCACCGCACCGCTCTGTCGACTCCGCCCGCCGGTCCTGCTGTGCTCTGCTCCGACGAGCTCCGCGCCCGCGTCGCCACGCAGCAGCTGCTGCTTCTTCGCTGCCCTGCCGCTCACCGTTGCGGCTTGTCGCACGCACTGCCCGCCGCTCTCTCACGCCCCCCTGTCTCTGCCCCGTGCCCCCCTCACTCCGCGCTCGCCGCATACGGCCGCATCACGCTGCCCATGCCCCGTTCGCCCCGCGCGACCACTGCATCGCGTGTGCCGGCGCGCACCTTCCCCGCTCTGGCCATCGAGGCCCGCGCCCGCCGTGGCCTCCTTCGGTCTCCCCTGTCCGCTTATGCCGCCAGTCATCACCGTCCCATGCCGTGCGGCTTGCCTTGGCTACCGTGCTCGTCGCCGCTTCCCTGCCGTTGTCCCGGCCTCGCACTGGCCGCTCCACCCCCCGCTTCGCCCCTCACCGCCGGCCCCAGGCCACCGGCCTTCCCCTACTCCGGCGCCCTGCCGGACCCGCCGCCCTGAGCGCCCCTGGGCGTGCGCCCGAACGAACGGGTGCTGGGCGCCCGTTGAGCTCGAACCTGCTAACGCTGGCGCCCGCTAAGGCCCATAGGGCCACTGCCATTCGGGCCCACCCGCAGAACGTTTTAATAATAATAATAAAATAAAAATTTATGAAAAATAAATAAAAATATAATTTAATTAATTAATTAGCTTACTTAATTAGGCTTAATCAAACTAATTAAAATATATTTAGCCTAATAACCTAGTTAGACTAAATTAACTAGTTAGTTAATGTAAAAGTCAATGACAGGGGGCCCCACCCCCTGTTGACCAGTGAAACGTTGACTGGTCAAAGGGATCCCCTGGCCCACCTCTCAGCCTCTGGTACAGTTCTATGTACGCAGAGCTGGGTGCACCTAGCATTTAGCTATTTAATTTCGAATTAATAATCATTCCAGAATATTATTAAAACTTGGAAAAATCATAATAAATAAACCGTAGCTCGGATGAAAAAACTTTGTACATGAAAGTTGCTCAGAACGACGAGACGAGTCTGGATACGTAGCCCGTTCGTCTGGCACGCATCCGTAGCATAGCAAACATGCAACTTTTCCCCTCTCGTTCATCTGTCCGAAAACGCGAAACACCGGGAATACTTCCCCGGATGTTTCCCCCTTCGCCGACATTACCTATCGCTGCGTTAGGTCACCCCTAAGCACCGCTTATTGCCATGTTATGCTTTGTGTTGCTTTGATTGCTTTATTATTTATTGTGTTCCCCCCCGTTACTTCTTTCCGGTAGACCCCGAGACTGCCGGCGACCCCCAGTTCGACTACGGTGTTGACGACCCTTACTTCGTGCCAGAGCAACCAGGCAAGCCCCCCCCCTTGATCACCAGATATCGCCTATTTCTTCTCTCTACTGCTTGCATTAGAGTAGTATAGCATGTTACTACTTTCGGTTAATCCTATTCTGCTGCATAGCCTGTCATTGTCACTACAGTTGTTACCCTTGCCTGCAATCCTAAATACTTAGTATAGGATGCTAGTGTTCCATCAGTGGCCCTACACTCTTGTCCATCTGCCATGCTATACTACTGGGCCGTGATCACTTCGGGAGGTGATCACGGGCATATGTTATATACTTTATACTGTTACATTGCTTATGATACTGTTCGGAGATGGGGGCTGAAGGGGCAGGTGGCTCCATCCCGGTAGAGGTGGGCCTGGGTTCCCGATGGCCCCCGACTGTTACTTTGTGGCGGAGCGACAGGGCAGGTTGAGACCACCTAGGAGAGAGGTGGACCTGGTCCTGGTCGGCGTTCGCGATTACTTCATAATAACACGCTTAACGAGATCGTGGTATTTGATCTGAGTCTGGCCACTGGCCTATACGCAGTAACCAACTACGCGGGAACAGTTATGGGCACTCGGCATCGTGGTATCAGCCGAAGCCTTCGTGACGTCAGCGACTGAGCGGCGCGCGCTGGATTGGACTGGAAAGCCTGCTAGGCAAGGTCTGCTTCTGGCCGCCCACACAACGTGCAGGTGTGCAATGGGCGATGGGCCCAGACCCCTGCGCCATAGGATTTAGACCGGCATGCTGACCTCTCTGTTGTGCCTAGGTGGGGCTGCGACGTGTTGATCTTCCGAGGCCGGGCATGACCCAGGAAAGTGTGTCCGGCCAAATGGGATCGAGCGTGTTGGGTTATGTGGTGCACCCCTGCAGGGAAGTTTATCTATTCGAATAGCCGTGTCCCTCGGTAAAAGGACGACCCGGAGTTGTACCTTGACCTTATGACAACTAGAATCGGATACTTAATAAAACACACCCTTCCAAGTGCCAGATATAACCCGGTGATCGCTCTCACACAAGGCGACGAGGGGAGGATCGCCGGGTAGGTTTATGCTATACGATGCTACTTGGTGAACTTACCGTCTACTCTCTTCTACATGCTGCAAGATGGAGGCTGCCAGAAGCATAGTCTTCGACAGGACTAGCTATCCCCCTCTTATTCTGGCATTCTGCAGTTCAGTCCACCGATATTGCCCCTTTACACAGATACCCCTGCATATGTAGTGTAGATCCTTGCTTGCGAGTACTTTGGATGAGTACTCACGGTTGCTTTTCTCCCTCTTTCCCCCTTTCCATTCTACCTGGTTGTCGCAACCAGATGCTGGAGCCTAGGAGCCAGACGCCACCGTCGACGACGACTCCTACTACACCGGAGGTGCCTACTACTACATGCAGGCCGTTGACGACGACCAGGAGTAGTTTAGGAGGATCCTAGGCAGGAGGCCTGCGCCTCTTTTGATCTGTATCCTAGTTTGTGCTAGCCATCTTATGGCAACTTGTTTAACTTATGTATGTACTCAGATATTGTTGCTTCCGCTGACTCGTCTATGATCGAGCACTTGTATTCGAGCCCTCGAGGCCCTTGGCTTCTATTATGATGCTTGTATGACTTATTTATTTTTAGAGTTGTGTTGTGATATCTTCCCGTGAGTCCCGGATCTTTATCGTACACGTTTGCGTGTATGATTAGTGTATGCTTGAATCAGGGGCGTCACAAGTTCATGAGAGCTTCAGAGTTCAGAATGAATGGAGTTGATGCTTTTGTGTCAGAAGTTGACAAAATGGAATGATGAGATGGTGATGCAATTCTACTCCATTGCCCATTTCTACCCAGATGGCATGATTTTCTGGATGACAGAGGGTACAAGGTACCAATCTTCTATTGCTGAGTGGGCTGAGCTAATCCATGCTCCTGAAGAGGCTGGTGATGATATTGATGTGTATGCCAAGCCCAGGAAAGGCCACAACTCCATGGCACACATGTACAAGGAGATACCAGATGATGCCTTGGAGACACACAAGTTTGGCTCAGTCTACTATCTTCTGTCAAGGCTGCCAACAATCAACACTATCCTGAGGCACACTTTGTTGCCCAAGTCTGGAGATGACAGAATGATCAAAGGGCATTCAATCAATTTGCTACAAATGTTTGATGTGCCAGATAAGTTCAAGGTGATGACCTTGATAGTTGAGACTGTTAAGAGGACGGAAGCTGATCAGAAAAGATCATGTGGATATGCCCCACAGACTCAGATGCTCATTAACTCCAAGGTGGGCACAGGCACATATCTGCTAGACAGAGAGCACCTTCCCCTGAGGCCAGACCGTGGGGACAACATTTTTGTCATGGATTCTTCACATCCTACATCTGTAGAGGCTCAGGAGAAGAGAGAGAAGGCTAAGGCAGAAAAAGCTTCCAAGATTCCAGATGCCTCAGCTGCAAAACTCAAGACCAAGCAGGACCAGCTCAGCTATTTGCTTGAAGCAACAGTGAGGATTGAGAAAGGACTAACCACCCTGACTCAAAACCAAGAGAGTCTTGAGAGAATCATTGAGACTAAGTTTTATGATGTAGACTTGAAGGTCAGCGAGATTCAGACTGCAGTTGAGCAAATCCAAGAAGAATCAGAGGAGAGGAGAGGAAGATCTACTACAGATGCTTATCAGAGGGTGTCTAGAGCACAAAGGTCTGCAGTTGTGCCAATCAGTGACACAAGGGCCACAACTTGAGCACCTGCAGCCACAACCTCCGTTGCCCCTCCAGTGGCAACCCCTCCAGTTACTCAGACGTCAGCCGAAGCCTTTGCAGATGCTGTTCTCTCCACGCCATCTTCGCACTCTGGAGCTTCCAGAGATCGTGCTTAGAGTGATGTATAACACTATGCATTTTCAAGCTTTTTGGTAACTTGTTGCCGAAGGGGGAGAAAGTGTATAGATCATAGGCTTCGAGAGAGAGTGTGTGTTTTGCTTTTTAATTGTATCTCTTGCTACTTATTTGCTTGTGTTTGCTACAGTATTTGTGCGTGTGCGTGAGATACTCTTATGATCATGTGGTTGATCATATTATGCCACTACAAAAAAAGACACTTCCGTGATGATACGTGTTTGTCACAGTAGGTCACGTTTTCTGTCATGCATGTACATCCATGACAAATTTATGACAGAATCAAGATAGTCATACCTGTGCTGTCGTAGAAGTGTTCCATGACATTACAAAAATTATCATCACGGAAGTGTCCACTTCCATGACGATAAATCACGCGTCATAGAAGTGCTTTCGCCAAGGGTGACCGACACGTGGCATCCACCATAACGGGACGCCGTTAAGCTATCGGGTCCGGTTTTGGATCCGATAACCCATTAACAGCTCGGACCAATGGGACTTTTCCACGTGTAAAATTCTCATTGGCCGAAGGAAACACGTGTCGGCTCAACGTTCGGACCGATGTCATCCGCTAATTGGACAGGAGGCGCCTATGATACGTCGACACATGGCACAGCCCAACAGAGGCCCATTCCGGTGAAAAGGCTGGGCCTGTCAAAATAAGCGGGCCGGCCCATTAGCGGCCCACTTGAGTCAGGCCCATTTACAAGTACGACTCATACAAGTTACACAGAATCAGCCCATCAAAGGCCCATTCTAGATTCGACAATTTCCAGCCCATCGTCAGTTTAAGCCCGTTAACGGCCCGCTACATTTTTGGGCCCAATTGTGGCCCGAGCTTCTTTCGGCCTGTTAGCAGCCCATCATCAGTTCCAGCCCGTTAACAGCCCGGAACGTCTTTCGACCTTTTCTCGGCCCATCTGCAGTTGGGCCAATTCTAGCCCGCTGTGACTTTAGGCCTGTCCTCGGCCCATTCGGTAAATGGGCCAGCTCTTAGCCCATTTTGTCTCTCGGCTTGTTAAGGGCCCGCACAACAGTTGGGCCTTTGACTTTAGGTCCATTAGGGGCCCACGTTCCGCAGGGCATCATTTCAGCCCAATGCGACTTTCGGCCTGTTAAAAGCCTAGTTTGCAAATTGGGCCTCCTCTGGCCCATAACACTTTCGGCCTCTTACTGGCCCATCAAGTAAAAGGGCCGAGACAAAATTGACATTTATTTTGGCCCGCTAAAGGCCCGCAGGCCATTTCCATTTATACGGCCCTATCGAGCTTTAGGCCTGTTGACGGCCTGCTAAGAGCCGTTGTTCCGGTGGGCCCATTTGGGATCCACTTAATATTATTTTGACCAGCCCAATTAAGGCCCGCTTTGACTGCACATGTTTGTTTGTTTGTATGGCGCCCAGGAAATGTTTGGGCGTGTTGGCCCCGTTTCAATGATATAGCATATTCAACAAATATCCTACTCTATACTATCGCCTCTAAAAAACATACACTATACAATAAAAAGCATAGAAACATAGAATAATCCTACACTACAATAAAGAAATTACAGCCGAATATACCCACTGGGCATTATAGTTCGGCACTAGTGATTATAAAGCGTACACAAACGACAAATTACATACACTGGACAAATAAAGCTCATACATCATGGACACGCATCAACAGAACTTACCGTTTGAACTATAATCTCTTCAGAAAAAAGGATTGGCCGGATTCAGATAGCACAAATTTCAGTCTGCAAAATCTCCAATTCCTTCGTGGTTACCTCAGTGTCTTGTTTCATTTTTTTGACTCCTGCATCTAATACCTGCATGTCCAGTCTCAACTTGTTGATTGTACGTTGAGAATCATGTACACGTTGTCTTGCACCTCTAGTTGATGCTTGAGAACATCAACACATTCCAATTCCAATCCATAATCATTTGGTAACGGCCATGCCGCACTGCTCGCAGATCTTTGTGTTGATGTCACTTCATCCTGAAATGTTTCTGTAAGTACACATGACTAGGGCAAAAATATAGTTACAACAGTGAAGCGAGCAAGACAGACTATTTTGTACATGGCAAAACAGGACTAACAATAATGTTACACGTCATGAAGCATAAGCAGGTGATATTTTAAAAATTATAAAAAGGTAGTCTGTGTAGCCTGCATACAGAAATCTCTCTTAGCTCACCAGAGGAGCATGATGTTGGGGCCCAATCCAAAACACAGACAAGTTACAAATTTGGAAAGCACGTTGCGTATAAGTAAGCAAGCAGTTGGCCGTTCTGTAGCTCAATTAAAGTCTTAGGGAGCATAATGAACAGCTGAGGGATTCATACAAACCTACTACAGCAAGCAAAACTATGCAATCATTAGCCTAGTATAAACTAGATTGTGAGCCTCATGCAATAATAGTTGGTTAATAGACTTCAAAGCTTCAAGCACACTTCGCCAGAGTAATTAAAGGGTAAGGCCTTTAATTATGTCAACTAATAGTTATACAAGTACCCAACATCAGGCATCATTCTTTGGGCATCTCATTAACTGAGGACAAATAAAGCAATTGAAAAGAGCAAATTAACTATGCCTGAAACAAACAAGGAATTGAACTGTTGAGTTGGATACAGTGACTTACCTTAACTGGTTGAACAGGCTCAGCGCAGATCCTACTTCTCTTGCAAGACTCCTTCCTAACATCTTGTACTTGGAAATCCTCAATCTTATCTTCATTGCACCCCCTCTGCAAGGTCACACAAACTAGTTACTCGCCTCCTTGGAAGATAAATATGCATACTTTCCAGTGTGTGAACAACACAAAAGGATGAGATTATAACAAAACAATACCACATAATGAAACATGCCACATCTCTTGCACTTGCACACAATGAAATGAGCATTTACTATGTCTACACTATGTAAAAACTAGGCATACCTTCGAACTGGATCTCCTGGTACTCTTGGAGAGCCTACTTTTGTGTACAGCCAAACCTTTATGTGACCTATGAGTTAGACAAGGCCCCACTACAGCAGCCCTTAGTGTTTAAATCATTGACAAGCTCTGTTAGAGTGTTAGGTCAAGAACAACAAGTAATCAAAGCAAACAGTCCTAGTATGGCTGGCTAATGCAAACAACAATTGAACAGATGTGTGAGCAAATCTTACATATCAAGAAACGAAGCAAAGAAGGAGGCTTAAAGACCATCACTTGACTGACCAGATTTAAGGGGCATTTAAACATCATGTGCTACATATGAACTAACATAAACATTGCATATTCCAGATTCTACAATGGAATGCACATGTATTAGGTTATGCCATGTATGATGATGCGTAAATGTACACTATAGCAGGTGGGAGTGATTCATCATTACACGCACAATTGAATTGCAGGTTAAGGGCCAGTTCGATTCCGCCTTTTCAGGGCTTAGTGTCAAAATAAGCCATAAAAGATGTAAAGAAGTCATTTTTGAGTTATGGGCTTGGGCTTAACTTATTTCGCTTTGGAGGGGGGTGTTTCGGGTAGAAGCTCACTAAAAATTGAAGGGAAGGGGAATAGTGAAATGACTCTGTTGTCTGCCTATATTACACTCAAAATGCAACTGCTCACTCCCACGTCACACCTGGCCCTCAAGTAAAAACAAACACACAAGCGTTCATTGCCCTGCCCGCTTGCATCTCCTCTCCCCTTTCCCTCTACCTCAATCCCCTGCCTGCAGCCCTAGGGTTCCTCGAGCGAGCCGTTGCCTCTGGTCCAATCTGGCCTGGTCCTCGACGATGCTCTGTCCAGCTAGGCTACATGGCCGGCAGGTAGGGGCAAATCTCCCTGGCTGCTCCTCCCTCTGGCGCCGCCCCTCATTCTCATGGTCTCCAGCAGCTGCTCCACTGTGGTCCGTCCAACGCACTACTCCGGCGGGCGCCGCACAACTACGGCTGATGCCACACTGCAGCAGAAGGCACCTTATTCCCCCTCCCCTCCTTCCAGGCCATGGCCTTGAGGTGTTGTTGAAGGATGAGCTCATCCAATAAGGTGAGGATCTCCTCTGATTTTTTGCCAATTTTTCATTCTGATCCACTATACGATGAATTGCTATGAGCTGCTCCTACTGCTGCTATATGATGCATTGCTATGAGCTGCTCCTGCTGCTATATGATGAATTACTATGAGTTGCTGATGCTATATGATAAATTGCTATGAGCTGCTGCTGCTATATGATGAGTTGCTATAAGCTGCTCCTACTGTTGTATGAATAATTGCTATGAGCTGCTCCTGCTGCTGCTATATGATGAATTGCTATGAGCTGCTCCTGCTGCTGCTATATGATGAATTGCTATGAGCTGCTGCTGGTATATGATGAATTGCACACTGCTGCTGTATGATGAGTTGCTATGAGCTGCTGCTGCTATATGATGCTTTCAGGTGCTGCTGCTATATGATAATAACTAGCCACTTGGACCATCGAGTTTCAATAAATAATTGTTCTTCATTTAAATGTGGGTCATGCGTTCTTCGTTTAAATTAGGCAATGGGATCTCTATGGAAGACATTGACCAAAGTAGATTGTGCCAAGTAGATGGTATCTTTGTATTTGCATTTTGAACACATAGTGATGGTCTGTTTTCCTATCATATTAATTACTGCACTGGGTTCAATTTGTGATGTTTGCAATTCAAATTATTTTTCATATGGACAGCAGAATGAAAAATATAATGCAATCTAGACTTTTCACTAATCGTACCAAAGATAAGCTGAAAAGAAAGGCAATGAAAAGAACTAGTTGGCTTATTACCTGGAGCTTATATTCACAGGTGCTTATTTTCTTAGGATAACTTGTAATAATTTTCCCTAAGAAACTTGGCCAATAGAACTGACATACAAATAACATGTCACGATGATTGCAATGGAGAAGTTACCTACCATCGCACACTGTATAGGCTCACCGCTGCCTCTCCTTTTTTTGCGATGTTCCATGAAATTGCCACATACATCTTGTACTTTTTCATTGTGTAACCCTATCTGCAAGTTGACACAGCTAATTTCAGACATCTCTACATGATAACACATTGCATATCCCTTGCGCGTATTTAAACCACCTATTAATGATTGTGTGCGTAGCATAAACTAGCCATGACTCTGTGTGCTGGACTAGCAGGCACTCTAAGGGAGCCTAATGTAGTGCACTGGAATTCCTACATGCCACCTACCATTTTGTGTAATGTACTGCCTCTGTTCCTAAATATATGTCTTTGTAGAGATTCCAGTATGGACCACATACAGATGTATATAGATGCATTTTCGAGTGTAGATTCACTCATTTTGCTCCGTATGTAGCCTATAGTGGAATCTCCAGAAAGACTTATATTTAGGAACGGAGCTACGAGGTAGTATCATGTATGCCATCTACATATCTAATTTAGCAGCCAGTAGTAGAAATCATTGTCTGCACAATGGGATTACTGGTCGAAAATCCTAGCAAAGCACGCAGGCAGGCACACAACAATACAAGAGAGAAAGACGCACTTACAAGATCATAGCAATACCTCAGTCCAGGATCTTGGTTGGCCAAGCTGTTAGATCCAGAAGAAACATCGTCCTTGTAGTTTTTCCTAGCTGCATAAAGGTAACAGCGATCTGTTAGTATATTTGAAGTACATCGGGCAGGTGATGCTGGACGGGTTTAAAGGTGACAAGTACCTAGGCCGTGGCGCGTGGTTGGCATCTTGCCGACGGTGGGAATCAGGTTAGAAACGTCAAGGGTAATGACGTTGCACTGGCTGTCGAGGTCCGGTAAGGAGATCTAGAACCGTCGAGTAGGTGTTTGTGGAGCGGCTCCGGTAGGGTGGACTACGGTGTGGGCGAAGCGGATCTGTGGCCGTGGACGCGGGCGTCGGTGAAGCTGCTCCGGTGGTTGGGTTAAGGATGGTGTTGACGATGCGGATCTGCGGCCGTGGACGGGCCGTCAGAAGCTGCCCCGGTAGGTTGGATGAGGGTGCGGCGAAGCGGATCTGTGGCCGTGGACTTGTGAGTTGGCAAAGCGGCCCCGGAAGGGTTGAGAATGGTATAGGCGAAGCTACTCCGGTAGGGTTGACGATGGTGTCGGCGAAGCGGCTCCGGTAGGGTTGAGGAAGGGTCGGCGAAGAGGATCAAAGGCCGTCGGTGGGGCGGCTCTGGGGGGGTGTGGACGAAGCGTCTCCGATGGGGAGTACGAATGAGCCGCTGCAGATGCGCTGCGGTTGACGAGAGTACCGGTGAAGCAGATCCAGCGCCGTGGACAAGGCCGACACTGAATGGGTTGTGGTACAGTGGTGGATGAGCAGTCTACTTGTTTCTAGTGGAGGTGGGAGGGGTAGATGTGGCCGCAGAAGCAGATCCGGCGAGGTGGACGCCGCTGGTAGTGAATGGGCTCTGGTACGCCGGTGGATAAGCAGTCTAGGGTTTCGAGAGGGGAGGGGTAGAAAGGCCGATGAAGTATGGACGGCATGATGTAAGATGCTCTGGTGCTGTGGAGTTAGTCGTTTTTGCGGGAGGGGGAGGAAATGGGGGTGCCGTGTGGTGGGGGGAACCGGAAGTTACCAAAGCAGCCCCGACCTATTATGTAGATGAGGGCGATATTGTTACTGTTGTTCTCCGTGCACCAAGGACAAAAGGGGAATTTCACATGCTAAAGACTAGGTGGCGGAAATTTTAGAAGGAGGCGGGAGATTTTGCCGCCCGCGTGATCGTTCGTATCCAATTTCAACTAATTTTTGACCATGCTAGCGGGAAGGTCATGCGAGACTGTGTACACGGGGCACGCGTGAGCAGTTAATAACAGGTGTGAAGTCCACCCCAGAAAAAAGACAATAACTCGGGATGATGCGCCGATAACTTGGACGTTGACACGGGCGCGGCCAATCGTATGGGTGTAGAGGCGCGTTCACAAAAAAGGGATCAAACGCTTAGCCTATGTATTTCTCGTGTAAATAGATAATTTAGTGCCATTTGTTATTTACTTTAAACATAATGCATTGACGTGTGACTGTAGAGGCGCACAAAAAGAATGGATATTGTAGTCCCACAAAAGAAATGGATATTGTAGTCCGCTACTTAAAAGTGTTACCTCATATGATTACATAGCCTCCATTTCATAAATTGCGTACCCGTTGAATTCATATATGAATATTACATATATTACTTCATAATAGAACCTTATATCATCCAAGACTAATGAATTTGAATGCAAGAGTAACAATGGTGCATGTACATGATAGTTACATTAGTTGTTTGAAGAAACATCACTGTAACTTTGGCATGCACAATTGAAAAGGTTTATTTAGATAGAAAAAAATGTGATATGTGAGTGTCCAATCTTTATAGCGTTGAATCGATATTGTACCTTTGGCCGCGATATGAAGTAGATATTGATTTATGTTCAAGCGATGCACGTTCACGATCGCTAGATAGTGATACGTGAATAAATTGTGCAATCTCTCTCACACGCATACATATCTCATTTCCCCATGGGCATCGGAATCACACACGCGCACTTCGTTTATTTCTCACCCTCCGTCAAGGTTAGAATTCGTCTTTCTACCCTGTCCTACAAGTCTCTCACACAAAAACACACACGCTCTCTCTATCGAACATGCCCACCCCTTTAATTCCGCCACCCACAGCCACTAATGTCTCAAAGGATAATTATGTCTCTCACACATATGCCTAAGGTTAACTCGAGTTCCGGAACCATATGAATACATACAATGGGATTCCAGCAGAGCACCTTTTGTTTTGAGATCTCGCTCTCTCTGTGACGCGCGGATAATTAAGCTACAGTAACCCTCTACTAATGATGCCACATCACCTCGGTTACTGTTGTTAATCTCGAGTTAGTTCAAAACTGATTCGAAAATCAAATTCAAAATAAAGGCAAACAACAAAAGTATTCAAATATTAAAACTAAATTGTTCGGGTTGTGTCAAATAAGGCATAGGTAATATTGGTGGAGAAACCACACTTATATAAAATCTTTAAGTACTCTAAAATGAAGAAAATAGTAGCAAAAACTATTGTTGAAATGCCTTTTATAATTAATAAAATGTTAAACTATTCTATTTAGGGGTTAAACTTTTTATGGCAGTGGGTTTAGTGGTAGTACTAATTTAGGGGTCATTTTTGTACTTTACAAAACTAAAATACAATGAGGAACAAAATAAAACAGAAAAGAAATAAAATACATAAAAGAAAAGAAAACTAAAATACAAAAAGGCCCCCTGGCCAACTGGGCCAACGGCCCAGCCGGCCAGCTCACTGGCCCAACCGGCCCCTCACACATGCTTAACCCCCCCCATCGTGGTAAACCCTAGATCGATCCCCATCACTCCCTCATCCCCCCCTGCGCGCCGTCACCCATGACACACGCACGCCCTGACAAACGAACAGGGGAGGGGTGCCCTGTTCGATCCCCTCCTCCCATACGCCTGCGCCCAACGCAAGCCGCGGCTCCGCTAAGGCCACCGCCAGCCGGCGCCGGCGCCGCCCTCTCGGACTCCTCGCCTCTCCTCTCCCTCGCGCACGCCTCGCCACGTCACTGACCCGACGCCATCGCCCGTCGTCGCCACCACCACCTCGCCGAACCTTCCTCGCCCGGATCGCCGCCTCGCCATCCTCTTCGTCGTCGACCGCGTCCCCGTCCTCCCCCTCGAGCTCGAGCCCACTGCCAATCCCCTGCAGCCGCTGGTGAGGCCCCCGGCCTCCACTCCCCTCCTCTCTGTCCCGTGTACCGCACCACGCTGGTCGCCGTCGCCGCGGACGCCGCGCCCCTCGTCCACTCCCATGCGCTCGCCCGCATCACCCCGCGCTGGCCGCTCCCGGCCCTGCGACCACTCGCGCCCGCCCTGCCTTCGCCCGACCTCGCAGTTCCACCAGGCCGCCCGCGTGCCACTGGCCGCACCGGCGTCACCCCCTCGCCTCCGCCCGCCGTGGCCCCGGCTGGCCGCGCCGGCTTGCCCCGCCGTTGGTGCCCCGGCGGCCTCGTCCCGCCCTGCGGGCGAGTGCTCGCTCGGGTGCGCCCGCAACCGCCTGCCCGTACGCCCGTTAAGGCCCCTGTGCCTATGACCAGTGGGCCCGACCCTAGAACGTTAAAAAAAGAATTAAAAATAATATTAATAAAATTAAAAATTAATTAATTAATTAATTAGTGAATTAATTAAGTTAATTAACCCTGTTTAATTAGTCTAATTAACTAGTTAGTTTAAATGAACCGTAATTAGTTTAGTTAAATCCTAATTAACATAAACAGAGTATGACAGGTGGGTCCCACTGGACCCACACGTCAGTTTGACCAGTCAACACCTCTGTTGACTCCTGACGTCATGCTGACGATGACGTCAGCATGCACTATTCTGGATAATGTTGAATTAAAATAATTAAATAAATTCTAGAAATGATTTAAAACTTTAGAAAATCATATAAAATAAACCGTAGCTTAGATGAAAATACTTTCTACATGAAAGTTGCTCAGAACGACGAGACGAATCCGGATACGCAACCCGTTCGCCCGCCACACATCCCTAGCATAGCAAACACGCAACTTTCCCCCCTTCGGTTCATCTATCCGAAAACGCGGATCACCGGGAATACTTTCCCGGATGTTTCCTCCCTTTGCCGGTATCACCTATCCCTGCGTTAGATTACCCTAGCACCCCGTATTGCCTTGTTATGTTTTGTGATGCTGTGTTTGCTCCGTATTTACTGTTTTCTTCCCCCTCTTCTTCTCCGTTAGACACCGAGACCGACGCCGCTGCTACCCAGTACGACTACGGTGTTGACGACCCCTCCTACTTGCCAGAGCAACCAGGCAAGCCCCCCCCTTGATCACCAGATATCGCCTATTCTTCTCTATACTGCTTGCATTAGAGTAGTGTAGCATGTTACTGATTTCGGTTAATCCTATTCTGTTGCATAGCCTGTCATTTTTGCTACAGTTGTTACCCTTACCTGCTATCCTACTGCTTAGTATAGGATGCTAGTGTTCCATCAGTGGCCCTACACTCTTGTCCGTCTGCCATGCTATACTACTGGGCCGTGATCACTTCGGGAGGTGATCACGGGTATATACTATATACTTTATATACATGACACATGTGGTGACTAAAGTCGGGTCAGCTCGTTGAGTACCCGCAAGTGATTCTGATGAGGGGGCTGAAAGGACAGGTGGCTCCATCCCGGTAGAGGTGGGCCTGGGTTCCTGACGGCCCCCGACTAGTACTTTGTGGTGGAGCGACAGGGCAGGTTGAGACCACCTAGGAGAGAGGTGGGCCTGGCCCTGGTCGGCATCCGCGAATACTTAAAATAACACGCTTAACGAGTTCTTGGTATTTGATCTGAGTCTGGCCATTTGGTCTATACGCACTAACCAACTACGCGGGAACAGTTATGGGCACTCGACGTCGTGGTATCAGCCGAAGCCTTCGTGACGTCAGCGACGGAGCGGCGCGCGCCGGATTGGACTGGAGCGCCTGCTAGGCTAGGTCTGCTTCCGGCCGCGTACGCAACGTGCATGTGTGCAATGGGCGATGGGCCCAGACCCCTGCGCACATAGGATTTAGACCGGCGTGCTGACCTCTCTATTGAGCCTAGGTGGGGCTGCGACGTGTTGATCTTCCACGGCCGGGCATGACCCAGAAAAGTGTGTCCGGCCAAATGGGATCGAGCGTGTTGGGTTATGTGGTGCACCCCTGCAGGGAAGTTTATCTATTCGAATAGCCGTGTCCCTCGGTAAAAGGACGACCCGGAGTTGTACCTTGACCTTATGACAACTAGAACTGGATACTTAATAAAACACACCCTTCCAAGTGCCAGATACAACCCGGTGATTGCTCTCTAACAGGGCGACGAGGAGGGGATCGCCGGGTAGGATTATGCTATAGGATGCTACTTGGTGAACTTACCATCTACTCTCTCCTACATGCTGCAAGATGGAGGTGGCCAGAAGCGTAGTCTTCGATAGGATTAGCTATCCCCCTCTTATTCTGACATTCTGTAGTTCAGTCCACCGATATGGCCCTTTACACATATACCCATGCATATGTAGTGTAGCTCCTTGCTTGCGAGTACTTTGGATGAGTACTCACGGTTGCTTTTCTCCCTCTTTTCCCCTTTCTATACCTGGTTGTCGCAACCAGATGCTGGAGTCCAGGAGCTAGAGATCCCGAGGATGATTCTACATGGAGTTCGGCTTCGAGGAGTAGTTAGGAGGTCCCAGGCAGGAGGCCTTGCCTTTTCGATCGTTGCTACTTTTGTGCTAGCCTTCTTAAGGCAAACTTGTTTAAGTTATGTCTGTACTCAGATATTGTTGCTTCCGCTGACTCGTCTATGATCGAGCACTTGTATTCGAGCCCTCGAGGCCCCTGGCTTGTATTATGATGCTTGTATGACTTATTTATGTTTTAGAGTTGTGTTGTGATATCTTCCCGTGAGTCCCTGATCTTGATCGTACACGTTTGCGTGCATGATTAGTGTACGATTGAATCAGGGGCATCACAAGTTGGTATCAGAGTTAACTGCCTGTAGGAATCCCCCTTTCCAACTCCTTGGCCAAAGTCGAGTCTAGTCATTGAAAAACTTTTACTAACATGGCTGTGCGGCTTACGGGCCCACGTCGCCATTGGGTGGTATTAGGATCTTTTACTCCTCGATCCTTACTCTGGGACTCTGATCTCTCTTCTATTCGGGTTAAATGATTTTACTAAATCTGACTCTAGGTTCTCGTAACTACTTCTCCCGGAGAGCCCCTTCAGTCCAGATGATCACCGGCTGCACCAGAAGATTTCGAAGTTACTCTCTGCTACTCTTTCGAGACTTTGTGCCCATCGCCTTTGCAAATTCCCTACCACTGGTATATCAATATGGATAACTATATACACTTGCCCTTTCAAATCCCATTGATCTTGTTATTACAAGATACACCGAAAATTGCTCTCCGTTGTTCCGAAAATCCTTTAAGCTTACTGCCTTGCAGTTCTTTACCACATGAATACCCCTATTGAAGATTCCTGGCACTTATTGAGTATCCGTTCATCCCTAGTTGTTCGTATGATTCATAAGATACTCTGAAATACTATCCAACCTTCTGAGCATCCTCTTCGAACTATTGCTCTGCAAATACTTGTATGCTTACATTATGGATGCTCCCATATCACTAGCAATATTCACTAGTATCTTTTGACACTATCATTTTGATCCTATTGATTCAACATGTGTGCGAATGCACACAATCATCAATCGACCCTTCTAAATTATCTTTCCGGCTCAGACGTCATTTTGAACATGAGCTGGTTCTTGACCAAACTAATTGTCATCGATTGTGCCTCTGGTCTATTCAGTTTATCCATCCTTGATCAGAGCGTCTGCTTCTGATCCTTCGTTTTGGAAATCATAAATTCCTTTGTTAACTAAGCATCAAATTATTCAGATGTTCTATAATCTGACGCTCTTGCATTATTTCTTCCTCTGATTGAGTACCGATACTCACATCAGCTCCGTTGTGGATCGCTCGATCCATTGTTGGATTTCATCCGACATCATCCTTCATATTCAATAACCTCGTGATCCTTTCCACGGGTATATAATGCCTTTGATAAATTGCATCCTCTGCTTTGTCAACCATGCTCTACTTTTGAGCTGGTGATAATTACTCCTGAAGTTTGTGGTATATGTTCCTAAGAGGCCCCGATGGGTTGGACATATGCCTTTTTCTAATCTGTGTGAACCCAGAAACTACTACGGGTCATACTCTACTGGTGTTATGACAGATAAAATTTCAACACCACAACTTCGTTGAAGGCAAGAAGTGAATGAAAGGTTATGCATTAAAGAAGTGGGAGTCGACCTTGAACTTTGTGTTCTTGCCGATGGACACGATGTAGATCCTATCATAGGAGCTTCTTGTAATAATAACTATTTCCTTGATATGAAATCATCTGGTATCTATGTATTGATCATTTGCAATCGTGGTCCCGACCACATTTTCTCCTTGATTCCATTTCTCAGACAAGTTAAAGCACTTGTCTTTTGTTGATCGATACATCTCCGCAACCTCTATTTTTGATCTTCCTCGAGTATTAACCTCTGGTATCTCGAGAACTGTGTTGCTTCCTGCAAGTCTTCATCTAGTATTGCTTCTCACCGATCTCGGATCCCCCCAGGTTCTGAGTTATTAGTCACTCGAGAACACCGATAAGTGAATCGATTCCGCACTCCGATTCAATAACTCTAAGTAATTCTTGTTGCTACGAGTTTAATAATCCTTCAAGTCATTCCTAGCCTTATCGGCTATATCATTATCGTGCTAAATTTTAACTGTGCTACCTGGTCCTTCTTCCCGGAGCACAATTTTTGACGATGAGCTAAGCTTACGTCGATCTTCCTCATCATATAATTTTGCTTTGAATAACAATACTTGATTCCGAGTTTGTGTCGTACCCATGGTTCCAATAACCTTTTGCTTTGTCATTCATTTGACTAGATGTCATTACCGATCGATTACATCTTCATGAAATCTCTCGACAAATGTGTCGTGATCATCATCAGCATTCCAAGCTCTTCCAGGATATCAATTGAGTTCATGATGAGAAATACCATCCTTGCCCTCGATGATTTGTGTTATCATCAACCACTTTATTGACCTCCCTCCAACACAAACTTGTTCGTGTTTTGTGTTATACTTTGAGTCCCTTGCTATCCAGCTTCTATTCTTCTTTACCTTGGAGTATTACCATCTTTTATGTCAAGAATGTCATGGGAATTTTCACCACCCCTTAAGAATTCTTGATACAAGTAATACTTATTACCATCACCGTTCTTTTCTTGGTGTCCGTGTTGTTTCTAACCAGAATGCCGACAAATGGTCTGTGATGTGTAAATTTAAAACTTCTAGTAACCTTATTGCTTTGAAGTTAATGGTCGATAGTTTCATTCTAAGTCTGTTGCTTATTGAATCATCATTCTAACATTGATCGTGTTACCTAGTCCAGATTTTTGGGTGCACCTTTCTATCATTGTTTAATTGTGTATGTTTTTCCTCGAGCATACATCATTATATCGTTTGAAATAACGATTGTTATCTCCTTGTTCACATAATTGTGGAAATCCATCTTTTTGGATATCTCGTTGAAATATCGCTGAGTCCATCAGCCACCTCCTCATCCTCTCCTTGGCTTAATGATGAACCCTTGTTCAGAACTCGTTTCCATAGTTCATTTCCCGAGAATCTTACAATGTCATCTCGTCAATTGGTGTTGCACCTTTTCTTCTCAGGCATCCCGAGTCTGAGGTATCCTGACACCAATCTGATCTGAATCTTGGTCAGAAATGATGGTTGGAACATAATTCCAAGAGTTATAACATTGGTCTTTATATAACCCGGTAAGATGATGTCATGCCTAGCACACCTGGCCGGATGACCTATTGATATAGTATCCTCTTTACCAAGGTTAGCCATTCTTCCATGAGGAAATTGTAAGACTTATTCCATAAGTTGTTCCTGATGGATCCTTTGTGTATCCATAGCCTGATCTTTACCTAATGACCATGTCAATGCTATCTCGAAGCATGTCTGTGGTACTCCGATCTTCAATAAAAACATTTGAAGCACAATGCTAAATTTTCGTTATCAATTATTCAAACACCGTTGTTTGGGTAATGTCATGAACTTCCTCTTCCCTAACCTAAATGGTTCTCTTCTAACCATTGTCCTTGGGAAGGATATATCCCTGCAATATGTGTTTAAACACATTTTCCTTTCCATTGTTCTGTTTAATCTGATAATCATATTTTCCTTTCCATTGGTTGGTTTAACGTTGCTTGTGATCTATATGATCTAAGCAATAATATTCTTCTGCTTATGTAAACACCTTGGTGTGCAACTGTGTCAGCAAGACTGTGTTACTATTGTTGATGACATTTCGGTAACCACCGATGGACGAGAACTTTGCCTATTGGTCCGCCTCGTTTCAACGAGCAGGAAAATGGTTCTCTTTGTCCCTCGCCCTTGGTACCAACGATACTGCCAACATAACTGACTGGTTATTCTCTGACATGCCTTGCTTACATGATCATGCAAGACGTCACCCCTCTTCCTACTTTTAACCCACATGGTGGGTCCATAACCCACAGTTCCACAGGATCGAAAACCTGACTCTCCTGTACACCACTGGTTCCCAAGGTTGTTCCTCGCGCATGACGTCGTATATAATTCACGACCACCTTCTGAGGGATCATCAATTCTGGTATCAAACACAATACTTATCCCCGTTGCTTTGAACCCCTTTCATGCCCTGTTTCAGGCATCGAACGATTGCCTATCCGGTCGAAACCTCTCGTGATACCTTCTTACTTTGCTCTCGATGTGTTTCATTTATTCAACTCGAGAGATACTCATGTGTTCATTCTTGGGATACCCCAGAGGATTTTCCCGTATAACATCCTATCGTTGTAGGGCTGCCCCTTACCTATTCGTAAGTACGATGGAGTTTCAAAAGGTAGGATGACGGCTTCATCATGATGACCTAGAGCAGGGAAATGAAGACAACAATGTAATGGATCGACCTCTTCGAGAAGAGCAACCAAGACCGAGAAGAATCGTTAGAATTTCGTAATCTATTCTTCCCCCTTACTCCCCTCTTAAATCTTGGGACGAGATTTCTTGTAGTGGAGGAGAATTGTGACGCGTGGATAATTAAGATACAGTAACCCTCTACTAATGATGCCACATCACCTCGGTTACTGTTGTTAATCTCGAGTTAGTTCAAAACTGATTCGAAAATCAAATTCAAAATAAAGGCAAACAACAAAAGTATTCAAATATTAAAACTAAATTGTTCGGGTTGTGTCAAATAAGGCATAGGTAATATTGGTGGAGAAACCACACTTATATAAAATCTTTAAGTACTCTAAAATGAAGAAAATAGTAGCAAAAACTATTGTTGAAATGCCTTTTATAATTAATAAAATGTTAAACTATTCTATTTAGGGGCTAAACTTTTTATGGCAGTGGGTTTAGTGGTAGTACTAATTTAGGGGTCATTTTTGTACTTTACAAAACTAAAATACAATGAGGAACAAAATAAAATAGAAAAGAAATAAAATACATAAAAGAAAAGAAAACTAAAATACAAAAAAGGCCCCCTGGCCAACTGGGCCAACGGCCCAGCCGGCCAGCTCACTGGCCCAACCGGCCCCTCACACATGCTTAACCCCCCCCATCGTGGTAAACCCTAGATCGATCCCCATCACTCCCTCATCCCCCCTGCGCGCCGTCACCCACGACACACGCACGCCCTGACGAACGAACAGGGGAGGGGTGCCCTGTTTGATCCCCTCCTCCCATACGCCTGCGCCCAACGCAAGCCGCGGCTCCGCTAAGGCCACCGCCAGCCGGCGCCGGCGCCGCCCTCTCGGACTCCTCGCCTCTCCTCTCCCTCGCGCATGCCTCGCCACATCACTGACCCGACGCCATCGCCCGTCGTCGCCACCACCACCTCGCCGAACCTTCCTCGCCCGGATCGCCGCCTCGCCATTCGTCGTCGACCGCGTCCCCGTCCTCCCCCTCGAGCTCGAGCCCACTGCCAATCCCCTGCAGCCGCTGGTGAGGCCCCCGGCCTCTACTCCCCTCCTCTCTGTCCCGTGTACCGCACCACGCTGGTCGCCGTCGCCACGGACGCCGCGCCCCTCGTCCACTCCCGTGCGCTTGCCCGCATCACCCCGCGCTGGCCGCTCCCGGCCCTGCGACCACTCGCGCCCGCCCTGCCTTCGCCTGGCCTCGCAGTTCCACCGTGTCGCCCGCGTGCCACTGGCCGCACCGGCGCCACCCCCTCGCCTCCGCCCGCCGTGGCCCCGGCTGGCCGCGCCGGCTTGCCCCGCCGTCGGTGCCCCGGGGCGGCCTCGTCCCGCCCTGCGGGCGAGTGCTCGCTCGGGTGCGCCCGCAACCACCTGCCCGTATGCCCGTTCAGGCCCCTGTGCCGATGACCAGTGGGCCCGGCCCTAGAACGTTAAAAAAGAATTAAAAATAATATTAATAAAATTAAAAATTAATTAATTAGTGAATTAATTAAGTTAATTAACCCTCTTAATTAGTCTAATTAACTAGTTAGTTTAAATGAACCGTAATTAGTTTAGTTAAATCCTAATTAACCTAAACAGAGTATGACAGGTGGGTCCCACTGGACCCACACGTCAGTTTGACCAGTCAACACCTCTGTTGACTGCTGACATCATGCTGACATCATGATGACGTCAGCATGCACTATTCTGGATAATGTTGAATTAAAATAATTAAATAAATTCTAGAAATGATTTAAAACTTTAGAAAATCATATAAAATAAACCGTAGCTCACATGAAAATACTTTCTACATGAAAGTTGCTCAGAACGACGAGACGAATCCGGATACGCAGCCCGTTCGCCCGCCACACATCCCTAGCATAGCAAACACGCAACTTTCCCCCCTTCGGTTCATCTATCCGAAAACGCGGAACACCGGGAATACTTTCCCGGATGTTTCCTCCCTTCGCCGGTATCACCTATCCCTGCCTTAGATTACCCTAGCACCGCGTATTGCCTTGTTATGTTTTGTGATGCTGTGTTTGCTCCATATTTACTGTTTTCATGCCCCTCTTCTTCTCCGTTAGACACCGAGACCGACGCCGCTGCTACCCAGTACGACTACGGTGTTGACGACCCCTCCTACTTGCCAGAGCAACCAGGCAAGCCCCCCCTGATCACCAGATATCCCGGTAGAGGTGGGCCTGGGTTCCTGACGGCCCCCGACTGTTACTTTGTGGTGGAGCGACAGGGCAGGTTGAGACCACCTAGGAGAGAGGTGGGCCTGGCCCTGGTCGGCGTCTGCGGATACTTAAAATAACACGCTTAACGAGTTCTTGGTATTTGATCTGAGTCTGGCCATTTGGTCTATACGCACTAGCCAACTACGCGGGAACAGTTATGGGCACTCGACGTCGTGGTATCAGCCGAAGCCTTCGTGACGTCAGCGACGGAGCGGCACGCGCCGGATTGGACTGGAACGCCTGCTAGGCTAGGTTTGCTTCCGGCCGCGTACGCAACGTGCATGTGTGCAATGGGCGATGGGCCCAGACCCCTGCGCACATAGGATTTAGACCGGCGTGCTGACCTCTCTGTTGAGCCTAGGTGGGGCTGCGACGTGTTGATCTTCCGCGGCCGGGCATGGCCCAGAGAAGTGTGTCCGGCCAAATGGGATCGAGCGTGTTGGGTTATGTGGTGCACCCCTGCAGGGAAGTTTATCTATTCTAATAGCCGTGTCCCTCGGTAAAAGGACGACCCGGAGTTGTACCTTGACCTTATGACAACTAGAACTGGATACTTAATAAAACACACCCTTCCAAGTGCCAGATACAACCCGGTGATTGCTCTCTAACAGGGCAACAAGGAGGGGATCGCCGGGTAGGATTATGCTATAGGATGCTACTTGGTGAACTTACCATCTACTCTCTCCTACATGCTGCAAGATGGAGGTGGCCAGAAGCGTAGTCTTCGACAGGATTAGCTATCCCCCTCTTATTCTGGCATTCTGCAGTTCAGTCCACCGATATGGCCCTTTACACATATACCCATGCATATGTAGTGTAGCTCCTTGCTTGCGAGTACTTTGGATGAGTACTCACGGTTGCTTTTCTCCCTCTTTTCCCCTTTCTATACCTGGTTGTCACAACCAGATGCTGGAGTCCAGGAGTTAGAGATCCCGAGGATGATTCTACATGGAGTTCGGCTTCGAGGAGTAGTTAGGAGGTCCCAGGCAGGAGGCCTTGCCTTTTCGATCGTTGCTACTTTTGTGCTAGCCTGCTTAAGGAAAACTTGTTTAACTTATGTCTGTACTCAGATATTGTTGCTTCCGCTAACTCGTCTATGATCGAGCACTTGTATTCGAGCCCTCGAGGCCCCTGGCTTGTATTATGATGCTTGTATGACTTATTTATGTTTTAGAGTTGTGTTGTGATATCTTCCCGTGAGTCCCTGATCTTGATCGTACACGTTTGCGTGCATGATTAGTGTACGATTGAATCGGGGGCGTCACTCTCTCTCTCTCTCTCTCTCTCTCTCTCTCTCACACACACACACACACACACACACGCGCGCGCGCGCGCGCGTAGACATTGTTTATCGCTTCATTTTTTCCGGCACTTGGATGCACACCGTTTGTTTATCTCCGTTATGCTTTAAGTATGCCTCGCACACATCCTATCTACCTATCACTTAATATAGATACGGGTCACACAAACTCGTTCTCCCTACTAGCAAGATGCCCATGCATTGCACGGAACGTCAAGATGCATTTGTATTATTAGTTTATCTTGTGGGAGAAAAAGATGAATGAGGGAATGCCTTATTTGCAAATGTGGAGAGGGGTGTGGGTATCCTTTTGCAAAATTGCCATAGTTTCCTTCCTATCTGTCAGATATAAATCGGATGGCCTATATTGCAGGATGGCAGGAACACCATCATCATCAACTCTATTTTTTATAAGAGTAGAGATATGTAAGTGTCACTGCCCCCACCCCCCACCCACCCACCCACACACACACACACACACTTCCCGACACCGAAGGAGTAGGGTGGCACCTCGATCTTGATAGTAATCTATCTACTCCTCTTTCAAACACACACACACACACACACACACTCGCTAGTTGTGCCTCTGTGCCTACCGCGCACACTCTCGATACATCTTTCTCTCCCTCCCCTTCCTCACCCCAACCCCAACAATGACAGCAGAAGGGTGACAACTCGATCTGATCTTAATCTGTCAATCGGGTTCTCTCTCAAACATTGTGTCTCTATGCCTCGCTCAAACACATGAGATACGTCTTTTTCTCCGTAGCCCCCTCGATATGTAGACTTCTCGCGCGTGCACAGCTGTAGTGACGTTGACGCTGAACCCAATGTGCCTTGTTTTCACCGGCCTCGTGTGATAGTTTTCACCCTGTTTTCTATTAATTAACAAGACAACCTTTTCTTTGTTACTACTAGTGAATCTGAAATCATTCAGGGCAGACATATAATATATCACTTCAACCCAATTATCGCAGTAACTATTTTAAAAGAAACTAGCTAGATGCCCGTGCGTTGCACAGAACATCAAGATGCATTTGTATGAGTAGTTTATCTTGTGAGAGAAAAGGATGAACGAGGGAAGGCCTTATTTGCAAATGTGGAGAGGGGTGTGGGTATCTTTTTGCAAAATTGCCATAGTTTCCTTCCTATCAATCAGATATAAATCGGACGACCTATATTGCAGGATGGCAGGCACACCATCATCACCAACTCTATTTTTATCTCTAATAACTCCTATGAAAGACTCAGTTGGTGATGATGGTGTGTCTGCCATTCGTCATTTCTGACCATCAGATCTGCATCTAACGACTATGATGTAAGTCGTGGCATTTCTGCAACAAGACCCCACTTCTCTGCTCCAATTTGCAGAAGCCCCTTAGTATCTTGAAACCAACCACATCCCCCCACCTCATCAAAACAGCCACAAGGAATATATTTTGAGTGAAACCTAACACGAGTATATGTTTAGTGATATATACACCAAACTAGAGTGTTTTTCTTTCAAGTTTGTGAACATGTATTATTCTATTTTGGATCCGTTGCAACACACGGGCACATTGCTAGTAAGAGTAGAGAAAAGGATCAACGAGGGAAGGCCTTATTTGCAAACGTGGATAGGGGTGTGGGTATCTTTTTGCAAAATTGCGATAGTTTCCTTCCTATCCGTTAGATATAAATCCGACGGCCTATATTGCAGGATGGCACGCACACCATCATCACCAACTCTGTTTTCTACTCCCTCTGTTCCTAAATATTTTTCTTTTTAGAGATTTCAACAAGTGACTACATACGGTGAAAAATGAGTGAATCTACACTCTAAAATATGTCTACATACACATCCGTATGTGGTACTCCATTTGAAATATATAAAAAGACAAATATTTAGGAACGGATGAAGTATAAGAGTAGACATGGAGATATATCTCCAACATGGTCTACAACAAAAATGTGCTGGACTGGTTAGCGCCGGATGCTCGCAACGCGATGACCTGAGTTCAAATTCTGTCTTTAACTTTAGATTTTTATATTATATATTACTTATTTAATATACACTTCTTTCGCTACTGTACTGATAGTGGAACCCACAAAGTACTTAGAATACAAGATTAAGGATGGACTTGTTTCTTTTTAACTTTCCGTACGAAGCTGTAGCCACCCTGCAAGTCACGTGTACACTGTACATGCAATTAAGTTTTTATAGAGGTAGAATCATACACGCAATTAACTCAAATGGATTGGATGTGACTCTATTATTTCCAGCATAAGAGCATCTCCAACGGCAGCTGGCAAATTTCCTCCCGCTTCCTTCCGTGGAGGACGACATCAAACGCCAGCGGCATACATTTTCACAACTCTAACCAACCAGATGAAATTCGTGAAAACACGGACTATTTTCATATAAGCATGCAGGATTTCATATAAAAAAGCCGGATCTTCATATAAACATGATGGATTTCATTACATTTACATGAACTAAGCGGTGCTAATCCGGCTCTCTTGATATAATTAATACTCCCTCCGTCCGGAAATACTTGTCCTAGAAATGGATGTATCTAGACTTATTTTAGTTATAGACACGTCCAATTTATCCATTCTTAGAACAAATATTTCCCGCCAGCAGGAGAGGGAGTACCTAATCTAAATGGCCGCCCGCAGATCCCATTGTCTTCCTCATGTCTGGCAGACACTTGCGGGGTCGACGAAGGTCCTCGGAAGAGACGAAGCAGCAAAGGAACCACCTGAATGCGCAGTCGTCACCTCGGCGGTGGCCTTCATGGGACCCAAGTGTCGGCGGCCTCCCGTGTTCTACTTCTCCTCGATGATGGCGGCGGACACGCAGAAGCCGGCCACCAACTCGTTGCTCTCCACACACCGGGCTTCTGTCTCTGCCTGCATGGCGTTGCCGCAAGCATGGGAGGCGCGGCGGCAGGCACGGGAGGCGTGACCACAGACACGGGAGGTGCAGCCACTGGTGGCGCGGTACGACGCGACAGCGACGACGCCCGTACCGGCATGCTCGCCGCTGTGCCGGTGTGGAGCAACTTGCCACTCCTTATCGAGCTGAACTGGAGCGGCAAGTTGCTGAACCACGCGCCGGGTTGGGGCGGCAACTGGCTCCGTCGGGCCAAGCGAGGTTGATGAAGCACTGAGCGGCCTCGCCTGTATCCAGAGGGCTCGGCGGGCCACCCAGCCGGGTAGTATGCCGGAGAATGGCTCCTGGGAAGCCATCGGAAGAGTGGAGAAAATGGTGGAGGAGGAGATGGGGGAGTGGCGGAGGGGTGCGATTCTTGCCCGCTGTCTGTCTAGCCTCGTTTAAATAGAGGGCGGACGGTAGGAGCTTGGCCGGCATCTGGCCTACTTTAAACTGAGGGCGGACGGGAGGAGCTCGGCCGGTGTTGCGTTTAATTCCGGCCCGCTCATGAATGGACGTGTGGCCTGAGTAGGTTTCTTGGTTTGCATGCGGGTTTAACGGAGGGGTTTGATGGAGGCGAGGAGGCGTGTTCAGCCGGGCGTGCAGCGGGCGACGCAGTACTATTCGATTTGACAGCGGGCGGCGTATTTCCTGATATGGCTTTAATGCAGACGAGGGAGCGGTAGCGGTTCCCGAAATGTTGAACGACCAATGATGCATCCTCCTTCAATTAGCATCGTGCATGCATCAGGGAAGTAATGGGAGGAGGACTGGGAAAAGAGGCTGCACGATGTGAATGGAACGCAGTTTGCACTCATATAAAGGCGCCCCTCCATTCCAATGCATCTACCACATCGTACGCACCTAAGCATTTGCCTAAGCACCTACACTAAGCGCAAAAGTGCTCACTCCAGACGCATGGCGGCGATGCGCGCGAGCGGCAAGCGGCTGTGCCAGATGGTCCACGATGCCGGCCTGCGGCATGGTGCCGAGGATCGTCTCCAGACGGTGTTCGCGACCGGCTAGTGGATGGCCGACGTCGACGCCAACTACGACTCTCAGTTGGACCAGATGATCGTTGCCACCACTAACAAGTTCACCGTCCTCAAGAAGCTCGGGGACGACATCGCCGTACTCCTCCATCCCGTGCGCCCGGGCTCCTCATTGCCTGCCACCCTAATCGGCCTCCATGGCCGGAACCTCTTTCAAGCACTGGTGGCCCTGTGACTGCCCGCCGACGCCACGAAGAATGTCCACCTGGAGGTCGCGCTCGCCGCGAGGCGCCTCGCCCTGCAATAATTTGTCGACCTACACATCCACATGTACGAGCAAATCGTGTACATAGGTATCTACAAGGCCATTGAGGACACTACGATGTTGGCCTTCCTCAACCGGCTGGAAGCCTTGGATGCCTTTGCTGAGAAGCACCTTGACCTTGCCACAAAAGCTGCCGCTCCTTAGCTGCCGGTCGGTGGCCCGACGCACTAAGTTGAGGAGGAGGAGGTCGTACGTTGATGGATGCATCTTTCTTGCCTCCTGTAACCACCACTGCGATCGCATCATCGTGGCCTTAATTCTTATTGTGCTATTGCATTCTCGTTCCAGTAAATACCGACATGTATGATCCCTTTGCTTAATTATATGCATAACTGTAACTAGTACTCCATCCGTCAATTTATAAGTTGTGCTTACCTGTTCCATCAACTTCGTGCAACGCACGGGCATCTTGCTGAAACACTAGAACATGTCGGACCGCATGTGACCAAACCGACGATGCGCCAACCTAGCTACTACGTACCCTGCTCATCTGGCGGAAATAGCCCCGCCCCAGCGTTTCCAATCGTTATTTCTATCTATCGATCGTGCCAAGGAGCAGAACCAAATGTTACAATTTATACATTTTTCTCTACTCCTACTCCTATAAAAGACTCAGTTGGTGATGGTGGTGTGTCTCCCATCCGTCGTTTCTGACCATCAGATCTGCATCTAACGGCTGTGAGGTAAGTTGTGGCATTTTTGCAACAATAGCCCACTTCTCTGCTCCAATTTGCAGAAAACCCCTTCTTATCTTGAAAGCAACCACATCCCTCCCTCACCTCATCAAAACAGCCTGAGAAATATATTTTGAGTAAAAAGTAATATATTAGGAGTATATCAAAACAAGACTGATTTCTTTCAAGTTTGTGTACAAGTAGTACTATTCTACTACTTAGGATCCGTCGCAACGCACGGGCACGTTGCCAGTAAAAGGAAAAGGCCTGCCGCGTTCGGATCGCACCCACACATGCCCGGGAATCGGGAGTACTCCACGGCCCGTCCGGCACGCCACATAGCTAGGGAACGCGTGTTGCCTAGCATTTTTACTTTCATGTGGGACCGCCATTGAGCAAACCGACCATTGGCAAACCGCACCCTGCCCACCGCCGGGTTGGAAAACAGAAACGAGGGGAAGATCTAGCTGTAGCACGGAAGCCAAGAAATTTGATGTCTGATGGGGCTCGTTGATAGAGTGTTATTTATTCATAACTAGCAAGATGCCCATGCGTTGCACGGAAAATCAAGATGCATTTGTATGAGTAGTTTATGTTGTGGGAGAAAAGGATGAACAAGAGAAGGCCTTATTTGCAAATGTGGAGAGGGGTGTGGGCATCTTTTTGCAAAATTGCCATAGTTTCCTTCCTATCCGTCAGATATAAATTGGACGGCCTATATTGCAGGATGGCGGGCACACCATCATCACCAACTCTGTTTATTATAAGAGTAGATATAGATATAGATATAGATATAGATATGAATATAGATAGATATAGATATAGATATAGATATAGATATAGATATAGGATATAGGATATAGATATAGATATAGATATAGATATAGAGAGTAGAGATTTGGTTACCAAATCTCATGCGTGCAATGCACGTGTAGCTTACTAGTTGGTTACCAAATCTCATCCGGGTTTGGCACGAGCTCGTACTGCGGGAGCACCACAAGGCCTTCCTATCCATCGCAACGCACAGGCACATTTCCCTCTCGGGACCCACGGGACCGAGCTTCAGTGGCTTAGTGCACCGGCCTATGAGTCAATGACATGCGGACCTTAAATGCGGCTGGCCCACATGTCGTTCTCATGGTGGTGGCGTGGTTCGCGACTCACTCGTTCGAGATGAACCGGACGGTGGTCGCGTGGCTGTGGCGAGGGTGCCACAGCTGGGCGTCGAGGCGTTACGAGGCGTAGATGGCCACACCAGCGGGTACTACCTGTAGTACAGAAGTACTCCAGCTGAGGATTGATGCCCGGGACAAAATGTGTCACAGCCGTTGGATGAAAATTCGATGGTGCGGGAGTATGGATCGGAGCAGGAAAACCGCGTCCAATCGGGTGTGGCTGTGGTAGAAAGTTCATGGTCGCCGTAGTTCAGCTAGCCCGAATGTCATACACACAAAGGCAGAGGAGCAGTGGGGCCAAGAGGGATGAGGCGCACGTCGGGGGACGTCGTGCCGTGGGTTGGAGCGGCGTCGTGGGAATCGCGTGTGGGTGTGGCAGTGGTAGAAACAAGAAACGTGATGGTCGCCATGGTTCAACTTCCATGGACAAGCTATCATGTCTGCTGACACATGCATTGCATACCGCTCACTGCAAGGAGCAGTAGTAGAGAAAACTTGTTCCAAAGATACCATTTTTCCGATAAAATTCTCGAGATATCATTAGTTTTTACACATGGGATTACTCCTGCAAGGGTCAATCACAATAGGTGTTTTGTAAAAAAATGCATCTTGATGTTCCCTGCAATGCACATGCATCTTGCTAGTTATAGAAGAAGGCCACACAGGCATCTTGCCGCAGGGTGTGCCACCGACCCAAACTTCAATTTTCTTTTCAGACGATTAGGTGCACCGGATGCCGTGCCATGCTACAAAATGTTAAAAAAATAGCTCCAAATTTTTTAAAACCTGTTATCTTCAAACCATAAAAACAGCCCGAGGAATATATTTTGAGTGAAGCATGATTTACTTTTACTGATATATCTATATCAAAACTAGAGTATATATATTTCAAGCCTGTGAACAAGTATTATTCTACTACTTTGGATCCATTGCAACGCACGGGCCAACACATTGGTCTCTATCTCTACTCTACTCTTATAAAAAATAGAGTTGTTGATGATGATGTGCCTGCCATCCTGCAGTATAGGCCGTCCGATTTACATCTGATGGATAGGAAGGAAACTATGGCAATTTTGCAAAAAAATACCCACACCCCTCTTATACTAGCAAGATGCCCGTGCGTTGCATGGAACATCAAGATCTTGTGGGAGAAAAGGATGAATGAAGGAAGGCCTTATCTGCAAATGTGGAGAGGAGTGCGTGTAAATTGTCATAGTTTCCTTCCTATTCGTTAGATATAGATCGGACGGCCCATATTGCAGGATGGCAGGCACACCATCATCACCAACTCTGCTTTTTTATAGGCCGTCCAATTTATATATGATGGATAGGAAGAAAACTGTGGCAATTTTGCAAAAAGAAACCTACACCCCTCTCCACATTTGCAAATAAGGCCTTCCCTCGCTCATCCTTTTCTCTCACAAGATAAACTACTCATACAAATGCATCTTGATGTTCTGTGCAACGCACGAGGATGTTTCCTTGGGGGTCTCTCCAGCGCAGTGTGGCCATAGTTGCAAGTTGACACCCCTTGAGATGCCGACGTTGAGGGGCACTCGGATTTTGTCCGATGAGTAGGTAAGATGTGTTTGATCACGTAGTAAATGCATTCTAAAGACTACTTCCGTGTCCATTTCCTAATTCTCCCCCTGCCCACTGTTTCATAGGTTAGGCTCGGTGCGAGTGGAGATTGGCTTGCATATGTACGGGAGGGTACCAACATCAATTTGCACAACATTTACAACGGTGACACCGTTCCCGTAGAACCTTTGTCCAACATTGGGATCAGCCATGCAACGGGCCACCGCATGAATTGGTACGATGGAACCACGGTGAGATTGAAGAAGATAGCACGAACCTTGCACATGGCGGTCAAAGGTGGACGATGCTGTCTGCGGCCGATTTGTTGTCGTACGAGTACAACGATGCTGTGCTCCTTTCTAACCGCATCTTCGCGGTGACAAACCAGGGACTTGTTTCGTATGGGACACATCCAGCGGTATACTCCCTCTCTCCCAGTTTATTTGTTTTGAATTTTTTTGTTTTATAAGTTTCAAATTCAAATGAGCTCCCCATCACATGTTGAGATTACAATGTCCATTAAATCGTTGCGTGCATGTATAGTAAAGAAACAAATCTCGAGTTTGCCACGAGTTCATGCCGTGGTAGCACCACAAGGCCTGGCGCAGGAGTTACATTTACCTCTCGGGGCCCTCGGGTCTGAGCTTTAGCGCCTTACGACACCTGCCTTTGAATCAAAAACATGTGGACTCGATAGGTGGCTGGTCCACATGTAATGCTCCCGAAGGCAGAGGGGCAGTGGGGCTGAGAGGGGTGAGCCGCAGGCCGGGGGACGTGTGGTGTCATGGGTTCGAGCTGCGTCGTGGGAATCGGGTGTGGCTGTGGTAGAAACTTGATGCTCGCCGCATTTCAGTTGGCCCACATGTCATGCATACAAAGGCAGAGGGGCGGTGCGGCCAAGAGGGGCGAGGCGCACGTCGGGGGACATGGTGTCATGGGTTGGAGTGGCGTCGCGGGAATCGCGAGTGGCCGTGGATGAAATGTGATGGTCGCCGTAGATGAACTTCCATGGACAAGCTGTCATGTCTACGGACACATGCATTGCATATCGATCACTGGAAGGAGTAGTAGAGAAAGCTAGGCGGATAAATAGTTCCTTATAGTCAAGCGGACCCACGCTACTACTTGTTCCAAAGACATGCATACCATCGAAATAGACCATCTATATCAATATACATAGAGAGGGAATATTTTTTTACAAGAGAGGAAATAGTTCATCCATCCATAATGCCCTGCTGCTGGTGCAGCATCTTCTTCTTCTTCTTCTTCTTCTCATTTTCTGTGGGAGGCGGCTTCGCAACAAGCTCTCTGGACCTTGCAGCTATCTCGAAACTCACACGGGCATCGAGGGCAGCATATTTTATCCGCTCGTGCGTCAAGGGATAATTCTCCCATCCAGACGACCTTAATGCCAGCGTCTCGTCACCCTTCTAAAGATTTGTTCCGAGCACAAAATTTGCTACGTCGAATAGGGATGGTGTCGGTTTATCACAATCTTCTACAGGAATTTTTATTTTGGTTTGTAGGTCAGCGATACTTTTCAAATCAAGGTTGTACGACTCCAACTTCTGTTTGTCCCCTGCGATGGCTGCCCCACAAAAGTATATGTCCTCCTGAGACAAGAAATCATGAAGCTCACCTAGTATGGAGGGCGCGTGTATGATGTGGTACACCAAAACATCATCTTCGAGGCACAGCTGAAGGACGGCGGCGCGTTGGATCTTCCCAGTGGCACGCTTCATGTACTCTGCGTCGAGACCGATGACATTCATCTCCACCTTTTAGAGGGTGTTGGATACATTGTTGATCCACTTCCGAACAACCCTTGGGTGGTCGGTGATTGTGGCAACTATGCTCAACGAGCCTTCGACGAGGACATGTTGGACGCTAAAAACCTGCATCTCGATCTCTTTCGCCATTTGGAACTGCTGGACCGGAGGGCTGTGGTTTGGAGAATTAGGATTAGATGGCTAGTCTAACTGAAGAAGAGATTATTTATAGGGGCTTCGGAATTACTCCAGGAGGATGTGAAGAGGTTAAAACAATGTGAATGCAATGTGGTTTGGATGCAAATGAAGATCAAGGATTAGTGAAGAAGCTGAGGAAAATCGGTTCCCGACGAAGAAGTAAATGGGAGAAGTTATGCGCATGCATGAGGAGAGCTGCGGTGGTTTGACTGCTGCATGCAATGGATTGGACGGGCTCTTCGGTTGCCTTTTCTCTCTCCCATGCTCACAGAATGGTCCACTTGCATGCTGCAGTTTATTGGCTGGAGTCCTGCTGCAGCTGCTCGTGCGTACGCTAATTAATGCTGTGAATGAGGGGCATGGAGGGAAATGGGCGCAGGCAAAAGGGTATATACGCAGACTAATTAGAGAAATACTGAAAAATGTTATGCGCAGACAAAAGAGGACCGGAGGGAGTACTACTCATGTTCCTACTACGGTTAAGGAATATGCGGTTATCCTCAAAAAAGAAAAGTCCTTCTTCGCGCTTCCGCATGCACGAGAATTTGGTTCTGCTCGCAATATGGATGATACCTGGAAGATGAACTGAACCAGAGGCATGCTAGCACGGGAGTACTACTCATGTTCCTACTACTCCTACTACTAGTAGTAGTACAACTGTGGTACACTTGATGGTCAAAATACTATTATTCATCCGATCCTCACAGTGAAGTGACAAGACCCTGCGCCCGAGCTGACACCAGTCTAGGCGGCGTGTCCGGGTTACATAAGTCAGCCTCACCTTGTGCACTGTGCAGTCACTGTCACCGCCACTGTATAGCATGCCTCGCCTGTCAACCTCGCCTCGTCTCCCTCTCCCCTAGCACCACTCCATCTCCATCTCTGTCTCGCCGGAGATCCTGAGGTCACTCTTCATCATCTCACTGTGCCCCCGCGTACCCTCGCCTCGCTCGCCTCCCCCAGTACCACTATTCCCTCGCTAGCCACTCCAGCACCGAAAGCCTTCTCCCCCGTAAATCAAGCCCCCCAAAACCCCACCTTCCAAACTCCACCATGGCTGAACGCGAACCGCGCAACATCCATATGAGCCGCGATTGGAGCAATCTCCCCAGTGACGTCCTCGACCTCTGTTGTTCGTGTATGGATATGTTGAGTGCCCTGCGGCTGGCTGCATGCTCGAGGGGCATGCACATGGCCATCGTTGAAGCGAGGCCTAAGCTTTTCAAGACACCCTGCTTGCTACTATCTGGTCTTGCGAGATTTGCTCACCATGATACGGAGGCGTACACGATGCCCCTCGACTTCAATCCGACCTCCATTAGCCGAAACTTCTTTGCAGGTATGTAGTGGGTCGCCGTACATCATTTCCCTCGACTTTGATCTGATCACCATCGCCCGAAACTTCTTGCAGGTATGTACTGGGTTGGCATGAACTCCCACTGGATGGCTGCCGTCAGAGAAGACGGGGAAAAGTTGGTGCTCGTGAACTTCCAAACCTCCCATGAGATTATACTTCCTTCGTTGGATGATATAGAATTTTACCTTCGTGGTCCAAGTCATCTAGATTACGTCGTCAGTTGGACCCACCTTGTTTTGCAGAAGATTGTAATCTGCCAAGTGCCCACATGACATGAGAATTACGCAGACTTCAAGCTAATTGCGTTGTTCGACAAGGGACTCGCCTATCTTTCCGCCGGTGCCTTCTTTAGCTGGAGACAACTCAGCTCGCAGTGGATCGTCGTCAAAGCTGATACACACGTCTGTGATGCTATTGAACACAATGGCATCATCTACGCGATCGACAAAGCAGATGGCACCACCTATTGCTGGGACGGCGCGTGTAAGTTGTTTTCGTCTGATGTTAATGATGACGCCATGACACTGTTTGAACTTTTTGTGATGATTAACATATCCCTGTTTGAGCAGAATTTGAGTAGAACTATGACAATGTATTAGAGACGCCGTAAATCAGCTATATTTGGAATGAGTTAATTCATGCGATTGTGACCATGTCATTACAGCCAATTTGTACCCCTGAATAATCAAACTGTTAGGAAGATATTGATATTCTCTCCTTATTTTATAGTAATCTATATACTACTAAATATGAGTGTGTATCAATGGCCATGTTAGTTTCCTCATTTTCATGATGTAGAAACATGCATCACACTGTTGATTTCATCTAACCATACATTAGGGAAGAAATGTGCATATGGAGAACTCTATATTTTGAAGTAGTGAAATCCTGTAATGCTTACCATGTGTACATACCTATGTTCGCCCTTCAGCAATCAATAGCTAGAATAATATGCTCACAAAAATTTTGCCCACAGAACATGAGTATATAACAATGCATGGTCTGTTAGTTTCCTTGAAGAATTTGTTTGTGAGGACAGAACATGATTACATAACATGCATGACATGGTAGTTTCCTGTGAAGAATCGATTGTGAGATAACATGAGTATAACCATGCATGGCACTTCTATATTTTCGAACCCAGTATACATTTCCCTGTATTTTCCTCCCAGTTCCAACAGGGACATATCAATGCTGTTTCTTGCATTATCCTACTCATACTCTGAACAATGCTGATCTTACATTAACAATGCCTGTCCTTTTTGATATGATGCAGTGTCCCTACAGTTACTGCCCTTTGTAATCACACCACCTTTGCCAAAAACAGGGAAGCACAACTGGTTCCTCGCTCGATCAGAGGACGGCAAAAGACTGATGATCATTCGGACACATGAGCCGGAAAAGTTATATTGCAAAAACCCCACTGTATGCAAGCACCGTGAAATACGTGAGTATCCGGACAGTGGCTGTTACGTCTATGAGCAGGATACCAGCTTGTTGGGGCCTGCAGGATTTTTGAGTTGGAGGCGGGTAAACAGCCTTGGTTCATACTCTCTGTTTCTCGGACTCAATTATCCGATTAACCAGGAGATCACCGTTGGCAAGGACCTTGATGGCAGAGAGGCTCTGTTTGCTATGGAAAATGTGTCTACACGGCGAGCCCTAGGAGTTCGGGAGCAAACTCCCCTGATTGTCAACGATACAGCCTGCAGCCAAAAGAAGGTGAGAATGACAAAGGCATCTGGATTAACTTTGATCCTTGGATATGTCGAGTCCGATAGGCAGTGATGTGGTTGAAGCCTTCAGGTTGATAGGTAATTGGGCTGTTGCGTCGAAAGGGTGGAGTACTGGTGTCTCCGGATCACTGGTGGCTGAACCGGGGCTGCAAATTATTATGGTGTTGGATCATCCCTCTTTGAATGACTTGTTGTCTTTGCTGCTTGTTCTGGATGGGTAGTTCTCTCTTTTGTTATGCATATTCCTTGTCATTTGGTCATCCTCGTCTATGTCACTCTTACTATGTAATAGTTGCCTCTATTTAGAATGTCATTCTCGTATGGATCACGAGAGTCTGAGCGCTGCAGATGGGTGCGTTTTGGTGGTGTAGCAAGACTTCTTATGAACTATCATGTCTTGCTATTTATGTTAGTAGTAGTCACTAGTCAGTGTTTGAATGTTGTATATATCGTTGTTTCGAACTGTTTATTGTCTCGAACTGCTGGTGGGCTAAATGAGGGCATCACCATTCTCCATTGTTCAGAGTATATCTCCTTTTTTCAAGTTATAATTTGAGCTCAGTGTCTTTTCGATGATGTACACTTGTTTGGGCCTGTGAGGTGTCGTTGAATATGGGCCGAGTAGTAATGCAATGCCAAATAGGTCAATTATGACTCTCAGGCCGGGCTCTAAAAAGATCCTAAAAAAGGTCGTGCTCTCAAAAAAAGAAAGAATAGGGACTCTTAGGCCGACATGTGGGCGCCACCGGTGTTTTCGTGCGCTTGCGCGCCGAGAGCATATTGGCGCGTGTTCGAAATTCATGCTACCTTTTCATCCCCAATCAACCGCCCCTCCCCCACCTCTGGAATCTCGATTCCTACTCCAGTTCCCCCAAATCCCCCTCTTGTACTCCCTGTACTCAAGCGCACTATCATGTCGCCGGTCAACGCGGATCTCCGAGCTGGAGATCCTGAGGTCCGTCCTGCATCCGGGCGCTGCGTGTTGTCGCTCAACAGTGGCACGGCGGCGCTTGACGACCAGTTTGCCGGCAAAGTGCTGATGGTAACCATCAACGGCGACCGGCCTCCCGTCTCGCTTGACGACCTTGTCAAAGCTCTTGGCATTGTGCACGACATCCAAATAAGTGACTTGCTCGTCGAAGTCTGTGCGCCACCGGCTCATTTCTTCGTCAGGTTCCGGACAACTTTCGACTGCAGTCGTGTGTTCGAGTCTTCCCGGCGTTTGTTCTGCGATGGCGCGCTGGTGAGCTTTGATCGGTGGCACCCAGGATGGGTCTCGGTGATACGTCTCCAACGTATCTATAATTTTTGATTGTTCCATGCTATTATATATTCTGTTTTGGATGTTTAATGGGCTTTATTATACACTTTTATATTATTTTTGGGACTAACCTACTAACCCAAGGCCCAGTGCAAATTGCTGCTTTTTTTGCCTATTTCAGTGTTTCGCAGAAAAGGAATATCAGACGGAGTCCAAACAGAATGAAACCTTCGGGAGAGTTATTTTTGGAACAAACGTGATCCAGAGGACTTGGAGTGGACGTCAAGAAACAAACGAGGAGGCCACGAGGCAGGGAGGCGCACCTGCCCCCTGGGCGCGCCCTCCACCCTCATGGGCCCCTCGTGGCTCCACCGACCTACTTCTTCCTCCTATATATATACCTACGTACCTCGAAACCATCCAGGAGCACCACGAAACCCTATTTCCACCGCCGCAACCTTCTGTACCCGTGAGATCCCATCTTGGGGCCTCTTCCGACGCTCCACCGGAGGGGGAATCGATCACGGAGGGCTTCTACATCAACACCATAGCCTCTCCGATGATGTGTGAGTAGTTTACCATAGACCTTCGGGTCCATAGTTATTAGCTAGATGGCTTCTTCTCTCTGTTTGGATCTCAATACAAAGTTCTCCTCGATCTTCTTGGAGATCTATTCGATGTAACTCTTTTTGCGGTGTGTTTGTTGAGATCCGATGAATTGTGGGTTTATGATCAAGATTATCTATGAACAATATTTGAATCTTCTATGAATTCTTTTATGTATGATTGGTTATCTTTGCAAGTCTCTTCGAATTATCAGTTTGGTTTGGCCTACTAGATTGATCTTTCTTGCAGTGGGAGAAGTGCTTAGCTTTGGGTTCAATCTTGCGTTGCTCGATCCCAGTGACAGAAAGGGAAACGACATGCATTGTATTGTTGCCATCGAGGATAAAAAGATGGGGTTTATATCATATTGCTTGAGTTTATCCCTCTACATCATGTCATCTTACCTAATGCGTTACTTTGTTCTTATGAACTTAATACTCTAGATGCATGCTGGATAGCGGTCGATGTGTGGAGTAATAGTAGTAGATGCAGGCAGGAGTCGGTCTACTTGTCACGGACGTGATGCCTATATACATGATGGTGCCTAGATATTCTCATAACTATGCTCAATTCTATCAATTGCTCGACAGTAATTTGTTCACCCACCGTAATACTTATGCTATCTTGAGAGAAGCCACTAGTGAAACCTATGGCCCCCGGGTCTATTTTCCATCATATAAGTTTCCAATCTATTTTTACTTTCAATCTTTATCATAAAAATACCAAAAATATTATCATCTCTATCAGATCTCACTTTTGCAAGTGGCCGTGAAGGGGTTGACAACCCCTTTATCGCGTTGGTTGCAAGGTTCTTATTTGTTTGTGTAGGTACGAGGGACTTGCGTGTGGCCTCCTATTGGATTGATACCTTGGTTCTCGAAAACTGAGGGAAATACTTACGCTACTTTGCTGCATCACCCTTTCCTCTTCAAGGGAAAACCAACGCATGCTCAAGAGGTAGCAAGAAGGATTTCTGGCGCCGTTGCCGGGGAGTCTACGCACAAGTCAAGACATACCAAGTACCCATCACAAAATCTTATCCCTCGCATTACATTATTTGCCATTTGCCTCTCGTTTTCCTCTCCCCCACTTCACCCTTACCGTTTTATTCTCCCTCTCTTTCCGTCTGCCTCTTTTTCGCTTGCCTCTTGTGTTCCGTGTGCCATCATGGCCGATCCCTTATCTACTCCCTTGTCTCCCGAGAATGAAGTTCTTAATTTTAAACAAAGGGAGGGAGAAAATCTAAAAGATGCTTGGTAAAGAATTTGCAATGCGCAAAATAGATCTACTAGGAAGCAATCTACTTCCGTTCTTCTTCACAATTTTTATGTAGGCATCACTCCTTGGAATAGATTTATTCTTGATACCATCACTGGAGGAAATTTCTTGGGTAGCCATACTTTTGTTTCTTATAATGCTATGATAGATTTGTTTGGCCCACCACCTCTTTTGGTTAATTGAACTATTTTAACTTTGGAACATGTGATGCAAAGGCTTGAAATTATTGAAAATAAAGTTGACACCGTAGAGTTGATTCAAAAGATGGATAAAAAGATGCACAACCAAATTACCCAATACGGATCTAAGGTAGGAGTTGCTCTTAAATTTTTTAAAGAAAAGGAACCCATGGTTAACGAAAAGATAGATCAAGATTCCACTAGAATTGATAAAATTGATGATATTATTACCAACATAGGGTCTGCCTTTTCTTCCATGAAAAATACTCCAAAACCTTCTAATGCTAGAATTGCCAAATTGATGTATGTTCCTAAAAATAAGGGTGAAACTTCTATTAAGGGAAATGCGGATCTCAAATCCATAAGTGTTCACCCCAACTTTCTCGCTATCATTAAGGAACCTTTCGCTACAAATGATTTTCTTGATTTCTTGCCTAGGAGTTTAATCATTAATAAAAAGAAGGAAACTCCTAAGGGTTATAAGTGTTCTATTGAAGAATTGCCTACAAAAGATGATAATACCTAGATCTATCCTTGCCTTTATGCCTAGATAGGGGCGTTAAACGATAGCGCTTGTTGGGAGGCAACCCAATTTTATTTTAGTTTCTTGCTTTTTGGTTCTGTTTAGTAATAAATAATACATATACCTTCTGTTTAGATGTGGTTTTATGTTTTAGTTAGTGTTTGTGCCAAGTAGAACCTTTGGGAAGACTTGGGTGAAGTCTTTTTGATCTTGCTGTAAAAAACAGAAACTTTAGTGCTCACGAGATTAGCTACAACATTTTACTGGAGAGTGCTATTTAGTTGATTCTTTTTGAAGGTGATTAATAGATAAATTCCTCACGTCCAGCAATTTATTTTAGAATTTTTGGAGTTCCAGAAGTATGCGTTTGATACAGATTACTACAGACTGTTCTGTTTTTGACAGATTCTGTTTTTCGTGTGTTGTTTGCTTATTTTGATGAATCTATGGCTAATATCGGAGGTTATGAACCATAGAGAAGTTGTAATACAGTAGGTTTAACACCAATATAAATAAACAATGAGTTCATTACAGTACCTTGAAGTGGTGTTTTGTTTTCTTTCGCTAACGGAGCTCACGAGATTTTCTATTAAGTTTTGTGTTGTGAAGTTTTCAAGTTTTGGGTAAAGATTTGATGGATTATGGAACAAGGAGTGGCAAGAGACTAAGCTTGGGGATACCCAAGGCACCCCAAGGTAAAATCCAAGGACAACCAAAGCCTAAGCTTGGGGATGCCCCGGAAGGCATCCCCTCTTTTGTCTTCGTCCATCGGTAACTTTACTTGGAGCTATATTTTTATTCACCAGATGATATGTGTTTTGCTTGGAGCGTCTTGTATGATTTGAGTCTTTGCTTTTTAGTTCACCACAATCATCCTTGCTGTACACACCTTTTGGGAGGGACACACATTAATCAGAATTTATTAGAATACTCTATGTGCTTCACTTATATCTTTTGAGCTAAACAATTTTGCTAGTGCTTCACTTATATCTTTTAGAGCACGGTGGTGGTTTTATTTTATAGAAATTGTTGATCTCTCATGATTCACTTATATTATTTTGAGAGTCCTTTAGAACAGCATGGTAATTTGCTTTGGTTATAAAATTAGTCCTAATATGATAGGCATCCAAGATGGATATAATAAAAACTTCCATATAAGTGCATTGAATACTAGGAGAAGTTTGATACTTGATGATTGTTTTGAGATATGGAGATAGTGATATTAAAGTTGTGCTAGTTGAGTAGTTGTGAATTTGAGAAATACTTGTGTTGAAGTTTGCAAGTCCCATAGCATGCACGTATGGTAAACGTTGTGTAACAAATTTGAAACATGAGGTGTTCTTTGATTGTCATCCTTATGAGTGGTGGTCGGGGACGAGCGATGGTCTTTTCCTACCAATCTATCCCCCTAGGAGCATGCGCGTAGTGCTTGGTTTTTGATGACTTGTAGATTTTTGCTATAAGTATGTGAGTTCTTTATGACTAATGTTGAGTCCATGGATTATACGCACTCTCAACCTTCCATCATTGCTAGCCTCTTCGGTACCGTGCATCGCCCTTTCTCACCTTGAGAGTTGGTGCAAACTTTGCCGGTGCATCCAAACCCCGTGATATGATACGCTCTATCACACATAAACCTCCTTATATCTTCCTCAAAACAGCCACCATACCGACCTATTATGGCATTTACATAGCCATTCCGAGATATATTGCCATGCAACTTTCCACTATTCTGTTTATTATGACACGCTTCATCATTGTCATATTGCCTTGCATGATCATTTAGTTGACATCGTATTTGTGGCAAAGCCACCATGCATATTATTTCATTATTGTCACTCTTGATTCATTGCCCATCCCGGTACACTGCCGGAGGCATTCATATAGAGTCATATTTTGTTCTAAGTATCGAGTTGTAATCATTGAGTTGTAAATAAATAGAAGTGTGATGATCATCATTAATAGAGCATTGCCCCCCCCCCCAAAAGAGAAAGGCCAAATAAAAAAAGAAAGGCCCAAAAAAGAGAAAAAAAGAAAAAGAAAAAAAGAGAAATAAAAAGGGACAATGCTACTATCCCTTTTCCACACTTGTACTTCAAAGTAGCACCATGATCTTTATGATAGAGAGTCTCTTGTTTTGTCACTTTCATATACTAGTGGGAATTTTTCATTATAGAACTTGGCTTGTATATTCCAACGATGGGCTTCCTCAAATGCCCTAGGTCTTTGTGAGCAAGCAAGTTGGATGCACACCCACTTAGTTTATTTTGTTGAGCTTTCATACATTTATAGCTCTAGTCCATCCGTTGCATGGAAATCCCTACTCCTTGCATTGACATCAATTGATGGGCATCTCCCTAGCCCGTTGATTAGCCGCGTCAATGTGAGACTTTCTCTTTTTTGTCTTCTCCACACAACCCCCATCATTATATTCTATTCCACCCATAGTGATATATCCATGACTCACGCTCATGCATTGCGTGAAAGTTGAAAAAAGTTTGAGATTACTAAAGTATGAAACAATTGCTTGGCTTGTCATCAGGGTTGTGCAAGATGAGAGCATCTTGTGTGACGAAAATGAATCATGGCCAAACTATATGATTTTGCAGGGATGAGCTTTCTTTGGCTATATTATTTTGAGAAGACATAATTGCTTGGTTAGTATGCTTGAAGTATTATTATTTTTATGTCAATATTAAACTTTTATCTTGAATCTTTCGGATCTGAACATTCATGCCACAATAAAGAAAATTACATTGAGAATTATGCTAGGTAGCATTCCACATCAAAAATTCTGTTTTTATCATTTACCTACTCGAGGACGAGCAGGAATTAAGATTGGGGATGCTTGATACGTCTCCAACGTATCTATAATTTTTGATTGTTCCATGCTATTATATATTCTTTTTTGGATGTTTAATGGGCTTTATTATACACTTTTATATTATTTTTGGGACTAACCTACTAACCCAAGGCCCAGTGCAAATTGCTGTTTTTTTGCCTATGTCAGTGTTCCGCAGAAAAGGAATATCAGACGGAGTCCAAACGGAATGAAACCTTCGGGAGAGTTATTTTTGGAACAGACATGATCCAGAGGACTTGGAGTGGACGTCAAGAAACGAACGAGGAGGCCACGAGGCAGGGAGGCGCGCCTTCCCCCTAAGGCGCGCCCCCACCCTCGTGGGCCCCTCGTGGCTCCACCGACCTACTTCTTCCTCCTATATATACCTACGTACCCCGAAACCATCCAGGAGCACCACGAAACCCTATTTCCACCGCCGCAACCTTCTGTACCCGTGAGATCCCATCTTGGGGCCTTTTTCGGCGCTCCGCCAGAGGGGGAATCGATCACGGAGGGCTTCTACGTCAACACCATAGCCTCTCCGATGATGTGTGAGTAGTTTACCATAGACCTACGGGTCCATAGTTATTAGCTAGATGGCTTCTTCTCTCTCTTTGGATCTCAATACAAAGTTCTCCTCGATCTTCTTGGAGATCTATTCGGTGTAACTCTTTTTGCGGTGTGTTTGTCGAGATCCGATGAATTGTGGGTTTATGATCAAGATTATCTATGAACAATATTTGAATCTTCTCTGAATTCTTTTATGTATGATTGGTTATCTTTGCAAGTCTCTTTGAATTATCAGTTTGGTTTGGCCTACTAGATTGGTCTTTCTTGCAACGGGAGAAGTGCGTAGCTTTGGGTTCAATCTTCCATTGCTCGATCCCAGCGACAGAAAGGGAAATGACACGTATTGTATTGTTGCCATCGAGGATAAAAAGATGGGGTTTATATCATATTGCTTGAGTTTATCCCTCTACATCATGTCATCTTACCTAATGCATTACTCTGTTCTTATGAACTTAATACTCTAGATGCATGCTGGATAGCGGTCGATGTGTGGAGTAATAGTAGTAGATGCAGGCAGGAGTCGGTCTACTTTTCACGGACGTGATGCCTATATACATGATCATGCCTAGATATTCTCATAACTATGCTCAATTCTATCGATTGCTCGACAGTAATTTGTTCACCCACCGTAATACTTATGCTATCTTGAGAGAAGCCACTAGTGAAACCTATGGCCCCCGGGTCTATTTTCATATAAGTTTCCAATCTATTTTTACTTTGCAATCTTTACTTTCAATCTTTATCATAAAAATACCAAAAATATTATCATCTCTATCAGATCTCACTTTTGCAAGTGACCGTGAAGGGATTGACAACCCCTTTATCGCGTTGGTTGCAAGGTTCTTATTTGTTTGTGTAGGTATGAGGGACTTGCGTGTGGCCTCCTACTGGATTGATACCTTGGTTCTCAAAAACTGAGGGAAATACTTATGCTACTTTGCTGCATCACCCTTTCCTCTTCAAGGGAAAACCAATGCATGCTCAAGAGGTAGCACTCGGTGCCCTCTGAGCTTGAGTTTTTAACAAAGCTTACCTTCCACGGCATGCCTCGACGTGCTTGGAACAGCAAGTCCATGAATGAGCTTATCAACGACCTTGGAGGTGAGCTCGTAAGTATGTTTGTTCCTCTAGACAGTTGGGCTCTGACGGTTATGGCATGGATGAAGAAGCCGTCCACCATACCGAAGGTGATTGGTGTTGAGATACCGGTGCAGGAACCGGGGTTGTACTATTCATCGCCACCAAGGCTGCCGCGGACCACGTTAGGGATGTACCTGTATCGAGTGTTCATGCATGTCGAAGAAGTGGTCGATCCATCAATCGAAGTCCTGCCGCCGCCGCTGGTGCCCGGGTCCGTCGACGATGTCCATTACAGGAGTCAACGTCAGACTTTCCCCATGTTGCTCGGAACGATGGATGGCACAGGGCCTACTCCATCGCGCGGCAGAGGCCACTGCTTCTTTGGGAGAAGAGGCAGGGCTGGCTGCCTGGATGTGCTATAATTTGAGGTAACAACTGAATCTTGTCAGATGACCTGTTCTATTTTTTTACCTGAACTTTTTTTAGAAAGGGTTGTACGTCAACTTAATGTTCTAGCAGAACTTATATGTTGTGTTGTCTGTCTGTTTTCTTTGCACAACATTCAAGATAATTCCCCGTCATTGATAAAGACGATGAACCGTTATGTACGAGTTCGTTGGTTTCAACATAGCCCTACCCGTAGCGATCCGCTGCTTCCACCCTGATTGTGCCGCCTGCGTGAAATTTTTGTATGCAAGTTCAGTGTGCTATGATGTTCTATATGATTGTGTCAACTATATAAGTTTTTACCGAGCATCATCAATGCATATGGCTGAAAGCTGTATTTACGAGCATCGACCGATGGGTCTCTCTCTCTCACACACACACGCACAAGTGGGACCCGTTGAATTATTTCTTCGCTCGTGACAGCTTTTAATTAGGTTCCACTGTACTCTAACTTTTTTTAAGTTATTAATTGAGCTCGGTGACTTCAAAAAGTTGTACAGAAGCCTTGTTTGGGCCTTTCCGGCGTCGCTGAATGTGGGCTGAGTAGCCATGTAAGGTTGTATTGTACTACACAGGCCTTTTTTCAACATCAACAATGCAACTGGGCCGACATTTGTACACAATCCGGGTCAACTTGTTATTCTCCGCCCCACTGGGCTGCAAATCTTTCCTAGGAGGTATGCATTAGGCTTAACAAGAAAATGGGATTTAAGAAATAATAAATGGGATGTAATTATAAAAAATGGGCAGTAAATATAAAAAAATGCACCAAACACGTAATTAGTTTATAAAATATTACTTTTGGATTTTGAAATTTTTAATTTCATCAATTGTTACGCGCACAATGTTTCGTTGGATTTTTACGTAATAAAAATTTATATTGAAATTATATTTAATCTGACTAGAAATTTCAGTACAAAAATATTTCGGATCCTATCAAAATGTGGGAAATTTTATTGAATTCTGTTTTGAACGGTTGGTTGAAATTATTAATCGTTGTCCTAGCTAGAAAATGGGCTGTACTTTTAACAAACTGTAAATGGGCTGTAGTAAATTCCTTTAGAATTCAAAAATGGGCTGTGCATTCTTACAAATCGCAAATGGGCTATAAGTTCTCTGCCACACTCTTGTGGGCCTACTAAGTTGACGTGTATGCAAGGCTTTGTCAACTTATAGTCAACACACGGTTCTAGCAGCAGTGTCTGTTGGATGTCCATCCAACGGATGTCATGCTTCTTCTTCAATCTCGGATATTCTAGCTTCAGCCGCCCAAAAAATGATTCGTCCCCCTGACATCTGGGGCGCACCATTTCGGAGGCTGACCTGTGGGCCTACTAAGTTGACGCGTACCAAGGGCTTTGTCAACTTAGTCAATATGAACGATTCTAGCTCCAGTGACCGTACGATGTCCATCCAATGGTGGTAGTGCTTCTTCAACCTCTGGTCTTGTTGCTCCAGCCGCCCAAACCAACGCCGGTCGTCCTGTGTGCTCCTGCTTCCCGTGGTCGGCTATGATGCCGCGGAGGCCTCACCGCCCCCTACTACTCCCACCGCTGGCCAGGCCCTGCGGCGACGGCAGCCTCACACCGCAGCCGAACCAGTGAACCCTCGTACTCCTCTTCGCGTGGGCATCCACTGCCGCATCTTCCCCGGCTCCACGTCATCCCCTTCCTAGGCCTCGCCGTCGTCCATCGCCCTGGTGCTCTCGCCGCGACGTGGTCAACGTGGTCAAGGAACGACTTCCATCAGAAGAGTACTGTACGTGGAGAGGCTGACAGCTGGGTCCACGGCGCAGCAAGGAAGTGCCTCCTTATTTCGCGGAAAATAATGATTCCTCCACCTGACAGCAGGGACCCACTGGACGGGCCAACGTATTTCGCAAAAAACATTTCCCCCTGACTACTGGGACCCACCAGCTACATCTTCGCACGCAAGGAAGTGCATCCATATTATGGGGAAAAAATGATTCGCCCCGCTGACTGCTGGGACCCATGATACGTCTCCAATGTATCTATAATTTTTGATTGCTCCATGCTATATTATCTTCTGTTTTGGACATTATTGGGCTTTATTATTCACTTTTATATTATTTTTGGGACTAACCTATTAACCGGAGGCCCAGCCTAGAATTGTTGTTTTTTGCCTATTTCAGAGTTTCGCAGAAAAAGAATATCAAACGGAGTCCAAACGGAATGAAACCTTCGGGAACGTGATTTTCGGAACGAACATGATCCAGGAGACATGGACCCTACGTCAAGAAACAAAGCAGGAAGCCACGAGGTAGGGGGGTGCGCCCTCCACCCTCGTGGGCCCCCCGTTGCTCCACCGATGTACTCCTTCCTCCTATATATACCTACGTACCCCCAAACGATCAGATACGGAGCCAAAAACCTAATTCCACCGCCGCAACCTTCTGTACCCACGAGATCCCATCTTAGGGCCTGTTCCGGAGCTCCGCCGGAGGGGGCATCCATCACGGAGGGCTTCTACATCAACACCATAGCCTCTCCAATGAAGTGTGAGTAGTTTACCTCAGACCTTCGGGTCCATAGTTATTAGCTAGATGGCTTCTTCTCTCTTTTTGGATCTCAATACAATATTCTCCCCCTCTCTCGTGGAGATCTATTCGATGTAATCTTCTTTTGCGGTGTGTTTGTTGAGACCGATGAATTGTGGGTTTATGATCAAGTTTATCTATGAACAATATTTGAATCTTCTCTGAATTATTTTATGTATGATTGGTTATCTTTGCAAGTCTCTTTGAATTATCAGTTTGGTTTAGCCTACTAGATTGATCTTTCTTGCAATGGGAGAAGTGCTTAGCTTTGGGTTCAATCTTGCGGTGTCCTTTCCCAGTGACAGTAGGGGCAGCAAGGCACGTATTGTATTGTTGCCATCGAGGATAACAAGATGTTTTTTTATCATAATGCATGAATTTATCCCTCTACATGATGTCATCTTGCTTAAGGCGTTACTCTGTTCTTATGAACTTAATACTCTAGATGCATGCTGGATAGCGATCGATGTGTGGAGTAATAGTAGTAGATGCAGGCAGGAGTCGGTCTACTTGTCTTGGATGTGATGCCTATATACATGATCATACCTAGATATTCTCATAACTATGCTCAATTCTGTCAATTGCTCAACAGTAATTTGTTCACCCACCATAAAATACTTATGCTCTTGAGAGAAGCCACTAGTGAAACCTATGGCCCCCGGGTCTATTTTTCATCATATCGATCTTTCAACACTTAGTTATTTCCGTTGCTTTTTACTTTGCTTTTATTTTACTTTGCATCTTTATCATAAAAATACCAAAAATATTATCCTATCATATCTATCAGATCTCACTCTCGTAAGTGACCGTGTAGGGATTGACAACCCCTTATCGCGTTGGTTGCGAGGATTTATTTGTTTGTGTAGGTGTTAGGGACTCGCGCGTAGCCTCCTACTGGATTGATACCTTGGTTCTCAAAAACTGAGGGAAATACTTATGCTACTTTGCTGCATCACCCTTTCCTCTTCAAGGGAAAACCAACGCAGTGCTCAAGAGGTAGCAAGAAGGATTTCTGGCGCCGTTGCCGGGGAGTCTACGCAAAAGTCAACATACCAAGTACCCATCACAAACCCTTATCTCCCGCATTACATTATTTGCCATTTGCCTCTCATTTTCCTCTCCCCCACTTCACCCTTGCCATTTTATTCTCCCTCTCTTTTCCGTTCGTCCTTTTGTTTGCTCATGTTGCCATGTGCCTTCTATATGCTTGCATCTTCGCTTGCTGAAAGTCTATTGATATGGATCCACTTAAAGTGTTCTACTTGGATCATCTTCGATCCTTATGCGCTCGTGCTGAAACCCCAACTAGCCTAGTTGATGGGAAATCTTTAGATGAGCATGCTCATTTTGTGCGTCATCGTTTGTCTGAAAAAGGGAAGCTCTTATGGTATCATATAAGTAGTTTGCTATGCTATGCTTGGAATCTTTGTGAAATTTGTGATTTTACTTGCTGCTCTAAGAACCCTAAAAAACACCTTCCCTACCTATGTGAGTTCAATGATAATCAAATCTCATCTTCTTATGCAAAGGGTGTTTATAGTTACTATGATATCAAACAAATTGAAGAATTTGTCGTTTTTAAGGGTGCTCATGAAGTTTCTTATTTGATTGGAAAGTATGATTTTACTCTAAACAAATCTGAAAATTCCGTCATACTTAAATATTGCAATGAAAACTTTGCTCATAATGTCTATGTCCAAGAATTTATTGAAAGAATGACCGTTGCTTTGGAAGAAAATAATGATATGCATGAATCTATAGATAATGATGATTCCGATGATTTGGTTGAAATATCCTTGATGAACATGATGCTTGCTATTCTTGTGGCCATGATGCCAATATTTATGAAGACGAATTTGCTATAGTTCCTTATGTTAAAAATGAGATCATTGCTATTGCACCCATGCTTGATAGTTCCTTCGATGAAAAGCATGATTGCAATGATTTTACTATAAATTCTCTTGATGTCAATTGTGCTAATAATATGCAAAACCCTAAGCTTGGGGATGCTAGTTTTGCTATGTCCACTATTTGTTGCAATGATCATGATTGGGGTGATTTTTCTTATGATCTTGAAAATTTATTTAATCCCCATGATGAATATGAGATTGATAATATTGTTTGCAATAATATTGAAAGTGGGTTTGGAAGAGTGTCGACTTTAGATCCCACATATTTGGAGAATATTCAATCTTATGAATTTTTTGATAAAAGTGGGTTTGGAGAGGTCATGACTTTAGTTAATGTTAATCCCACTATTTCGGAGAGTGTCAACTTTGCATGCATGTGGATCGTGTTGAAAATATTTTATATGATAGCTATATTGTTGAATTTGCTTATGATCCTACATGTAATTATTATGAGAGAGGAAAATATGGTTGTAGAAATTTTCATGTTACTAAATTACCTCTCATCATGTTGAGATTGCTATTGTTTCTCACTTCTTCCTTGCATATGCTAGTATTTGCTTGTCTTGATAATTTGTTTGCCTATAAGATGCCTATGCATAGGAAGTATGTTAGACTTAGATGTGTTTTTCACATGCTATATGATGCTCTCTTTGTGCTTCAATTCTTGTCTTTCGTGTGAGCATCGTTGAAATCTTATGCCTAGCTAGGGGCGTTAAAAAACAGCGCTTGTTGGGAGGCAACCCGATGTTATTTTTAGTTTTTGCTTTTTGCTTCTGTTTAGGAATAAATATTTGATCTAGCCTCTGGTTAGATGTGTTTTTATGTTTTAATTAGTGTTTGTGCCAAGTTTAACCTATAGGATCTTCTTGGATGATAGTTATTTGATCTTGCTGTAAATTCCAGAAACTTTCTGTTCACGAAAACAATTATTAAAAATCACCAGAACGTGATAAAATATTGATTACAATTGCTGCTGATCAATAAACAAATTGTCTAGGTCTTCCTATTTTGGCTAAAGTTTTGGAGTTCCAGAAGTTTGCGTTAGTTACAGATTACTACAGACTGTTCTGTTTTTGACAGATTCTGTTTTTCGTGTGTTGTTTGCTTATTTTGATGAATCTATGGCTAGTAAAAGAGTTTATAAACCATAGAGAAGTTGGAATACAGTAGGTTTAGCACCAATATAAATAAAAATGAGTTCATTATATTACCTTGAAGTGGTATTTTGTTTTCTTTCGCTAACGGAGCTCACGAGATTTTCTGTTAAGTTTTGTGTTGTGAAGTTTTCAAGTTTTGGGTGAAAGATTTGATGGATTATGGAACAAGGAGTGGCAAGAGCCTAAGCTTGGGGATACCCATGTCACCCCCAAGATAATCTAAGGACACCAAAAAGCCAAAGCTTGGGGATGCCCCGGAAGGCATCCCCTCTTTCGTCTACTTCCATCGGTAACTTTACTTGGAGCTATATTTCTATTCACCACATGATATGTGCTTTGCTTGGAGCGTCTAGTATGATTTGAGTCTTTGCTTTTTAGTTTACCACAATCATCCTTGCTGTACACACCTTTTGAGAGAGACACACATGATTCGGAAATTATTAAAATACTCTATGATACTGGGTTTTGTCACAATTATCGTCATAGAAGTGTCATAAGTATGACATAATTTTTTTTCGTTCGGCCCAAAATGTCACGGATGTGTCTTTTTTTTGTAGTGTACCTTATTACATGTGCTTGAATGATGCTATATTATCATTTGTGTATGATCAATCATATTTGTCTTGGTGATGAGTGCATGTTATTTTTATTCTATCATTTTGAGCGCTCCACCAAGATGTATGTGACATGGAAGAGTAACCCAAGATCCTAATCGATTGTGCATTTGCATTCAAAAGCAGATCATTAATAATGCACAAATTTAGGCGGAGCTCTTTCTTATCACATACTTCTCAACGCGATGATATATTTCATTCTTATTATCATTTGTCGCAGCATTGATCTATATGTTGTCATCAATTACCAAAAAGGGGGAGATTGAAAGTGCAACTAATCCCTGGGTGGTTTTGGTAATTCATAACAACATATATCTCATTGAACTAATATCCTTTCAAGTTAACTATTTCAGGAAGTTTAATGATTGGCATGGCATGGATAAGAGATGTGGACCCCTCAAAATGCTAAGGACAAATATTGGCAAAAGCTCAAGACTCTTCATTTGTATTTTAGTGATCCAAGATCACATTAAGTCCATAGGAAAGCCAGTACTATTAAAAGGGGATGATGTGTTGCTTGATGGTCTACTTGCTCAAAGTGCTTAGTGATATGCTCCAAAAGCCCTCAATCACTTTCTCAAATCCAAATATGTCCAAAACCTATAGTCAAACTCGGCCCCACTGATTTGATTCATCCGGCGCCACCGAGTTCATTTGACATAGCCATAGCTAGAAACCCTAATCAGTTCGGTCTCATCGATAGGGATCTCGGTCTCACCGAGATGGGACTGCAAACTCTCTCTTTCCCTTCGTAAAGTTTCGGTCTCACCAAAATGAGCGATTAGTCCCACCAAGTTCGTAGTGCAAACTCTCTGTTTCTCTTTCGTAACGTTTCGGTATCACCGAAAGGAGCGATCGGTCCCACCGAGTTTGCCTGACCAACTCTCTGTTTGCTTATTACTGAAATCGGTCTCACCGAGTTGAAGTAATTGGTCAAACCGAGATCAAGTTTTGCCCTAACCCTAACTCATCGGTCTCACCGAGTTGATCTTGTCGGTCCCACCGAAAAGCCTAACGTTCACATTTTGAACTGAATCAGTCTCACCGAGTTCATACATTCGGTCTGGCCGAGTTGGCTCATTTGTGTGCAACGGTTAGATTTTGTGTGGAGGCTATATATACCCCTCCACCCTCCACTCCATTAGTGAGAGAGACATCAGAACGAGCCTACACTTCCAGCATTCATTTTCTGAGAGAGAACCACCTACTCATGTGTTGAGACCAAGACATTCCAATCCAAGCACAAGAATCTTGATATCTAGCCTTCCCCAAGTTGCTTTCCACTCAAATCATCTTTTCACCATAGCCAAATCTGTGTGAGAGAGTTGAGTGTTGGGGAGATTATCATTTGAAGCACAAGAGCAAGGAGTTCATCATCAACACACCATCTATTACTTTTGGAGAGTGGTGTCTCCGAGATTAGTTAGGTGTCACTTGGGAGCCTCCGTCAAGATTGTGGAGTTGAACCAAGGAGTTTGTAAGGGCAAGGAGATCGCCTACTTCGTGAAGATCTACCCATGTGAGGCAAGTCCTTCGTGGGCCATGGCCATGGTGGGATAGACAAGGTTGCTTCTTCGTGGACCCTTCGTGGGTGGAGCCCTCTATGGACTTGCGCAACCACCTTTCGTGGGTTGAAGTCTCCATCAACGTGGATGTACGATAGCACCACCTATCGAAACCATGCCAAAAATCTTCGTGTCTACATTGCGTTTGGCACTCCAAACCCCTCCCTTTACCTTCACATGCAATGATTTACATTCCGCTGCTATACTCTTAGAATTGCATGTGTAGGATGATTGCTTGACTTGTGCTAAGTTGTTAAAATCTGCCAAGACTTAAAATTGGGAAAAGGCTAGATTTTTATTTGGTCAAGTAGTCTAATCACCCCCCCTCTAGACCTACTTTCGAATATACAACTTGTAAGGATGCTTTGAAGATAACTGATCCACCTCCACTGTCAAAGGATGTTAATCCTTCTAAAATACTCGCTGCACTTCAGTTGATACTAGATTTGACAGTACCACGCATATTTGCAGACTTTTGAGAAGCCAATTCTTAATGAGTGTTTGTTTGAAGCTCTAATGGAGCTACCCATGCACATGAGGAAGACATAGCTGCTTTTGTTGCCTTGAAGTTACCCAAATGATGCTTTCTTGTTTTTCTTCTTGAACTTGAACCTATCCGAACTATTGTGTTGTTAAATTTGGAACTATGTCTTACTGTTGTTGAGAATTTGAAACTGAAGGAAATATGCCCTAGAGGCAATAATAAAGATGTTATTTATATTTCCTTATATCATGATAAATGTTTATTATTCATGCTAGAATTGTATTAATCGGAAACTTGATACGTGTGTGAATACATAGACAAAACAAAGTGTCCCTAGTATGCCTCTACTAGACTAGCTCGTTAATCAAAGATGGTTAAGTTTCCTAGCCATGGACATGTGTTGTCATTTGATGAACGAGATCACATCATTAGAGAATGATGTGATGGACAAGACCCATCCGTTAGCTTAGCATAATGATCATTTAGTTTTATTGCTATTGCTTTCTTCATGACTTATACATGTTCCTCTGACTATGAGATTATGCAACTCCCGAATACCGGAGGAACACCTTGTGTGCTATCAAACGTCACAATGTATCTGGGTGATTATAAAGATGCTCTACAGGTGTCTCTGAAGGTGTTTGTTGGGTTGGCATAGATCAAGAATAGGATTTGTCACTCTGTGTATCGGAGAGGTATCTCTGGGCCCTCTCAGTAATGCACATCACTATAAGCCTTGCAAGCAATGTGACCAGTGAGTTAGTTACGGGATGATGCATTACGGAATGAGTAAAGAGACTTGCCGGTAACGATATTGAACTAGGTATGATGATACCGATGATCGAATCTCGGGCAAGTAACATACCGATGACAAAGGGAACAACGTATGTTGTTATGCGGTTTGACCGATAAAGATCTTCGTAGAATATGTAGGAGCCAGTATGAGCATCCAGGTTCCGCTATTGGTTATTGACCGGAGATGTGTCTCGGTCATGTCTACATAGTTCTCGAACCCGTAGGGTCCGCACGCTTAACATTCGATGACGATTTGTATTATGAGTTATGTGATTTGATGACTGAAGTTTGTTCGGAGTCCCGAATGAGATCACGGACGTGACGAGGAGTCTTGAAATGGTCGAGACATAAAGATTGATATATTGGACCATGTTATTCGGACACCGGAAGTGTTCCGGAACCCCCGGGGGAACTAATGGGCCACCATGGGCCTTATTGGAGAGAGAAGAGGGCCGCCAGGGCAGCCCCCCTTTAGCAGTCCAAATTGGACAAGGGAAGGGGGTGGCACCCCCTTTCCTACTCCCTCTCCCTCTCCTTCCTTCCCCCTCTCTCCCTTTTGGTGGAATCCTACTAGGACTAGGAGTCCTAGTAGGACTCCCCTCTTGGGCGCGCCCTAGGGGCCGGCCGGCCCTCCCCTCCTCCCTCCTTTATATACATGGGGAGGGGGCACCCTAGAACACACAAGTTGATCTTTTAGCTGTGTGCGGTGCCCCCCTCCACAGTTACACACCTCGGTCATATCGTCATAGTGCTTAGGCAAAGCCCTGCGCCGGTAACATCATCATTGCCGTTGACATGTCGTCGTGCTAACGGAACTCACCCTCGTCCTCAACTGGATCAAGAGCACGAGGGACGTCATCAAGCTGAACATGTGCTGAACCCGGAGGTGCCGTACGTTCGGTACTTGGATCGGTTGGATCACAGAGAAGTTCGACTACAGCAACCGCATTACTAAATGCTTCCGCTTTTGGTCTACGAGGGTACGTGGACACACTCTCCCCGCTCGTTGCTATGCTTCTCCTAGATAGATCTTGTGTGATTGTAGGATTTTTTTGAAATACTATGTTCCCCAAAAGAAACACCTATTTCAAATATGTGTTGTACTTTGTATTTGTAAGTGAATTATTGTTGTTGTTTCCGTGAATATTATTTGTGGTCATGCATTTCTAGAATATTCAATAATTTTTATCACTATATACAATCATTCTTTTTTTTGAGAAACATTGATTAAAACATAAATGTACTCACGTACAGACGCACACTCACACATCGCCTACTGAAGACCGTTCCAAAGTAGCAGAGCACTGGCCCATCGCCATCGACGGGAACATCGCCTCCCACTTAAAGAATAGTCTGTATTAGTGAGACATCAAAGCGTAAAACCTAGGTTTTGATCTCTGGTAGGCTGAGACATCAAATGCTTTTTGACATTGGAGCACTGGGAGTACCCCAAGGCTGGGAGTACTGAATACTTTCCCGCTGAGAGTACTACTATCCTCTTACAATCCAACCACTGATTGATTCTCTGCTATAAAATCATTCTAGTCACACATTGTAAAAAAATTATTTTGATGCATATAGAACAAAGCATCATCTCTACAATCATGTTATTATGTAATTCCATAGTTTGTCGTCTAAATAGGTTTTCAGATTAAAACGTCACTAAGATTTCGTGAGCCAATTCCGTTAACACCCAAACAATCGAATTCATATTCATATCCATTATAATTTTCTTGCTTTGGCATTCCAACAAATTCATTAAAGAGCCATCCAATACAGATATCCAAACAAAGGGTAATGCCTAGTTTGGCAACATTGTTTTCTCAAAACCGCAGTAATGTAAAACCTCGGTAGTCAATTGCCGAGGCAATGTGTAAGGGCATATTTCTCCCTAAGTGGTTTTGGTGATTGATGACAATGCATTTGCGGACTAATCGTGTGCATTGAGCATTTCAGATATCTCATGTCTAGGCACTAGACGATTCGACGCCCCTCGGAGCCTTTCGAAGACGGCGGTTTTTCTACGTTTCTTTTTTGGTGGATTTGAGTCGTAGGAAAGCCGTACTATTAAGAGGGGGTTCGCTTCGGAAAGGTATGGGTGGAATCAACATGTACACAGCCCCATATGCACCCACAGCCTCCTTCCCATCTCCGAAGCCTTTCCTATGTTTTCTATAGTGTTTTCAAAATCTTGCCAGCGATAGTACCGCCTGTGCCTACGGTAGTACCGTTGGTACTTCCGTGGTAGTACCGCTTAGGGTTTTCCCGAGCGCGCAAATTTCGGTTGTCTGTCTATAATTCATGGTAGTCGGTTGGTAGTACTGCGGTAGTACCGCTTCGGCGGCACTACAGCCCGTACTACCATCCCCACTACCGCTTGAGGGGTTTTCTTACGTGCAAGGTTCTGTTCCCACTTTTCCACAAGCGGTAGTAGAGCGGCACTAGGACGATAGTACTGCTTGGCACAGTACTGCCGCCCTGGCACCCTGTACTACCGCTGCATCTCCAGGACTAAGACCCAAAGCGATAGTACCGTTCGGGTCAGCGGTAGTACCGCTCTAGCGGCACTACCGTAGATACACTCTGTGTAGTCTTAGGCCTGTGCGGAGTTGTACCGCCTAAGCGGTAGTACCGCTCCTAGGAGCGGTAGTACCGCTTAACTGCGGGCTGGGCAGAAAACGGTTGGATTTTTGCTCCCCCTATATAAAGGGGGGTCTTCTTCTTCCTAGGGTTGACCTCTTCCCTTCCAAGATCCATTGTTGCTCAAAGCTCCATTTTCGCCCGATCTCTCTCCCTAGCCAATCAAACTTGTTGATTTTCTAGGGATTGGCTAAGAAGGCCCCGATCTACACTTCCACCAAGAGAAATTTGATTCCCCCCACTAATCCCTTGCGGATCTTGTTACTCTTGGGTGTTTGAGCACCCTACACGGTTGAGGTCACCTCAGAGCCATATTCCATTGTGGTGAAGCTTGGTGGTGTCGTTGGGAGCCTCCAATTAAGTTGTGGAGATTGCCCCAACCTTGTTTGTAAAGATTCGGTTGCCACCTCCAAGGGCACCAATAGTGGAATCACGGCATCTCGCATTGTGTGAGGGCGTGAGGAGAATACGATGGCCCTAGTGGCTTCTTGGGGAGCATTGTGCCTCCACACCGCTCCAACGGAGACGTACTTCCTCTCAAAGGGAAGGGACTTCAGTAACACACCCTCGTCTCCACCGGCTCCACTCTTGGTTATCTCTCACCTTTACTTGTGCAAGCTATATCATGTTGTATCCCTTGCTTGCTCTTGTGCTTGTTATCGTTGCATCATATAGGTTGCTCACCTAGTTGCATATCTAGACAACCTACTTTGATGCAAAGTTTAATTTGGTAAAGAAAAGCTAAAAAATAGTTAGTTGCCTATTCACCCCCCTCTAGTCAACTATATCGATCCTTTCAATTCGTATCAGAGCCTCGTCTCTTTATTAAGGACTTTGTCGTCCGAAGAGTATGGTTGGCACCATAGACTGTGGGGAGGAGCACCCCGGTATGATTCCGTCCTCATCTACGGCCAATGGGGGATCCTCGGTCTCTCGTGAGGAATTCAATGCGGCTTTGGACACATTGAAAACCTCCATGACGACCGAGGTTGAAGGCATGTTCAACAAGTTCTTAGAAGGCCTTAAATTATCCACCGCACTAATGAAAGTGGGTGATGGATGCTAACTCCGACAAGGGGTAAGCTACTAGTGACAATGGTCCTTTATCTAGTGGTAGAAGTGGAAATGGAATCTTTGCCCATGTTGAGCCTCCACTTACTTATGGAGGACCGGTTCCCTCCACTCATTTGAATCATGTTGGTCATCCTCCTAAGTTTGTGAAAAATGAGGATTTTGCTTCTTGGGTCTATCGCTTTAAACGTCATTTGAATCATAGTAATACTAATCTTTGGAGAATCAGTGAGCAAGGTTTCTACCCACATGACCCAAGCAACTTCACCCCTAGAGAAGTCGCGGATAATCAATTCAACGAGTCCGCTCTCTTCATCATCCAAGATGCAATTCCTTCTGAAGATATTACGCATCTCCGATCTTTCACCGTGGCCAAGGAAGCATGGCAACATGTTGTTTCCATTTACAAGGGAAGCGCAAGCATTCAATGCTCCAACTATGAAGTGGTGCAAGATGAAGCCGATGAGTTTGCAATGAATGAAGATGAAGAACCTCGTGAGCTTTACCAGAGATTAACCACTCTCGTGGTCTCACTCCGAGATCATGGGAGCAAGGATACGGATGACAATTGGATCAAGCGCAAGTTTCTCAAGGCCATGATGCCTTACCATAAGGCCATGTCCTCCGTCATCCGTCAAAGGCCGGACTTCCACACCTTGTCCTCAAGTGAAGTGTTGGATGAGTTTGTGGCAATGAGGATCTTGGACAAGACCGCTGATAATGCGGTGTTGCATTCTCAACGAGCAAAGAAGACCAACCTTGCCTTGAAGGCCAAGGCTAGTGTGGAAAAAGAGGAGAGTAACCCCGAAGATACAAAATTTGCTTATCATGAGCACATGGCTCTCGCGTCAAGGCAATTTTGGAGCAAGAAGAACTCAAGGCCCAACTTCAACAAGAACAACTCAAGTGGCGCCAAGGGCAAGCAACGTGTGAGGACATGTATAATTTTGGCACTGTGAGCCACTTTGTTGCAAAGTGCCCATATGAGAAGAGGGAAGACAATGCTGGCAAGCTCATCCAAAAAGACAAGGCCAAGTCCTTCCCCAACAAGAACAACTTCACCAAGAAGACTCCTCCCAAGGGGTTGGTGGCACAAGAAGAGTACAGTGAGGATGATGACGATGATGAAGACGGTGAGATGGTTGCCATGGCCTCCGTAGCCATTGCAACAACTCCACGGGTGTCCCTCTTCGACTCACCCAACGAGAACATCACCGTCAATTGTCTCATGGCCAAAGCCACCAACAAGGTAACCCCCAACATCAAACCCACCATCACTACTAATCCCTGTTTGACGGATTGCATTGATGAAAGTGAGGGGTCTAATGAGGAAGAAAATGAGTTTGAGTCTTTTATGAGTAAGCTCAAGGGTAAATCCAAGAAGCACTTTGTTGCTCTCTTGGAACAACTTGGTGAAGCCAATGACATGATCGAGACTCACGAAGACACCATCTCTAAGATGGAGGGGCATAGTCGTGACTATGCCGATGAGATATCGGATCTCTCTAATGCGCTTGAGGAAGAGTGTGGTCATCGTTTGGCTCTTGAGGAGTCACACAACGATGATCATGCTAAATTAAAGAAAGATCTTGATCATGCTCTTGTTGTATCTCGTGTGCTCAATTCCGAGAAGGCCAAACTTGGGGTTGATCTTGCTAGACTCAAGGAGGAGTTTGATATACTTGACAAGGCTCACAAGGCCTTGAAGGGTGCTCATGCTAGCCTTAAAGAGTCTCATGATCAACTCCAAGTGAAGCTAACCAAGGAAAAAGCCACTTTTCCTCATATGGTTTTAATTGATAATGCAAATGTTACTAACCCGTGTTGTGAGCTTGTGCATCTTGTGGAGGAGAATGCAAAGTTGAAGGAGCAACTTGGGAAAGGCCTTGTGTCTTGCATACAAGGAGAGAAGAACCTCAGCGACCTTTTGAGCAATCAAAAGGAAGTTGTGGGCAAGGAGGGAATTGGGTTTGCACCCAAGTCCAAGAACAAGAAGAAAAATGACAAGGCGTAACGACCTCCTCCTCTCAAGCAAACTTTTGTGAAGGAGGGAGAGGGTGCTCATAAGGAAAAGAAGAACAATGTGAAGGGTGGTGGTGTCAAGAAGGGCAATGTCACCCCTTCCAACAAAGCCGACGACTTTAACCCTTCTTATGCATTATGCCATGCTAGTGACGGGCATGTTTATGCTAAATTTGTTGGTTCTCCATATGAGTACATTGAATGGTCTATTTGGGTTCCTAAGACCGTCGTTACTAACATCAAAGGACCCATTACAAAATGGGTACCTAAAACCAAGCATTGATCTCTTGTAGGTGTTTGCTTCCGGTGGGGGATCATGGATGCTTGATAGTGGAGCCACAAATCATATGACCGGAAGCAAGGACTTGGTGGTGTACGTGCACAAGATTTCATCTATGCCCACCAATGTCGAGTGGGGCGATGCCTCGTCTTCTAAGGTATTGGGTCTTGGCAAGGTTGTCATTTCTCATGATCTCACGATCGAGAAAGTCATGCTTGTTGAGTCCCTTGCATACAATTTACTTTCCGGTCAACTCGCACTCATGGGCTTTGCCACTTTCTTTGATATTGATACCATGGCCCTCTTGTGGAGCAAGACTCTTAAAGTAGCCTTTGTTGGGCATATCGAGAACGGTCTTTATGTGATTAACTTTTCGGAGCGACCCACTAAGACCGTGACATGCCTAATGGCTAAAGTTGACGTGGGATGGCTTTGGCATCGCCGTTTAGCCCATGTCAATATGAGATCTTTGCAAAGTCTTCTCAAGGGGGACCATGTCCGTGGACTAACAAACGTTAGTTTTGCCAAAGATCGTGCTTGCAGTGCTTGTATCGAAGGAAAGCTACATGAGAAGGCTCACCCTCCCACGACTATCATCTACTCTAAGAGGCCCTTGGAGCTCCTTCACTTGGATCTCTTTGGACCTCCATCCTTTGATAGTCTTGGGGGTACAAAGTATTACTTGGTGATTGTGGATGATTATTCAAGATACACTTGGGTATATTTCTTCAAGATGAAGAGTGAAACCCAACAAACCGTCATCGACTTTGCAAATGAAGCTCAACGCCAACACAACACAAAGATCTTGACGATAAGAAGTGACAACGGCACCGAGTTCAAGAACTACACCTTGGATGAGTTTCTTAGTGATGAAGGGATCAAGCATCAATATTCCGCACCTTACACCCCTCAACAAAATGGTGTAGCGGAGAGGAAGAACCGGACGTTGATGGATGCGGCAAGGACCATGATGGCGGAGTTCAAGTCTCCATACAACTTTTGGGCCGAAGCCATCAACACCGCTTGTCAAGCATCCAATCGGCTCTATCTCCGCAAAGGCTTGAACGAAAGTCCATATGAGATACTCACCAGTAACAAGCCCAACCTCAAGTACTTCCGGGTGTTCGGGTGTAAGTGTTTCATTCTCAAGAAAGGTGTTCGTTTGTCTAAATTTGAGGCTAGAGCTCATGAGGGCATATTTGTTGGTTATGCTACAAACTCTCATGCTTACTCTATCCTCCATAAGTCCACATGACTTATTGAGGAGACGTGTAATGTGGAGTTTGATGATAATAAGGGCTCCCAAGCGGAGTAAAGTGGTACTTGTGATGTAGGTGATGAAATTCCTCCCCAAGCCATAAGAAGAATGGGTGTTGGTCATATCCTACCCATTGAGGAACCCCTTGTGGCCGAAGGAGAAGGACGATGTTCCACTCAAGTGGAACCATCACCAACCCAAGACCCACACGCTTCCAAAGAACAAAGTGAAGGCCCTCAACCAAATGAACAAGATCGAGGGCAAGATCAACCTCGAGATGGTGGTGAACCACCAAGTGATGCCCAAGGTCAAGTTCTCACCACCGAGCAAGTTTAAGATCAAGAGCAAGCTCAAGATCAAGAAAAATCTCAAGATGACGCTCAAGATGATCAAGTTACCGCTCCTCAACTCTCTCCTGAGGAGGAATTGGAGCGTCGTGCCGCTAAGATTGCATCCAAGCTCACTACCAAAGATCATCTCATGAAAAATGTGCTTGGAAGCTTAAGAAAGGGGGTAAGCACTCGTAGATAATTAGCAAACTATTGTGAACATCACGCGTTTGTTTCTTGTGTTGAACCCCAAAAGGTCTATGAGGCGCTCGAGGATCCGGATTGGCTCAATGCCATGCATGAAGAACTCAACAACTTCGAGCACAACAAGGTGTGGAGATTGGTGCCAAGGCCAACGGGGAACCATAATGTCATTGGAACCAAGTGGATATTCAAGAACAAGCAAGATGCTCATGGAATTATCGTTCGCAACAAGGCTTGTTTGGTAGCACAAGGCTACTCCCAAGTCGAGGGTATTGACTACGGTGAAACCTTTTCTCCCGTTGCTCGCCTTGAATCTATTTGTTTGTTGATTGCTTATGCTTCTCATCATAACTTCAAGTTGCAGCAAATGGATGTGAAGAGTGCTTTTCTTAATGGTCCTATTAATGAGTTGGTGTATATCAAACAACCCCCGGGGTTTGAGGATCCCGAGTTCCCCAATCATGTGTACCAACTCGATAAGGCACTCTATGGCCTTAAACAAGCCCCACGTGCGTGGTATCAGCACCTTACCGAGTTGTTACAAGATCGTGGGTTTGAAATTGGGAAAATCGACCCCACTCTTTTTACTAAGAAGGTTAAAGGGGAGTTGTTTGTATGCCAACTATATGTTGATGATATTATCTTTGGTTCCCCTAACAAAGCTTTCAATGAGGAGTTTTCCGCTCTCATGACCTCGAAGTTCAAGATGTCCATGATGGGAGAGTTGAAGTTCTTTCTCAGGTTCGAAATCAAGCAAAGAAGAGAAGGAACCTTCATCAACCAAGCCAAATACACTCAAGACATGCTCAAGAGATTCAAGCTAAGTGATGTCAAGCCGGCTTCCACTCCAATGCCCGTCAAGTGCCAACTTGACATAGATCCCAATGGTAAAGCGGTGGATCAAAAGGTATATCGCTCCATGATTTGGCTCCTTGCTTTACCTTTGTGCATCTAGACCGGATATCATGTTGAGTGTGGGAATTTGTGCATGGTTTCGAGCCGCACCTAAGGAAATACACTATGTGGCGGTCAAGCGAATCTTTCGATATTTGGCTCATACCCCAAACTTTGGCTTATGGTACCCAAGAGGAGCTAACTTCAACCTTGTGGGCTTTTCGGACTCAGATTGGGCGGGAGACAAAGTGGATAGGAAGTCAACTTCCCGAGGGTGCCAATTTCTTGGTTGCTCTTTGGTGAGTTGGTCTTCTAAGAAGCAAAGTTGTGTGTCTCTCTCGCCCACCGAAGCGGAGTATGTGGCCGGCGCTAGTTGTTGTGCTCAACTTCTTTGGATGAGGCAAACTTTAAAGGATTACGGTGTCATGTGTGACAAAGTGCCTCTTTGGTGTGACAATGAAAGTGCCATCAAGATCTCTCTCAAACCGGTGCAACACTTCAAGATGAAGCATATTGAGATTCGGTATCACTTCATCCGGGATCACATTAGGTGAGGGGAGATCGAGCTCAACTATGTCAACACTCATGATAACCTTGCAGATATCTTCACGAAGCCCTTGGATGAAGCAAGATTTCGCGAGTTAAGGCATGAGTTAAATATCATTGATTCGAGCAATGTGGCTTGAACCTCTGCACACCCCACCATACTCATCGTGATGTCTTGTTTAGGTGTAGGCATGGACATAGGGGGAGTGTTGTTCTCTCAATGAACTCTCCCTCCCCTCATTATGCATAAATTTATCAACTCTTTCACATTAGCCATTTTTATGGTACTTGCGCTTCAAAGACGAGTTTTTGTCATGGGCCCAAGGTTAAAATCTTCACGGTGCCATACCAATTGACTCAAACATAGGTGGCCTCAGCCACTGCCCTCCTTTGAAAGGTGGTTCACTACAAAAAAATACACTTTCGTGATGATATGTGTTTGTCACAGTAGGTCACGTTTTCTGTCATGCATGTACATCCATGACAAATTTATGACAGAATCAAGATAGTCATACCTGTGCTGTCGTAGAAGTGTTCCATGACATTACCAAAATTATCATCACGGAAGTGTCCACTTCCATGACGATAAATCGCGCGTCACAGAAGTGCTTTCGTCAAGGGTGACCGACACGTGGCATCCACCCTAACGGAACACCGTTAAGCTATCGGGTCTGGTTTTGGATCCGATAACCCGTTAACAGCCCCGACCAATGGGGATTTTCCACGTGTAAAATCATCATTGGCTGGAGGAAACACATGTCGGCTCATCGTTGGGACAGATGTCATCCACTCATTGGACCCAAAGCGCCTATGATACGTCGACACGTGGCACGGCCCAACAGAGGCCCATATAGGTTTAAAAGGCCGGTCCAGTCAAAGCCCCGTAGTCTTACTCAGGTACTAGTGGGCCAGCCCAATAACAGCCTGCTTAATAAAGGCCCATTTACGGCCCGAATCCAGATCTGGCCCGTTAATTGTTCGCTGAATATTTGGGCCCATTTATGGCCCGAAGCCAGATCTGGCCCGTTAATTGTTCGCCGAATATTTGGGCCCAATTACAGCCCAGTGACTTTCGGCCTGTTAGAGGCCCGATGTAGACATGGGCCCATTTCAGCCTGGTGTGACTTTCGGCCTGGGAATGGCCCGTGCTGCCCATGGGCCATATATGGTCCGACGGGACATCGGGCCCACTAACGGCCCGTGATAAAGGTGGCAACAGTTAAGCCCAACATGACTTTGGGCCTGTTAAAGGCCTGTCGCATAATTCGGCCCGTTGATGTCTGTACTAAGCTTTTGGCCTCTTAAAGGCCCATGATATCAGTGGGCCAACTAAGGCCCGAGATATGTTTCGGCCTGGTAACTGCCCGTGATATAACTGAGCCCAAAAAGGCCCGGTCTACATTTCAGCCTGCTGAAGACCCGTCGACGACTAGTGAACATTGAGGCCCAATATTCATTACGGCCTGCTAAAGGCCCATGGTATCATCTGGGTCGTAACAAGCCAGTACAATATTCAGCCTGTTAATGGCCCAACGCTACCTGGGCCAAACTAAGCGCTGGGTCCACAAAAGGCCCAACTAAAATATAGGCCGGTGTAAGTTGTGGGCCTCACGCAAAGTGTGAAGGCCCCAATCATTCAGGCCCAAGAAAGATGCTGGCCGGCCCAATTGTGGCCCACTAAACACCAGGCCCGTTAGAGGCGAATGTTTCGGCCCGGTCGACTACATCTAATTTTTTTTCAGATAGCGAATGATGACAGTAACTAGTAGGAATTAAGAACAAACCTACTCTATACAATAAAGAAATTACGACATACTAACTAAGAATAAACCTACACTATACAATAAAGGATTTATGGTATATTGCATCCACTGGGCATCGAAGTTCGCCACCAGTGATCATAAAGTGCAACAAAGAAGCAGATTACAAAAACTGGGCACCATTGCAGCGTAACAAAATAATACTGAACTGAGACCACTTCCAAGACAGTTCAAGAAAGGTTAGCCTTGCACGGGAACTGTTGCGCAAGCTGCTGAGCAAGGCTGTGAGACCGGCCTAGCATGTCGGTCATAGCTTCCAGGTGTAGCTGTTTAGCAATGAGGTTCTCATTGGTGTTCTCCGCAATCTTTCTTAGAGATAGGACTTCAAGTCGAAGTTGAGTTGCAGAATGCCTTTCTGCTAGAACTTGGGACTGAAGAAGTCGAACTGATTCAGACAACGAATTCTGTGAGCTTGTCTGACTGCTAGTCTCAAGTAACTTGAACACCGCATCAAGACAAGACTTTGGGGTTGTCTCGCTATCTTCAAGATGTTTTGCCTTCTTTGCTGCAATATATGTTGGGTTTGTCGCACAGCCTTCAGCAGACTTGTGCATGCCATCAGGCATATCACCCTGAAACAAAGCAGAGAGATGACAGGTTCTGCACATGTATAAACAAAGATGATAACTGTGCTGTGAATTCCATCCAATTTCAAATTAGAAAATAAAGAGTAAGTTCAAAATATCAATAGCATAATTTGGCATTGTTCATAATGCGGGGAGCTTCACCACACTACTGGATTACCATGTCAACATAACAAGCATAGATGAAGGGCAAAGAAAATCATTGTATCTATTTTGGTTAATGTGCATGGCATGTTGTTCATATCATCAGCCACATCAGTAAGATAAAACAGGAGATGACAAGGTGCAAACGTGGGCTGCTTCACCACACACTGGATTATAGATCCACAAAAACAAGCATACATATAGGGAGTATTGAGTAATGTGCATGGTATGAATGAGGAATTTGGTTTTACAAGTAAAACTTAGAACTTACGGTTCTTGCGAACATGCATTTTGGTAGAAACAACAAACTAAACAACAGTAAACGATAGGGAGTATGAGCAAATTAAACAGCAGTTGAGGATAAAGGCTTTAGAAGGACTGACTTACATTAACAGTTAACACCGGCTTTATAATGCCCTTCTCCATGTCAAGGGAAGGATAACTCAAGAATTTCAACACAGAATCTTCTTCATAAGCATTGCATGTACTCTACATTTTGTAGAGATTAATTATAGATATGATAATACTGGAAGGGATAGAGGATAATGAAGATCAGATGCAGATTGATGCTACATAATCAACTACCAATCCCTGGAAGTACAATCATTATAGGACAAAATGTACTGACAAGAGCAATGGGCTACACTTCTACACTGGCATTGTCTGTGTATTCTACTTTTTGGTAAGATTAAATATAGATATGATCTTTTTTAGTAAATGGTGGGCGAGGGAGATAAGATGCAGAATGCTACACAATGAACCAATCCCTCTTCCCATAATACAAGAGTGTTTTGAACTCTGGTGTACTCTACAAAACGTTCTTATATTATGGGACGGAGGGAGTAGCTGTTAATGTAAGTACAGTGATAGACGACGTTCAGTCCTTACAAGAGGACTGCAGAGCTAAACCTCTTCAAAAGCATTGGGTTGATTCTAAATTTATGTAAGAGTCCATACGGATCTTATAATGTCCACCAAATGGACGATAACGAGGCTAACATGTGCAGTGATGCTACATAATCAAACAGCTATGAAAGTAAGTATGGTCATACATGGCAAGAGGTACTCACAAGAGCAATGCAGTGTGTAGTATAGTTGCGAGATTCTGTGGTCCCTTGAGAACGAATGTTCTTCTGCAAACAGTTTTCGTACAAGTGAGACGTTAAGGCAAATGCAGAAATGTAGTTCAAATTGTGATGTGATATCATAGATAGTACCTTACACTGCAGCCGAGACCAATGTGTAACAAGATTATTCTAGTCACCGTCGGATAAATGTAGCACCGGAGACTTTACAGAAATTTTGTTTAGAGGCTTGCCATCGAAGTGCGCTTGCCTCAGGTAGGAACGATACTTCATCAACGAGTGCTTGAAAAGCGCAACCAACCCTTGCTCATCTTCACAATCCAGTTTGGTCCTCGCCTATTTAAAAGAATGAAATCTTGTGTCTTCTGTCAGCAGAAACATATGTAGTAATGACCATGAATAACATTAGTACATTACTTACGCATAAGTTGCGGAGGAAGACTGGAAATTGTTCTATGTCTGTGGTATAATCTTTCCATGAAGGAAAGATGCACACAAAGTTCCTGACAACAATATAAGCTTGGTCTTCTAAACTGGAGAAATGGAACAGGGGTCCTATTTGCTGCAATTGGGGTTCTCTCTGGTTTGAAAAGGGATTTGGCAACTGGATTTGGTGTACTCTTTGCTGGAATGGGGGGTTTTGCGTCGTAGAGTTGGTGCTATGTCAACTCGCATAATCATAATGTTTGCTGCATTTGGGGTCTGCTGAGTTGGGGCATCAGAAATGACCAGTGTAGTAGGGCTAGAGTCTGCTAGAGTTGGGGTGTTTTGTGGGTCAGGTGATATTGCAACTACACCTAATGGGCTATTTGATTTATCAGGTGCCACTACCTTTTTCAAAAAACTTCGCTTGTGCTCCTCCACGATCAGCAATCGCCCTCTTCCTTTTGAACTTCTGATACACAAGAACAACATTTGAATGGATAAATATGGTATGATGACAGGTGGAACATGTACTGAAAATGGATAGGCAGGCCGTATTCACATACACGATGTGTAAACTAAGCTAATGGCAGTTCAACAAAGTAGAAGCAATGCAAAGCATCAGTTGCAAGATATGTGCGACAAATATAACCTTGGAAAGTTAGAGCAAGCACCTTGATGGGTGAATAAGATAGGGCATCTTCCTCTGACTCCTCCACTAGGGAGCTACATTGACTTAGGTCTCCCTCTAGCTCAGAATCACTGTTAGGATCATATTCTGAGCAATGAATCTGTAGGTGGAGAGTGTTTGCATTGCATTGCATCCAGACTTGATTTCAGTCCCTTAATGCTAAGTTTGACAGCCATGGCATTGTTCTGCTTTATTCTTTTCATGCGCGCAAGCTCATAATCATTATGATGCTGTTCAGAATCTGAGATTCATGAAAACATAAAAAGTAGTCAGATTCTCTATGGAATGCATTGCGGATTCAACTCGAAGAGTGTCTCCCTATAAACTCCTGCATATGCAAAGTTCACCCCCCAGCCGTGCTGACCAGACCACACACACAAATACAAACCCCTTATGTCTCTATAACAGGCAGACACACATTTCAAAACTGAAGTAGGAACGTTAGAATTATATGAAACTCGTATTTGAACAAATAAACTAAGGAATTATGATTGGCATAATGTTTAGCTTCAAGGGTGGAGTGTTGGTAGTGCGACACAAAGCAAGTAGGCAGATTGTATTCCATGTAAAAGATCGAAGCCTATGTAAAAGCTGGAAATGACACTTTCTTTCTATACAATGTAGTGTTCGTTGCCCACACATGATGGAAGAGATCACATAGAGAAATACTATTCACTCATGTCTACAGTTGCAGTATTTAGAAACAGGGTGGTCCATAAAAGAATATTGATAACAAATATGACAAGGCAAGCATAGATGTAGTGAATCAATCATTTACTTGTGAGCTCACTAGGACAAGTATGCAGAATTGTAACTGCAGTAAGAGACCGTCCAAAATCTCAATCAAGAAGTTTGTCTAGCACTTATTGTTTGCAACTAATCGACGTGAATAATTGGATATTATATCGAATGAGTAAGAAAGACAAGTAAAATTTTCAACAAACCTGGCTTGCAGTAGTAATCTGGGTCAATGTCACTATGACCAACAATCCAAAATGACTAGTGTCTGTTCCTAGGGCCGGAATTTTGAAAACCCTGTGAACTTTACAGGTACTAAAGATTACCAAAATACATCTGAACCATTAAGTGTAGGCAGCACTCAGCACACAACAAACCCTAATGACAGTCCTGCCTAATGAGTAATGAATCAATTAGAAAATGCGTGATGAGGAGTGGTTGCTGAGTGTTGAGGACATATCTCAGGATAAATCGGGTTGGCTTAGTGGATGCTGCACGCCTGAGCCCTGAACGGACTGGGAAGGTAGGCACGGCGGCGCGCCCGGGCAGCGGTGAAGCTGTTGGGCGAGCGGCTCCTGAACTCCTGTTAGTCCAGCGTCTCCTCCTAAAGTCATGCCGTCCGGGGACGGCAAGTCACCGGCGAGGCAGGCGGCTGGGGGCGAGTAGAGATCGGAAGCGCGCAGCAGAACGGAGGGGAATCGGGGCCTGGGACGACCCAAAATCCCAGGGTGGGCCGGCCCACCGTGGGCACCCTGTAGAGATACACACCCGAGCGGCGAACATGCATTTTTGAAACTAATTTAGGAACATTTAGCTGGCCAATTAAACGAATCTGTTTTAATAATATCAGATTCGTATTTGTACAACTAAGCTTGTTTAGCTTGATGGGTCGAGCAGTGCTATTATGACACGAAGCACGTATTCTGATCGTATAGTGATCATAAAAGGGGAAACCGGAGAAATGATATTTAGCAGCCATTGTTTGCTTCGAACTAAGAACTAAATTCTAAGAGCTGAAAAGAAAGTAGAGTAACCATGTTAAGATCTATTTTCTGGTTGAGATCAAAAAGTTGAGGAGATATGAAGTACCACCTCTCTTGCGGCGTCGTGTAGGCATCGGGGGTGCGATGGCTGTCGGTGGCGTTGAAGCAGATCTGCAATGGTAGACGGGTGCATCGGGGGATAAGTCCCGTTGCGGTGGAAGAGAAGGTCGTGTGAGCGGCCCCGGCAAAGACGACGACGGCGCCGATGAAGCGAGAGGACGTGATGCAAGGCTCTTGGTCCGTCGCCGTGGATTAGAAATGTCCCTCTCTAGAAGTGGACGACGCGGTCTTGGTAGGCGCTCCGGCATGGTGGAGGACGGTGGCGATGGATGTGGTGGAGGACGACGATGATGGATGTGGTGGAGGACGGCGGCGATGGATGGGGTGGCGGACGGAGGCTGGTGTGGGGATGGTGTTCTAGCGCGGACAGTGTATGAATGGGAAAATGGAGGGAGAGGTGCGGGGAACCATGTTTTTGGGATGCGCCTGTCTGAAATATGGGAAAGTTATGAACTTAGCCCCCGTTTAAAATTTGGACGTCTCGTCGGTTGGGGATACGACGGTAATCTCGCATCTCGCCAATATTTGCCCAGAGCGATTTCGGGCGAGGAGAGGGTGGTTGGCGCCCATGGTTGGCACCCATGGTGTATGAACGGGGCTGATAGGTAGGGCGGTTGTGTCATGTCTGAGTGAAGTTACAAACCTGCCCCTATTGAAAATATTTGCCTGCATCGATTTCGGCCGAGTCGAGTTTGTTTTGCCGCCTACTGTGTATGAATGGGGAAATGGAGGGAGAAACAGAGGTCTTTCGGACGAGCTTGAATCAGATGTGTTTTGCCGCCCATGTTTGGCGCCCACCGTGTCGGAATGGGCTCAGAGGCGGTCGTGTCACATCTCATTGAAGTTACTATCCTACCCCTATTTAGTGCAGTGGAAATCGGGCCGAGGGATTGTCCGTATAATGGGTAGACAGTAATTTCCATCTCCCAAACACTTGGCTTCGGGCAGCCGACATGGGAGTGGACATTTTGCCGCTTCTTTCGAATTTTGGGACAATAAGCATCCACGTTTACCCTGGCAACTAAATTCGAATCCATTTTGTATTCCTATGCGAATCTTTATAAATCATTCTATGTGTTTTATATATCTTCAAAAGGACGACAAAGATGTATTCCACTGTCATATATGAATATGGTTTACAAATGCCGATACTCAAATTCAGAAGCTAGAATCCAGTTTAAGGTGAATTCGAATATTTGGAACAGTTCATGTCCAACTCAAATGTCACACGCAGCATAATGTGTACTCCCATTTAGATATGTACACAAGTGATGTATCAAGATTCAAATACCGAGTGAATCAACCAAGAATGTACAGAACTAACAGACATATAAACACTTATAGAGTATATGGATCAATAATATCAACTAACATACATAAGCCAGGTCGCTGTACTTTTCTTTTCTACAACAGCATCCTTTTTTTAGCCAAGCTACTACAGCATCTTGGCCCTTTCCAATGCGTGCCACTTATGGTCCATCTATACTACTATTATTGCTGAATGCACATTCAGCCCGATTGACATATTTGTAGGTCTGGCACCGCAATCAAAATGAAATGTCTCCGAGTCTTATCAATTAATACAGACTTGTGCTCAAATAAAATTACAAACCAAAAAACAAAAAAACAAAAAACAATTATTACATGATCTCTAAAACAAATGGTTTGATTGATTACATGAACAAACAACACAAAGGTTATTCAACGATGGAAAGAACATTTCACCTATGATTTACCAAGTGGGAATTTAATTTCCTTTTTTCCTTCAGGACCTTAACAATGTGGTCAGTCTCGGCTTGCTTCGTTTTGAAATCCACCAAATATTTAATGGTTGTCTTGAGTACTGCTACTGATTGTGTTGTTTGCTTCCTCAACATGTCAACTTCATCTCTAAGTGCAGAAGCAGAATCTCTTTCTACCACTAGTTTAGCCTCTAGAGCATCAGCAGTTGGCAATTCATAATGCACGATTCGGTCGGTGCCACTGCTGTGGGATGATACAACGTCCATGGGGACCTCGCTCTTTGATCTTGGGCTAACCTGTTTTGCCATTAAAGTCCCGATTAGATTCAGAAAATTTGAAGTTAGCAAAACATCTCAACTGGGAGTTATAACAGCAAACCAGTTAAACAAACAAGGAATTAAAGAGTTTCAATTTGATGCTGAAAAGTAGTTATTAACATCATTGTAACCCGTTGTTGCAGCAGCAAAGCAGTTAAACAAACAAGTTGCTATTTAAGTTCAGGCAAACAGGTAATTCTTAACAGATAGTATCAAACACATAGATAGGTGCAGTCTATAATAGGATTAACAGGCTGTGGCATTATGTAATCAGTAGCAAACTAAATTAAGCCAAACAACGTAATTGAACAATTTTGCAATAAGTGGCTAACTAAAATTCCGAGAAGCAGGTAACTGAACTTACGCTAATTCTTTGTACAGGCACACTGCAACTTCTTTTTCGCTTACAAGGTTGTACGAAGGAGTCCATGGCATCAATTGCTTGGATACGCAGTCCCAATACTTCTTTCTTCCCACACTGCATTGGTAAGTCGAATGGTTAATCTGGTAAGATGGTGCGTCCTTGATATGTTATATGAGGACGTGTAGTCAGACTAGTTGTAGCCACACACATCACACTGGCTTTTACTGTATATTTCATGCGATTACTTTTGGCATATCGAGATCTAAGCAATCTACAATAGGATGAAAAGACTGGCATCCTTCACATTATTGGCGAACTCAGTTCATAGAAACTAGCAATTCAACCCTTCTGTGGGTAAATCAAAAGCGCCACTGGAATATTTTTTACTACCCCTATCATACACGCAAAAGGGGCGACGCCACCATAGGGGCTGGTATGGGCGGCCGCCTCGGGTGGCTCGAAAGTGTGCACCTAGTTTGAGTCGTCCAGGTTGGCCCGGGCTAGTTTTGTTCGTCCCAACGCACAAGCAGGCAATGTAAAAAATGAAGAAAAATGTTTCAATTTGGATAGGCCAATAACATAAGTGCAAAGCAGGCCCTATAGCAGGCTCGCGGCCCAAACGAGCGCCTCCCATATCGATCGACAGCAGGAAAAATCCCAATTCATCCGCTCCAGCCTCCAGTCTGGTTCGCTCCTAACCTAGCCGCCGCTGGACAGACCGACACAGCACTTCCTCGCGCCCTCGTTGGAGGGCGGTCGCCGGGCTTCAAGCGAACGGAAGGACAAGAAGATGAAGATCCAACCCTAGGTGTAGCCTGCGTGGGAGGCAGCGGCGGCAGCACGGGCATGGCATCGAGCTTGCGCAAACGGACAGTAGCAGCTTGCAAGAGTAGCATGTGCAAGGAGCAGGTACATCACATCCCTGATTATATCTAATTCAACTCTTCAATTTCTGGCCAATAGTTAAACCTGACGGTGTTGTAAAACTGCTTGTATGTAGGGAATCTATGAGAAAATGAAACCAATTTCTACTTATTTTATAACTCCCCCAATCAATACTGAATTGACTGAATCCGATGTATCTAATCAAGTTTCCGGTGCAAACATCCAAGCTCATGTTGTTCTTGAGCCTGAAGTGTCTAATGAACAGACTGCTAATGAAGGATTTGATGCAAACATTTTACATGCTCCTGGTGATGAACATATAGTGTCTAATGAGGCATCTAATGCAAGCATTTTGCAAGCTCCCATTGAAGGATTTAGTGTCTAATGATGATCTGCTATGTTGAGAGAGACATAGAGATTTGCAAGCATTGATGACAAGCAAATTATAGTGCATTTTCATGGCTTGAGGAAACATTGAGGCCATCTACCAGAAAGTCCCTGTATCATGAAAATGTAGCATAAATACTTTTCTAATCTGTTGTTTGAAACTATTGGCATACTTGTGCATGATAGATATATTGATATGCAGTTTGCACACTGGTTATAGGTGCAATTACACTTCGATATTTTCAGCCAGAGAATGAATAATTCAAGCAGGAACAGACCATGTTTGTAGTCTCTGTACACCATGTTGCATTTTGTGTTTTTTGGTGCTTGCATCATTTAGTGTTTATAATCTGAACTACTTTGGATCATTAGCTGGTTTTCAAAGTGCATGTAGCTTCACATTTCTCAAGTTATGTTGATTTCCAGAGTGCAAGTGCCTTCGTATTTTTTAAGTTAAATGTTCGCCCCTGGTAACTTGAATTCATGGATCTGCCACTGCATACAATTCATACACGAATGCCAGTACGAATTAAATGAAATGCAGGGACTTACGCTAGCTCGTCGTACAGGCTCACTGCAGCTCTACTTGCGCTTGGGACGTTCCATGTACAAGTCCATGTTACCACTTGCTTGGATGTTCAGGCCTTGTGCTCCTTGCATCCCCCTCTGCATTTTTGACACGGCGAATGGCTGATCAAATAAGAGGAATCGACCTTGCTATTGTACCGGAGGATAGATACTTACAAGGTTATACGGGTGTGCAGGATGTGTACCAGATCCCGTAGCGCCGTCATGCTTCGCTAAAAATGGATTTGCTTGTTTCAGATGATATCTCCAGAAGAAATAAGAGTTAAAGTCAGAGTTGGATAGGCGTGTAAGCTAAGAGAGTAGTGAAAGGATATCCAAACATCGTCGGAACAGTGCACAAGGGAGTGATGTGTGGATACCTAGTTCGGGCCGGCGTTTGGGCATGCTCGCCTAGCTAGAGTGCGGGTCACTTCAGAGCCATTGAGGGTGATGCGCTGGCGTTGGCTGGCCGCGCACGGATGCAGATCTTGAGTGGTAGCGGAGTGCTACGATATGGTGGACGAGACCGTTGGTGAAGCCCTAGCGGCCTCGGGGGGCGGAGGCGCGACGATGTGCTCGGTGAAGTAGCCCCGATGAGCTGGGAAACAGCGTCGGTGAAGCGCACCTGATGCGGTGGAAGTCGGTGTCTGTGAGGCACATCGGTTGCGGCTGCCGACGTTGTCGGTGGACCACCCGGTGCGCTGGACGAGGGCGTAGATGAGGTAGCTCCAGTGCGGTGGTGAAGCGCGACCGTTGTCTTCGTCGTCGTCGTCCGGCACAGAGGTGGGGAAAGAGACGAGATGAGGGGCGATTCGAACTTTGCTTGGGTTGGCGACGAATTAGGGATTTGAGCAATCTAGGCGCGGAAGGGGACGGTGGAGAAGGGAGATTTTGCAGGGCTGGAATTGGGGCCACCAGATATTTCAATCCGAAATGTGGAAGCGCGAACTTATTTTGTAGTTGTCCTTTTTTTTGGGGGAGGGGGTGGGTGGCTGGGTGCTACGCGTCCGTCCGACACACGCGACCACCACGACACGACCCTGGTGCGCCTACATTTGAGAATGCAAACGAATCTTCTTTCATTTGCAAACGAATCTTTATGTATTACCATGCCCGTGTTTTCCTTGCAATAATTAGTCATTCGAAACGAGATACTATAAATTAATTACTAATGAGGAGTTATTTGAAAAAAATTGAAACGGTATCCACGCTAACATGGATTAGAGTGTGTGTCACATAATTAGTTATTTGAATTAGAGTGTGTGTCACATAGCGATCTCCAATTCTAACGTGGATTTCGCATTTCACTGTATCCATGCTACTTTTTTAATACAAATTCATATGTATATGATGAACACCATGGTAGTGAGAAAACTTTTGGATGGATTCAAACATATGACCTACAAAATAGCACAACAAATCGAGTCAATGTCAACTTTTTGAAACCTAGTATGGCACGAATTCGAAATAATTACCCATATACATGGTCCTCAGTTCAAATCTTACAATGTACACCGAATAGACACATCGATATTAAATCTCGTACTATCTACATTCAAATGTTGTTTTTAGCCCCATTTACCTCACACACCCCGCCATTGCACCCCATGCCGAGCTCTCTCTCTCCCTCTCCCTCTCACCCTCTCGCGCTAAATACATGCATTGCCTGTCTAGCCCCCCCAAACTCTCGTGCGCACGCACGCACGTTGTCTATCTAGGTCACTCCCTCGAGACTGTCTCACTCTTTCTTCCGCGCGGCGGGCCACACTCGCTCAATCTCGCTCTCTTTATCTGAGTCTCGTTTAACCTCATTTTCTTTCACACGCAAATGATATATCTCCCTATTCGGGCCTCGATCGACACACTCTATACTCTCTCACACAGATTGTCTATCTAGGTCAGTCCATCGAAGCCGCCCCCACTCTTTCGACCTCATGGCGGGCCATGCTCTCTCTCTCTCCCTCTCCCTCTCTCTCTCTCTCTCTTTGTATGTCTCGATTGACCTCGCTCTTTCTCGGACAAAAACGATATATCACCATGTTTGAGCCCAATTCGACTTATTCACATTGTATACTCTCTCACGCACATTGTCTATCTAGGTCACTCTCTCCAACCCGTCTCACTCTTTCGATCGCACGACGACCCTATGTGATCGATCGACCTTGCGTCCTCCCACGCACAAAATATATCTACACGTCTGTGACTGGATCATCTCTCAAGCTCTATCTTACAGCCCTCACCCTTGCCAAAAGCTCAATCGGACAATATCTCTCCAGAGCATATATATTTGTTCCATGAATGTCGGACCACACTCACTTTGTCTCTCTATCTATATGTCTCTCGATTGACCTCGCTTTCTCACGCCGTATCTTCCACACATTGAAGCTACCTCTCCATCCCTCGCAAAGCCGGAGCTATTTACATTGCGAGGGGCACACCAACCTTGGATTAATTTGTGTAGGCATTTATTCCGGTCGGTTTAGATTATATTTTCGTAGCATTCGGCCCACAACTACTCGAAACACCGTTGCAACCCCCGCAACTCCCCTAGTTGATTTCCCTCTGGCTCGGTCATCGCTCTCTCGCACGTCCTTTCTCGCCTTCAACGTCGCACCATGGTATTATTGCAAAAAACTATGTTGTTCTCTTTAATTATTATAAATAAGCTACAAAACTACACACCGATAGTCCACTTGGAATGGAACAAATTTGGACCCACAAATTAAAGTGCTACAAACTACACACCGAGGGGCCCACATGTCATGAAACAAATTTGGACCCATATACAAACTAAAAAATAAAGGACGAGGATCGAACATGCGACCAGGGCCTTCAAGCCACACGTCAATAGGCAACATACGTAGAACAACAATGTTTGTTGTACCTCCCTTTGTTCACATAATGTTTTTTATATTACCACAGCCTATTTAATTGATAACATGTAATATTATTTTTAGTAATATTCGCCTTCACTTACTGGTGGGTTCCATGTGTGCTCTCTCTCTCCTCCCCTTCTACGTTTAGACGCACGGGCAAAACGAAGAACTCGCGGGCGATGTTGCCGTTGACCATATCTGGACGCATTCATAAGTTACGGCACCAGTTTCACGTGCTAGCAGCACTAGTCAGTGTGTACGTGCAATGCATATTAATTTGGAAGTATATTAAGTGCATGCGGATATTAAGTTGGATATTATTTGCGTGTTATTATGTGATTAGCACTATTTTTGGCATGAAATTAACTGCACGCTAAACGTGTTGAGCGCTCGACATTGAAGCAGTCTAGGTCATTGGATGACAAGGAATACATGTGGCTTGATGATGTTTTATATTTAATTTGATACGACTCTAGCAGAACATTCAATCGATCAAACCATAGATTTCATTCAGTCTGACTCCAACTTTAAATTATACGACGATCGATCTAAAATGAACGGAAATGATAAACGTTTGGATTTTAAGCATGGCAATCCGAACGTTTTTCATGGCAAATTTAGATTAC